>NC_090735.1:124137211-124277211 GCF_036898095.1 Palaemon carinicauda | reverse complement strand
TTAACTTGTAATTCAAGTATTTGTGCATGTGTAAAAACACATATTTTGGCGGTTAGTTCAAGCCGAATTGGCACCTGCGCGCATGCTACTTTTCCATCCGCACCCTGTATTATATTCCCACGTATGTTTGAATAAATTAACTCTTTCCAATCCAACCTCTCCTTTTTAACACACCATATTTTGCTCCTTTAGGAGTTCTCATTCCAGATTGCTATCCTCTTACGGGCTGTCTAGGACAAGAGCCCGTGTCATGCTACAAGGCATGGCAATCTTAACGAACGAACGATGAATAAACTGTCAGTTGTCGTTGGTGAAGCTTGTCTCTCTGTCCTTACAAGTTCTATATAAAGCCCTCCATTCATCATCTAAACTTTGAAGAGTATTTGAGCTTTAGTCAGAAATGATATATTGTCAGTTCTGAAACTGAAAACTGAAGCTTTCAGAATCAAGTTCGCTCGTTCTTGTATTGTAGCCAATATTTTTGCTGATTGGTCTTATGGTTAGTCATATTAGCCAATCACACATGTATATCATAATTATGTACGATAATTGCTCTTTCTTTAGAAGTGGAAATTTTTTTTGTGTGTGCTTGCTAACTTTTCAAAAATAACTGAAACCAAAAAAATATATATTCTCTTATTCATGGTCGTACAAATTGAAAAAAAAAAAATCGTACAATTGAGCATATTTAACTAAAATGTCGTAGGTCGTATAACACTGGGTCGTAGGTTGTAGAAAAGTCAAAATTGTCGTATGGGTACGACAATTATCGTACATCTGGCAATGCTGACCAGCACACTCACTTGGCGCCTGCCCGCCATGGGAAAACATATCATACTTGCAGGTACTCCATCAAGGGGGAAGAGTGGAAATTTTGAAAGGGGAGCCGTTATGAAGGTTACCCTACTTCCCATACTACTATTGAGTATGAAGATGGTGCCATATCCAAGATGGAGGACATTCCTAATTTTGTAGCGAATTCGCACGGTGGTGTTCCTTGTTGATCTAACTTTTTCGATCGATTCTGCAAGGATTATTATGCAATCTGCAGCTTCTTTCGCCTCTGGGAAGTTGAGTATTGATTCTCTACAATGTGTATATTTTTGCTCCTGTTTCACAGTGAAATTATAGTAATTTATTGTGATTAGGAGCTAGGCCTGTTACCGCAGGCGCCATGGGAGCTGGCGTTCGTTAGGCATGTGTTATTTAGTTAGTAAAACGACATTCCCGGTTGAAATAGCATTAATTAATTAATTATGAAAGCTATTTAGGCAATTTATACTTGTAAAGATATTTATAATAGGCATAATTTTCCTTTTTCTATGTCGATCATATAAGTTAGAGTTTCGGTGATTTAGGTAACGGAGATCTCGTCTCGCCTAGGTAACCTAACCTTACCCGATGTAGTATACTTTCTGACATTTCCCCAGTTACCATCGTGTATCATTTTATCAATTCAGGCGGAGATAGATATCTCCTAGAATTATTATATAAACCGATATATACTCGTCTTCAGTGGAGATTTAAGGGTAATCCCTCTTTCCTTCTGAGTGTAGCCTTAGGCTACAACCCTAGTGGGTCGTGCCTCGAGTTTTCATTCAGGCATGACTAGCCTATGGTTTTCCGTCCCTTCCCTTAGCCGCAGATAGCAGGTTTTGAGAATTGGTCGGATCCTCAGAGTATATAGTCTTGTGCCGGCAGCCGGCATGAAGGGTGAATAGTCATTCCCCTGCCGGTTAGGCTGCCGGCATAGGAGGCTAGTCCTCCCTAGGCCGCACTTGAAGTGGTTGTATGATGCCGCCACCTTCTCTCTGCGGTCTAGAAGACTAGTCCTGTGCTCACAGACCCTAGGCTGAAGAATAGACATTCTTCTGCCGCCTAGGATGGCGCTGGCTCTAGAACTCTGTTGTGGAGGATTAATTTTTTTTTTATTTTTTTTTTTTTTGCAAAATCGAGAGAGAGAGAGAGAGAGAGAGAGAGAGAGAGAGAGAGAGAGAGAGAGAGAGAGAGGAGAGAGAGAGAGAGAGAGAGAGAGAGAGAGAGAGAGAGAGAGAGAGAGAGAGAGAGAGAGAGAGAGGGTAGTTAGTGTATCGATTGTTTGTTGTGAGAAAGACTGTTGGTATAAATGAGATTGTTTGTTTATGTCTTTTTTCAATATTCCTTCTGTCCAAGAGTCCAGTTGATAAAGTAAGGGGAAAGTTTGTGTTGTGGGACAATTGTCTGGTAGAGTGATTCAAGGGTGTGGGGCTTGTTTTGCAACATCCCGCCATATTATTTTGGCGCCCGAACAGGGACTGCCGAGGTGGGATAGGAAGCTGGACTGCTGGACGAAGGACGGAATTAGGATTAAGGTTGATGAAAAATGGAAGAGCAATTAAAGGTATTAAGGGAGGAATTGCGGTTGAGTAAGGAGCGTGAGGAGAAATTGTTGCAAGAGAATAAGTAGTTAAGGTGCGAGAATGAGGAGATGCATAGGAAACTGAGGGAAATTCAAGGAACTGTAGAGAGAGTGGGAGAGGGTGTTGAGATGAGGATACGAGAGAATGAAGAACGAATGGAAACTATGATGGGGCAAGTAATGGGAATGATGAAAACTTTCATGGGTGAAGGAGCAGTCGGAGGAGTGGCCTCTGCTACGGGTAAAGGGTTGATAGTGGAAGAGAAGGTTAAGGTAGGTGATAATGGGAAAGGAAGTGATAGTGATAGTAATAGTGAGATTGAAGATGAGGGAATTAGGCATAGTAAGGATGAACAGAAATGTGATAAGAAGAATGAGAAGAAAGGTAAAAGTAATATGAAGAGGGAAAAGAAGAAAGGTCAGGCTGAGAGTGAAGATGATCATGAATGGGTGAAAGTGGTAAGAAAAAGGGTAAGAAAGGAATAGTTAAGGATAGGAATTTGAGTGTGGAATTAGATTCTTTATATTCTAGTGAGGAAGTAGGAAACAAGAAGGAAGGTAGCAGTGATGATAGCAGTGAGAATGAACGTGATGTGTGTAAGACTGTTTTTATGAGAGAGGTACCTCGGTGTGGAAGGTTCAATGAGCATAGTAGTAGGGATGTATACAAGTTTTTCAAGGAGTATGAGAGGTATTGTCAGGATAAGTATGGTGATAGTAAGAGAGTTTGGGCTAGGGAGTTAGGAGAATATTTGACTGGGTATTTGTTGACAATGTATGGAGTGATAATGAGTGTAGGGGATGTTGATTATGAAAGTGTGAAAAAGAGAATAATTGAGCAGGTAAAACGTATAAAAGGGAGTGTTAGGTATAAGCGTAGGAATGATTTGATGAGGCACGGATGAATGCAGGAGAAGCTATATCAATGTATGTATGTAGGCTGGAAACTTTAGCTAGGAAGAAGTATGGGGATGAAGGTATAAGTGAGAATAAGGAGTTCATGAGGAAGTTTTTGGCGACTGTACCTGAGAATGTTGCTGAGTTTATTCATTCGAAACGGAAGGAGAAAATGAGGTGGACGAAAGAAAGACTGACATAGGATGATATTTTAGAGATAGTTGAGGATTATGAGTTAGAAAGGTGCATGAAAGAAAGTAAATCTGTGAGTGTAAGAACTGAAATGGAAGAAAGTGTAATAGAAGTTGGTAGTTATAAGGATGCAATTTTGAGAGGGCCAATGAGGATAGCTGATCAGGTAATAGATAGGAGCATTAGAGCAAGTAACGGAGGAACTGTGCAAGCAAATGGTGGATTTAGGCAGGGTAATTGGTGCAATAGGGATAGGAGTGTGAGTGCGCAACGAGGTATGTCAGATAGTCGTGTCCATGATGAAAAGTGTTATAGGTGTGAGAAAGTAGGACATAAGAAGAATGAATGTAGATGGGCTCTAGGTGCTTGTTTTGGATGTGGTGAGGTAGGGCATAGAATTAGCGAGTGCAAGAAAGAGAAAACGGTAAAATGTTATCTGTGTGGTATGACTGGGCACATAGCAAGTGGATGTCGTAGTAATCGTATGAATGTGATTTGTGGTAATTGTGGTAAGGATGGTCATTATGCTAGAATGTGCAAGGAGCCGTGGGGTAAGTGTACTGAATGTGGTGTAGATGGGCATGTAGCTAGAGTATGTTGGAAGAAGGGATTAAGTCAGCCAGGATGTTCGGGAAACTAGAGTGTAAGAGGGTTCAGCTGGGTGAGTCCTCCTTTGTGTGTGGAAGGAATAGGATCAATGTTCGTGAGAATGGGATGAATAATTGGTTGGAAATGAGTAAGTATGAACCTAGTATGCATGAGAAGTTAGGGCTAGAAAGTAAACAATTAGTGTTAGTTGAATATAGGAAAAAGAGGCGTTTGAAAGTTTCAAGTGAGGAGAAAGTGCAAGGGAAATTTATAGGTATAGGTAGGATTCTGAATAAGTATGACAAGGGTGTAAATGTACAAGTGTGTATGGAAGATAAATGTGTTAATACAGATGAATCATGGCTAAGTATGAATGATACCTGTAGTGTGTGTGGCTTTTCCTTAGATGATGTAAAAGAAAGGATGACAAATGTGAGAATGAGAGATAGGAGAATGATAAATAGTATGAATGAATCTTTTGCTAAAGTTGAGAATGTTTTTGATGAAATGGATGAACTGTTTACAAAAATGAGTGTAATTTTAGGGCCAGATGAGAACAAGGTAGATATGATTGTACATGGTATATTAGATGATAGGGATTTAGATAGGAATAGTGTTAATGTAGGGAATGATTGTGATAAGGAAGAAGTGAATGAGAGAGCGTATGAAGGCCCAGTTACTCGGAGTAGAGGTCCCGTTCCCGACTGCGACTGGGTAATGAAAAATATAATGTAAGTGGTTGTGTGAAAATGTAGTAGGATTTGGAAAAGTAAGGGGGGAGGAATGTGGAGGATTAATTTTTCTTTTAATTTTATTTTTTATTTGCCAAATCGAGAGAGAGAGAGAGAGAGAGAGAGAGAGAGAGAGAGAGAGAGAGAGAGAGAGAGAGAGAGAGAGAGAGCGAGAGAGAGAGAGAGAGAGGGGGGTAGTTAGTGTATCGATTGTTTGTTGTGAGAAAGACTGTTGGTATGAATGAGATTGTTTGTTTATGTTTTGTTTCACTTTTCCTTCTGTCCAAGAGTCCAGTTGATGAAGTAAAGGGAAAGTTTGTGTTGTGGGACAATTGTCTGGTAGAGTGATTCAAGGGTGTGGGGGTTGTTTTGCAACATCCGCCACACTGTTTCTCCTTTATTGAGAGGAGGCGGCACTGCCGCCGTCCCCTTAACTGTATTGGCAGACCCTAGGCTGGAGAATAGAGATTCTCCTGCCGCCTAGGATGGCAGTGATACTGAAACAGAGTTTCTTAACCCTGGATAGGTACGCTCCTCGGACACCCCTTTAAGGGTATACTCGGACGCGAACGACCCCGACGGCAAAAAAAATTCTTGAAAAATCAGTTTTTGCAGTAACCTCCTTTTTTCTTTTGCCAAAAAAAACTTCAATGAATGCTTAAAACAACTGTAAAGATAAATACTACTCATCTGCAGAAAAACTATTTATTATAAATATTTTAAAAAATTAAGTAGAAAAAAAAGACCTGACATAAAAATTCATAAAAAAAAGTTTATACATATATACACAAATCCTTTTAGGAATTGATTCTTGAATGTTTAGGACACATCTTGATGTATTTTGGATGAAGTCAGACCCATGGAGGTGAAGATCTGAAATGAGAAAAAAAGAGTAACTTTTTTGGCCAAAAAAATTTGTCCAAATTTCATGAAAATTTTTGGGTACCCAAATGAAATAGGAAGTGGCTAATTTTTTTAGGGAATAAACATATGTTATCCTAAAATAGAAATATGTAAAAAAATCTTCATTATTTTGTAAATTACATTTATATCAGGGGCCATATCTAAAGGTAATTTTTTGAGTACTTAGAAATTTCGTAAAAAAATACATATATTTAATATATAATATGATATTTATGCAGGTAAAAATATACCAAAATATCACAAATTTTATAGGGAACAAGAATATATATAGATAGGGCAGCTTACGCTTCGGATATGTCCACAAAATGGCCGCCAACCACACTGACTCAGACTCCCTAATCTGCCACTTGAAATGTAGGAAGGGTATGTCAATTTCAAGGTGTTATTTACTAATCTAATTATTATTGGATATGCATAAAAATTGTATGGTGGGTTGCTGGATAATTGTCGATTATTTTACGACTAAAAAATTTAAATTCTGACCCAAAAAAATTTTTTTGAAGGGAAATAAAATCGAAAAAAAAAAAATGTAAAACAATATAATATTTTAGCTAAAAAAATTTGATGATATTCAATCAAAAAAAAGTAAACAAAATTTTCCGACAAATAAACATCTAGAGGAATCATTACTCTGTGATAGTTCCTTAGTACGTAGTAATTTTGAAAGAATTGGGAAAAAACGAAAAAATGGCAATCACCGGAAAATCGAACACATACCTATATATACGCCATATCTGGCTAAAAAAAAAGATAGGCATGGGTAGCCAGATCATCTAGAAACACTTTCCAACACTATAAAAATATAAGTTTTGCGACACTACTTGCCAATTCCTTACGGTAACATGACTAAGCGAAAAAATGCAAAACAAATAAAAAGGGGCACTCGCGGAAAAATGGCTAACATTCTAATATACGGCATTTCAGAAAAAAAAAATTCAGCCACGTGCTAGGCAAACCATCAAGGCACATTTTCCGACAAATAAACATATAAATGAATCATTACTCTGCGATAGTTCCTTAGTACGTAGTAATTTTGAAAGAAATGGGAAAAAACGAAAAAATGGCAATCACAGGAAAATCGAACACATACCTATATATACGCCATATCTGGCTAAAAAAAAAAGATAGGCATGGGTAGCCAGATCATCTAGAAACACTTTCCAACACTATAAAATTATAAGTTTTGCGACACTACTTGCCAATTCCTTACGGTAACATGACTAAGCAAAAAAATGCAAAACAAATAAAAAGGGGCACTCGTGGAAAAATGGCCATTCTAATATACGGCATTTCAGAAGAAAAAAAATTCAGCCACGTGCTAGGCAAACCATCAAGGCACATTTTCCGACAAATAAACATATAAATGAATCATTACTCTGTGATAGTTCCTTAGTACGTAGTAATTTTGAAAGAAATGGGAAAAAACGAAAAAATGGCAATCACAGGAAAATCGAACACATACTTATATATACGCCATATCTGGCTAAAAAAAAAATAGGCATGGGTAGCCAGATCATCTAGAAACACTTTCCAACACTATAAAAATATAAGTTTTGCGACACTACTTGCCAATTCCTTACGGTAACATGACTAAGCAAAAAAATGCAAAACAAATAAAAAGGGGCACTCGCGGAAAAATGCCCAACATTCTAATATACGGCATCTCAGATAAAAAAAAGACATGCACGTGTTAGCCCAACCATCAAGGCACACTTTCTAACACATAAACATGAAAAAAAAAATCAATAATATACGGCAATTCCTTACTACGTAGTAAATTTTTACAAATATTGAAAAAAAAAGAAATTGGCAACCACAGTTAAATACCCAATATACCAATAACTACGTCGTATCTGACAAAAACAAAATCACGCATGGGTAGCCAGATCATCTAGACACACTTTCCAACACTAAAAAAGCAAAAGTTTTACGACACTATTTGGCAATATCTTACGGAAAAATGACTTGGCAAAAAAATGAAAAAAAATGAAAAAGGGGTACTCGCGGTAAAATGCCCGACATTCTAATATACGGCATCTCAGATATAAAAAAAAACATGCACGTGTTAGCCCAACCATCAAGGCACACTTTCTAACACATAAACATGAAAAAAAAAATGAATAATATACGGCAATTCCTTAATACGTAGTAATTTTTACAAATATTGAAAAAAAACAGAAATTGGTAACCGCAGTTAAATACCCAATATACCAATAACTACGTCGTATCTGACAAAAACAAAGTCATGCATGGGTAGCCAGATCATCTAGACACACTTTCCAACACTAAACAAGCAAAAGTTTTACGACACTATTTGGCAATATCTTACGGAAAAAAGACTTGGCAAAAAAATGAAAAAAAATGAAAAAGGGGCACTCGCGGTAAAATGGTCCTTGTGGTGATGAACGACATTTTAACTAAAAAAAAAATCATGCACATGGTAGCCAAACAATCCACCAAGACTTTCCACAACTGATAACCTATACAAGTTGCACCATTCTACGACAATTTCATAATACGTAATAACTTTGATAATTATGCAAACTACCTTAGAAGGGTAAACTCGGTCGCGCTCGACCCCGACGCGTCTCAGAAATCGGGGAAGGAGTACAGCTACAGCAATGCACATCTGGACACTACTAGAGCGTGTAGGGGAGACACCTCCTGCAGGTCGATCACCCACAAATTCAGTCACGGGGGTGAGTCACGTGAGAAAAACCTGTTTTTTTTTTACGCTCGGGGTCGCGAACGACCCATCGTACCTATCCAGGGTTAAGGGTGCGGTAGGTCCAGCAACCTTGCCGGGTCCTTCCACACCTCATACAGGACCCTTTTCCCTCCCCCCTCTGTCCTATAGTGATGGCCTAGCCATCGTAACTCTTTGGGCCGTCGTCCTGCAATCTCACCGATTACCGGTGGGTTGCAGGGCCGGACGGACTCCTACTTAACAGCTGTTGTCTGACTGCCTGCGGCTATGCTGGCTGCCATGATGGTTGCCAGCGGCCATGATAGCTGCAGGCAGCCATGCCAGCTGCCGGCTGCTGGCGACTATGCCGGCTGCTGGCGACTATGCCGGCTGCCGGCGGCCACGACGACTGCTGGCGGCAATGTTTCTAAAACTGCCGGCGGCTATACAGGCTGCTGGCAGCCATGTTTTGCCGGCGGCCATGACAGTTGCCGGTGGCTGCCGGCTGCCGGCAGCCATGATGGCTGTTGGTAGGAAGTCTCTTCTGTCACCAAGGTTCTTCAGTCCTTCCTTGGATTGCCGGCCACAAATGCTGTTGCTGGGGTACTAGCCTGGACGGCTGTCTTGAAAATTGTACGATGGAAGGAATAAAACAAGTCCATTAAAAAATGTTCACTTTAATGAAAGGTTGACTTCCATGTGAAGTTAAATTTTGAACTGGTTGCTGGTGGGCTTGTTTTATTCCTTCCATCGTACAATTTTCAAGATGGTGCCCAACGTGGGGCTCGAGTAAGAAATTTGGTTGCTGGTTGGTCTCGTTGAGTGTAGGATTGGCGGAGAGAATGACGAAAGTACGAGAATTTTTCGAATTTTTCAGTGTTGAAATTTTGTTTATAATTTAAGTTGTCCTTGAATTTTACCTAGTTAATATTTTGGTTTTGGCATTGTCATGAAACTGTCAATTCTAGGACATTCTTATGTTAGAGATTTGGAGCTTAGGGTTAATAGCTCAACAATTGTGATTGAACCGACATCTTTTGATGTTCAGTTTCTTGGTTTTCCTGGTGCCACATTTAATTATTTTTTGAATAATCTAGCTCTCCTAGAAGATGTTTTCACGTATAACCCCGATTATTTGTTGGTAATTTTAGGAGGTAATGATTTGAAGTCTCGTGTAGATTTGTCAGTGGTAAAGAATAATTGCAAAGAATTTTACAAGATTCTGAGATCCAGGTTACCAAGATCTTTTATAATTGCATCTCAAATTGAAATCCGATTTTATGAAAGGAGAAATCGGTTTGATAGCCCATGCGTGGAAGAATTAAAGTTAATGAGGCGTTATCTCAATAAATTTATTAACAAGTTGAGTTTCAAGAATTACTTGTTCAGAGTAGAGGGTCCAGGTAGATTAGATAATAGAAGGTTATACAGGGACGCCGCACATTTAAACTCTGTTGGGTTAGATCTGCTCTATAGATTGATTTGTGATTGTCTGAAATATTGTTTTAATAGCAATCAGCAAAGATGTCAGAATTATCGCTTTTGATAAATTCTCGGAAATACATCCGCAGTCAAGTGACTAAGAATGTCAATCGAATTGAAGATTGTAAATTGGGTTCAGAAGTTGAACGGCGATCACTTATCTCTAAATTTCATGGATTTACTGAAGAGCTGAAGGTTTATAATTCTAAAATAGCTAAGTTATTATGGGCAGAAGAGGAAGATGAATCAAAATTGAATATTGAGTTTGAAGCTTGTGAGAGCTACTTGGATAAAATAAACTTTTTTATAGCTACCCTTGAGGCTACTAAAGATTCAGTTCCTCCCAATTCTGTACTTGAAGAAGCTAGAAGCCTTTTGAAAAGCCCTACAGCTCCTTTACCAGCATTTAAAAGTGTAGAGGGAGAAAATATAGAGAAATTTCTTTCTGAATTTGAAGAGGTTATTAAAACCTTCAAGTACACTCAGAGAGACAAATTACTGCTGCTGAAGCAACAAGTGTCAGGACGTGCATCCATACTACTCGATTCACTTGAAACAGACAAACAGACATATGAAGATGCAAAATTAATTTTAAGGTCTGCTTTAGCATCCCCTAGGTTTCAGAAGTTTACTTTAATAAAACAGTTGACAGATATGAAAATGCCTTACCAAACAGATCCATTTGCGTACGTTGGTCAGATGAAAAATTTCATGGAATCTGTTAAGTTGTTGAAAATGGAAGTGGACGATTTTTTGAACTATTTCTTTTGGAATGGCATGAACAGCACCTTCCAATCTCAGCTAGTAAATATTACCAATAAGACGAGGCCCTCCCTTTCAGAAATTAATGATAACATTTTTGAAGCATGTGAACGATATGGCATAGCATCTCAGAAAATTTATACAAAAGTTAAGAAGTTTCCCAAAACTTCAGAGACTGTTAATCTAGCCTCTAATGTGAATGTTGAAGGGCAGCCTACTAAGGCGAAATGCTCTTTATGTGCTTATGACAGAGCAACTGATGATCACCAAGTTTTCAAGTGCCCGGTTTATAATAGTAATAAGGCAAAGGTGGATAAGCTGAAAGAGATAGGAGGTTGCCTTAAGTGTGCCAGTTCCTCTCATTCTGCGGGTTTGTGCAGATTTAGACTTCATAAGAAATGCAGAGGATGTAATGGCTGGCATTTCACCTTTCTCTGCATTAAAAAAGATTCCCAAAAAGAGGAGGTGGTCAATGCTAGAAGTCTTAATAAAAACTCCAATTTAGTTAATGAGAAATCTGAAAAGGTTTCCACGGGGGTAGTATTTTCAGTGGATGCTCTTCAGTGCTATGGCAATAGATCTGCTCTACCAACTTTCACTTGTCAGCTAGAGGACCATACCCAAATAAGAGGTTTACAAGACTAGGGCTGTCAGTGTAATTTTATTACGGATAGAGCGGTTAAGAAGATTCAGTTCAAAGTTTTGAGGAGAAATGTGAGTCTTACTGTTAATGGTTTTAACTCTGCTAAATCATATAATACAAAGGTTGTGGAACTGAATTTAAAATTTGGTCAGGAAATTTGCAAGGTGGAGGCCCTATGTGTACCTTATATAAATATAAATTTGAAGTTGCCTAATTTGTTCAGGGTGGCAAGCCATTTCTCTGCTAAGGGTTACACCCTTGCAGATAAACAGTTGCTAAATAATGGGGATGAGTTAAATAGTATAGATTTCATCCTAGGCACTAACTCTGCTCACTGCACTATGGCGTCAACAGTTAGGTTTGGACAGGATAGTCCTTCAGTATACTTTCAAACTTCCTTTGGAGTGATGCTTCTTGGTAATGTTGACACAATGTTAAAAAATTTACATTGCCTTCCTGATTTAAATGCAGTTGAAACTTCAATTACTTGCAAGTCTGATGTTGCTCAGTTGGATGTAGATTCTCTTGATTCCATTGGCCTTGGATTAGGTAAATTTAATGATGAATCTATATTGGAGCATGAGGAAATGGTGGTAGAAGCTAATTTTCTAGTTTTAAATGAGAATGGGGGCATAAATGAGCAAGCACTACAAAGGGCCACCAAGCAAATGTTGGAATATGACTGCAAAAGGATCCTTAATTATGATAAGGAAGAGAATGAGACATCTGTGGAACTCAATAATTCTCTAGTAAGATATGCACTTAACAATGCCACTGTTAATGAGGATGGTAGAATAACAATGCCTCTGCTATGGAACAGTAAGGTGTCACACTTACTTGGTAAAAATTATAAACTAGCTGAAGCAGTGTTAAAGTCAAATTTAAAGAAGCTTTGCAAAAGGGAGATGCATCTGAAACTCATGGATGA
The DNA here is from genome assembly GCF_036898095.1 of Palaemon carinicauda. NCBI lineage: Eukaryota > Metazoa > Arthropoda > Malacostraca > Decapoda > Palaemonidae > Palaemon > Palaemon carinicauda. The sequence continues at coordinate 124,264,980 of NC_090735.1, read as the reverse complement.
AGTCATTAAAGAACAAGAAAATTTAGGAATAATTGAAAAGATCCCAAACCTTAAGCATTACCTAACTGAACATCCTGAACATTGTTTTTTACCCCACATGGGGGTGTTTAAACTTGATCGAGAGACTACAAAATGCAGAGTAGTATTTCTATCAAACATATTTGAGGCTGACCCTAGAAAACCCATGACAGTAAGCCATAACCAGGCAATTCATCCAGGGCCGTCGTTAAACCAAAAGTTAAGTTCAGCCTTGCTTAACTTACGATTTGGTTCGAAAATATTGTGCTTTGATCTCAAAAAGGCTTTTAATCAGATAGCACTTAGACCTTCAGATCAGAATAAATTACTTTTTCTTTGGGTTAGAAGTGTGAAGAAGAAAGATTTTTCCTTAGTTGGTTACAAGAATCTTAGATTGAGTTTTGGTTTAAGATGCAGCCCTACAATTTTGATGTTGAGTCTTTATAAGATACTGGTTTTGGATGTGGAGGATGATAATCAAGAGGTAAAAAATATGAAGAAATTGCTTTATCAGTTGTTTTATATGGATAATGGAGCTTATACCTGCAAAAATTCGGATACCTTGGAATGGGCCTATACTCGGCTAACAAATATATTTTCTCCCTATAGAATAGAATTGCAACAAATTGTCACCAATGATGGGCCACTTCAAGAAGTCATTGACTCAGACTGGGATCAACATACATTAACGGAAGTTAAACTTTTAGGTTTGAAATGGAATAGGGAGTTGGATACCCTTTCAACTTTTCCCATTGTTTTGGAAGCTTCGGCCAGTACGAAGAGGTCCATCCTCAAGTCCATTGCTTCAAACTTTGATTTGTATAATATCAATGGTCCAGTATTTAATAGGGCAAGGCTATTTATGCATGGTTTACAGTGGGATAAGTCATTAGGATGGGATGATATTTTACCTGCTGAAAAGCTAAAAGAATGGAAATGCATTGCAAGGCAAGCTAATTCTACTCCTGAAATTATTGTTCAAAGATTTGTTGGGGAAAGAGATGGACAATACAGACTTATTACTTGTGTAGATGCTAGCAGTATGATATATGGAGCTGTTCTGTATATAGAGAACATTGATACTGGCCAAACAATTTTTTTGTTAGCCAAAAACAGGCTCATAAACAGACAGTCTAATACGAAGTCCATCCCTTCCCTGGAGTTACAAGCCATTTGTTTGGGTGTGGAGTTGTTAATTGATTTGTATAAAGATTTAGGAGGGCCTGATTGCCTCGTTCCAATTGCAATAAAAAGTTTGGATTTGTACTCTGATAGTTTGGTAGCTCTTTCTTGGATCAATTCATATTCCTATAAACTGGATAAGATGCAGAAAAGGTCTGTATTTGTTCTTAACAGGCTACAACAAATAGATAAGTTATGTGAAACGTTTCCTGTTAATTTTACTTTCATCACTGGAACTGCCAATCCTGGAGACTGCATAACAAGAACCTTGTCCTATAAACAGTTAATTAATACAAACTATTTTTCCGGACCTCAACCTGATATCCACCAGTCTATAGTCAGTCAAGATATTTTGAGAGTTACAGTTCCTAACCCTAGGGCTACCCTTGACTTCAAAGAGGAGAATGTTTTAAGTAATGTTTGTGCACAAGACCTTAGGGAGGACGTTGCTGAGCATCTAGTTTCTCCAAACAGATACTCTAGTTTCTCTCTCATGGTTAAAGTGCAAGCCAGGATTGCCCAGTGTTTTGCCAAATGGAAAGCTACAGTTACAGCTAGAAAACTGAAGGTTCCCGTTGAATCTAATGATACAGGATTTTATGTGAAAGCTCTGAAGATGATCATATTGAAAGAACAAAAAATTCAGTTTCCTAGTGTGTTGGAGTATTTTGCATCCAATTCTAAACTTCTTAAGGATATACCTAATTTGGTTAGACAGTTGAATGTTTACCCAGATAAAGATGGAATTCTCAGAGTCAAAAGCAAGTTTGACAGGTGGAAAGGTAAACAGAGGTGTTGCTTCCCAATCTTGCTGTTTAACAGAAGTTCCTTGACAGAACTGATAATCAGGAGTCTTCATATAAAACTCAAGCATGCTGGTTATTATTCTGTTCTGAATGAGCTACGTAAGAAGTTCTGGATACCACAATGTTTTTCAGCTGTTAAAAGAGTGGTAAAAGATTGTGTCATCTGTAAAAGGTACAAGGAGCATACCATTCGGTTAAATCAGTCCCCTTACCGGGAGTTTAGGATGGATCCTTCCCAGATTCCCTTCAGTTATGTATATATTGATTATTTTGGACCATATTTTGTAAAGCAACAGGGTAGTAAGGTGAAGGTTTGGATTCTGTGTATGAGCTGTATGTATACAAGGGCCATTAATTTGAAATTATGCTTGGATTTGTCAGTCAAGGAATTTTTGAGATCATTCACTCTACATACCTTTGAACATGGTTTACCACAATTTGTAGTAAGCGATTTGGGGACACAACTTATTGCCGGGGCTAATGTTATTGCAGATTTTTTAAAAGATCCTGATACTCAGTCATACTTTGAAGAAAATGGAATTAAACCTATTGAATTTGAAAATTATTACAAGGGTTGTAGCCAAATGGGTTCTTTAGTGGAAATTTGCATAAAAATGGTAAAACATCTAATAAACAAATCCATTAAAACAAATGTGTTAGACATAAGGGATATGGCCTTTCTAATATCTCGGGCAACTCATCTTATAAATCGTCGTCCCATTGCCTTTAAGGATGGTTTAAGGGATGTGCCTGATGAATCTGTACCTAGCCCAATAACTCCAGAAATTTTAATACACGGCTAAGAGTTAACCTCTGTTAACATTATACCCGAATTGCAGTGTGATCCTGAATTAGATGGGGAGTATGACTTGAAAGATTCACCCTCAAGAATAATTGAGGACACTTACAGCAAGCTGAGGAAGGTAAGAGAGACCTTGATTAGAATTTATCATTCTGAATTTTTGACGACATTGATAAATCAAGCAGTTGATAAGACTGACAGATACAAGCCTGTTACCCATAAAATCATTGAAGCTGGAGACATTGTTTTGCTGAAGGATCCTCATACTAAGGCCTTAAATTATCCACTTGGGATTGTTAAGGGGGTGGTAAAGAATGACCTTGGAGAGGTGACCAATGCTCAGATTTAGAAAGGGAAGTCTGGTGAAGTTGTGAAAAGACATGTTACCAGCCTTATACCCTTGCTCATGGATAAAGGTTGTATTAGTGGCATTGCTCCCTCTGTGAGACCCAAGAAAACTATAGCAGTGGACTCTAATTATAGGTATCCAAAGAGAGCAGCTGCCGTTGCTTCAGGATTAAGGACTAAGGATATGCTCCTAGAATAAATTAGGAACTTCCTCAGATTTTCAAAGCCTAGAAAATCCGAGCTCCTTCCCTGGAGTGTTGGAAATTCTGTTTAATTAATGTTGTTCCTTTTGTTGTTGCTACAGTATTTGGTTAGCAAATCATATATTCCATTGTTTATTGATTTTCTTTCTGGGTAAACCTGTGTTACCCAGTGATAACTTATGCATTATTATTATTATAATTAAGGGTAGTTTATGCTTGAAGGGAAACCCAGCATATTGTATATTTTCGTTTTGACGGTAAATCCTTTGAAGCGTGAACTACTAAACAACCCTTTCGGAACTATCTGCTGGTGGTCTTGTTTTTTCCAGTAATACGAATTCTAAAGGAAACATCGCCAGCAGAGAGAAAAGGAGTTGAAAGAAGGTTTTCGTACTGGACGGACGGCTGGATATCATAGGTGTTATTATATCCAGAGTGGGTCGAAATCATATAATGGAGGAGTAACAGATACTCGCTTTTCTCCGCCATCCTGCACAAGACTAGACCAGCCATGAGCGTCGTAACATCAGGACACTATCTTCGCCAAATTTTCGAGGAATTGAATTGATAAGGTACGTCATTACGAAAGATATGCTGACTTCTAAAGTGATTCCCTGTCAATTTGTTTATCGTGGATAAATATTCCCTTGCTCGATTCCCAATTAATAAACCCTGTGGATTTGGTATTTAAATTATTCATAACTTATCACTGCTGTAACTTTGCGTGTTACCATATGAAAGTTTTTTGGATTAGAGGCAGTTTTTACTTAATTAGCCAATGTTATGTTATGTTTAATTTACGCCGAAGTTTTCGGATCATTGGGCCTTTCGTGGTTAGGTGGTTGCCACGTTAAATTGGAGGCAGAATATGTCGGCTATATATCTTTTATTGCTCAGAATTCTGATTAATTGTAAAGTTAACTATTGAGTTTAGTGACTTGAGTGAAATAGCAGAGCTTGCGCTTTTACCTCAAAAATCTTATTTTCATTTTACTACAGTTATTGAATTGAGTGATTTAGCAAAACTTGCCTTTACCTTTTGAAAATAGTATTTCGTTTATGTCCTCAGGGTTTCTTGAAAAGCGAGGAGGGTAGGAGAAGGAAGACAGCATACCTGTAGTTACTTCTGACACAGGAAAATCCTTCTCTACGTCAACAAGCCCACCAGCAACCAGTTCTAAATTTAACTTCACATGGAAGTTCAACCTTTCATTAAAGTGAACATTTTTTAATGGACTTGTTTTATTCCTTCCATCGTACAATTTTCAAGAGGCTGTATGCTGGCCGGACCGGCACAGACAGGTGCTGACTCAGCCTGTGGTAGACCGACTGTACCAGTACTGCCAGGTGCTAGCCTGCCGGCCATGTGCCGGCCGGACCTTGCCGGCGATGGTACTGGTGGTTGGATGGAAGCCTGAATGATACATTCTCCCCTTTCATTTGAACCCTCTTTCTGGGGAAAGGCAGTGAATTAGATGTTTACATCCTTATTTAGTGTATACATACACAGTAATAAGGCAGTCCTTCACTCCATGCTTTCTCTCTCTCTTTTAGCTAGCATGCTGGCCTGGCTGTGCCGGCAGGGACTAGCTATGCCGGCTATATGCCGGTTGAATTATAGTATATGTTTATACAGTAGTCAGTATATTTGCAGTATAGTATATACTGCAGATAGAAAACTATTGTATATATTACACTAGTAGTTATCTTCCAATATATCTTGGGTATCCTTACCCAGGTGTTTGCAGAGACCAATCCTATACTGAAAGAATAGAATTTCTTCAATATTCTGATTAGAAATCAGTTTACGTTTTTCCTTACAATATTAAATAAATTAAAGGGCCGGTGGTAGTACACTTTCTATCCTTAAAGGTTAGGACCCTTATCTTTGAGCTTTCCTGATCAGGAAACTCTATGGTTTTAATATTGGAAGGGAAGGCCACAGCAAATGGGCTGGGTAGGATACACAAATATATATCTTTTGTATTTCCTAGTCCAGTCGGCGTCATGCCGCCAGATGCTAGCCATACTGGCAGCACACTGGCTGAACTACAATATATAATTATACAGTAGTCGGTATTTTGCAATATAGTATATACTGCAAACAGAAAACTATAGTATGATTATACAGTAGTTATTTTCTAACATATCTTGGGTACCCTTGTGCAGGCTTCTGCTGAGACCGATCCTATATTGAAAGAATAGAATTCCTTCAATACTCTGATTAGAAATCAGTTATCCTTACCCCAGAGTGTTAAATATTAAAAGGGGCAGTGGCAATGTACACTTTTCTACCCCTCGGGGTTATAACCCTTTCGTTCGAGTTGCCTTGATAAAGGAAACTCTTTATAGTTAATACTGAGGGGAGGTAACAGCAATTGCTTGCAAGGGATACACAAGTATGTGTCTCCCACTATCCCTTTATAGCTTACTATCTTAAGCTATTTTAGTTAAAAGATGACTTTTACATATTGCTTATCAGTGAGATAATCAATTGTATACTCATTCGGCTTTCCTTTCTTTACAGGAGGAACCCCAGATGACATCTATTGCAGTCTTCTGCAATATTAAGAGTAAGTACTTTTATGGCCATAATACATGCAGGTTTCATGCCCCCTGCTATATTATTTCCGAATCCCTGCAATATTGGGACCCCCAAGTTTGCAATATCTGTTGGACCTTAGTGTCCGAGGGTTTTGATAATCTCAAGTCAATGGAGTCTAGGGATGCAGCTCGTAAGAAACTACGCAATTGGGTAAGAGGGTTCCAGACGATCTCTCCAGTACCATCTTCACCTTCTACCCCTCTATTAGACAAAATGGACCAATTACTGGCCCATTTTAAGGGTCTAATGGAAAACTTTCACAAACAAGGCGAAACGGAGAAAACAAAACGCAAGATAGAACTCTGTGATGCTCCACTTGTCGCTCCCCAAGGGTCATACAAGCGACCCAGAGACCAAGACCTTCCGACATGCTCCAAAACCAATCCCTGGAGGTATGCGGAGCTTATGCCGATTTTAGACGGCAAACTCTACATATCGGAGAAGATGGGTGCTGTTCCTTTAGACGAAATCCAGTTTTGACCAAGCTTTGACGCTTTCCCTAATTGCTTCATTCGACTGAAGCATGAACCAACGTCAGGAAAAGAAATGGAACTGAAGGAGGTCATGATTCTCGACCATGATAGGGCACAGGCTATCTTGTCAAGTAGCCTAAGAAAGGCGGGTTACTCGGTGTCGAAAGTGTTCGCACTAAGTAATAGACACCCTACCTTTCTAGCTCCTGCTTCAATAACATTCCCCTTTACATGGAAGGCATTTAAATCTGTTGCCAAGGCAGTGGAGGCAGGCAAACCATGTCCTGCACTTGAGGAGTGCAAGCCTCTGTCACTAGCCTTACCCATGCAGGAGAAGGATTGGAAGGAAGTTCACTTAACCTTTACAGTGGGGAAACTAGACGCGGATGTCGCTGGACGACAGTTTAGCGAGAATCTCCCTAAAGTTTCTGAGTTTCTTTTGCACAAGGAACAAGAGACAAAGGAGAGACTTGCAGCCTCCCTATCCCTACAGAACTGCATAGAGTTGTGTTCAGCCCATCAAAGTACCCCAGACATGCTCATGGTCTTGGCCAAAATGCATATGGCCACCTTAGTAAAAGACCTATATGCCTTTATGAAGGCTAGGAGAGCCTGTAGGGAGTTTGTGTTTGCTGCTACAACAGTGAAACATGATACCAGGAAGCTGATATCTTCCAACATCTGGGGTAGAGACCTCTTTCCAAACGAGGTAATCAGAGATGTGATTGAGAAAGCCACCACGGAGAATACGGGACTTCTCAAGAAGTGGGGCATCTCTTCAAAGAGAAAGTCTTCCACGGATGTGGGTCCCCAACCTAAAAGGAAGACAGAAAAGTCTAGAATTTTTCCCCGGGCTGTTCAACAATATCCCACAGTTTCGATAACCGCGGTGCCACAGGCAGGCGGTCAAAGAGGTAAACCTTCTGATCAGTCGAAGCAAAGAGACGCCTCTGGTACGACGGAGGTTCCTTCAGGATCGCTGGACCTTCGATCCTCGGGTCCAAGGCCTAATAAAGATGGGACTAGGATGGAAAATAGACATGCCTCCACCATCATTTCCTCAACTTTTCCTACATCCCAACCCCGTTCTAGAAGAGTATACCTTAGAGCTCTAGAGCATACAAGTGGTAAGGAAAGTATAGTCCATCGAATTCCAGGGAAGGCTGTTTGATGTTCACAAGAAGGACTCAAGAAAACTCAGAGTCATTCTGGACTTGTTGCCACTCAACAAGTTCAAATAAAACAGCAAGTTCAGAATGTTAATCCTTCTGAACATAAGAACCCTATTTCAGAGAGGGGTGTTCACAGTCTTGTTAAACCTGAAAGATGCCTAGTGGCAGCTTCCAGTCAGTCACCCCCTCTCCTCTTACCTAGGATTCAAGATACAGAGGATAATGTATGTCCTAAGAAAGATACTTGTCGGACTAAACATACTCCTAAGTATCTTCACGGAACTGACGGACACAGTCACGGAATAACCAAGCTGAGATATGGTTCAGGTAACAAAGTACCTGGACAAAAGCCTGGTGCGGGCAGCACCCGAAGTGGCTGGTCTACGAGCATCCAAGGAAGTGTTCTGGTTCCTGGAACATCGGGGATGCAAAATCAGCTTCAAAAAGTCTCGATTCTCTCCAGCTCAAAGGTTTCAATGGTTAAAAAACCATCGAAACCTGAGGTCACATCGGCTCTCCTTTCCCTTAGGGATGTAGAAGGAGATTGCAGGGTCAGTCAAGAGACTATGGTAATCAATCAGGATTCCAAGACGCTAACAGGAAAGAGGTCTGAACTCTCTCCTGGAACATCGGGGATGCAAAATCAGCTTCAAGAAGTCTCGATTCTCTCCAGCTCAAAGGTTTCAATGGTTAAAAAACCATCGAAACCTGAGGTTATATTGGCTCTCCTTTCCCTTAGGGATGTAGAAGGAGATTACAGGGTCAGTCAAGAGACTATGATAATCAGTCAGGATTCCAAGACGCTAACAGGAAAGAGTTCTGAACTCTCTCCAGTTCGCAATAGTTACAGACCCAGTACTAAGAGCACAGCTGAAAGATGCGTTAAGAGTCTGGAGAAGATACACATCAAACACTCGAAGAGATCTAAATTGACCGATATCGGTCTTTCCTTGATCGCTCTCAAACAATGATCAAAGGCCAAAAGCCTATTGAAGACCATGCCCTTGCAAATACCTCGACTTTTGAAGATCATCCGCATGGATGCCGAGCCGGAAGAATGGGGTGTTCACTCCCATCAGAGGAAAATCCAAGGGACTTGGTCATTTCTATCCAAGGCCATGGTAGTCCTGTCGTAGTTGGGTAAACTCTCTCCAAGCAGATCAGACCTCCTCAGGCTGATCTGGGACATTGAAGCGTTAATGAGACGTCGGAACCGACAAGGCTTGAGAGTGTCTCATATAGTTTAGGTGATATTAACCATCCCTTACCTAAAAGGATGGCACCTATCAGCAGTTCATGTACAATCGATCTGCAATGTTACAGCGGATGCTCTACTCAGGCTCACGCCGATAGAGTTAGAATGGTCCACAGACGCAGACCTATTCTCTTCCAGATGGGAACAAGTCCCCGAGCTGCAGATCAACCTCTTCGTGACGAGCGTCATCAAGAAACTAACACTCAGTCACCCCCTCTCCTCCTACCTAGGATTCAAGTTACAGAGGATAACGTATGTCTTAAGAAAGATACTTGTCGGACTATACACAGTCCTAAGTATCTTCACGGAATTGACGGACAGAGTCACGCAATAACCAAGCTGAGAAATGGTTTAGGTAACAAAGTACCTGGACGAAATGCTGGAGCGGGCAGCACCCGAAGTGGCTGGTCTACGAGCATCCAAGGAAGTGTTCTGGTTCCTGGAACATCGGGGATGCAAAATCAGCTTCAAGAAGTCTCGATTCTCTCCAGCTCAAAGGTTTCAATGGTTAAAAAACCATCGAAACCTGAGGTCACATCGGCTCTCCTTTCCCTTAGGGATATAGAAGGAGATTGCAGGGTCAGTCAAGAGACTATGGTAATCAGTCAGGATTCCAAGACGCTAACAGGAAAGAGTTCTGAACTCTCTCCAGTTAGCAATAGTTACAGACCCAGTACTAAGAGCACAGCTGAAAGATGCGTTAAGAGTCTGGAGAAGATACACATCAAACGCTTGAAGAGATCTAAAATGACCGATATCGGTCTTTCCTTGATCGCTTCCCAAACAATGGTCAAAGGCCAAAAGCCTATTGAAGACCTTGCCCTTGCAAATACCTCGACTATTGAAGATCATCCGCATGGATGCCTAGCCGGAAGAATGGGGTGTTCACTCCCATCAGAGGAAAATCCAAGGGACTTGGTCATTTCTATCCAAGGCCATGGTAGTCCTGTCGTAGTTAGGGAAACTCTCTCCGAGCAGATCAGACCTCCTCAGGCGGATCTGGAACATCGAAGCGATAATGACACATCGGAACCGACAAGGCATGAGAGCATCTCATATAGTTTAGGTGATATTAACTATCCCTTACCTAAATGGATGGCACCTATCAGCAGTTCATGTACAATCGATCCACAATGTTACAGCAGATGCTCTACTCAGGCTCAAGTCGATAGGGTTAGAATGGTCCACAGACGCAGACCTATTTTCTCCCAGATGGGAACAAGTCCCCGAGCTGCAGATCGACCTCTTCATGACGAGCGTCATCAAGAAACTACCTCGATATGTAGCCCCATACGAGGATTCTCTAGAGGAAATAACAGACACCGTGTCTCTAGTATGGAAGGGATGGACTCAGGAATTCCTTTTCATCCCATCCAATCTCCTGCTGAAGGTCCTCAATATGCTAAGATCCTTCCAGGGAGGGGTAGCTCTGGTGGCTCCCAAATAGCCCAAGAGCAACTGGTTCCCTCTGGTGAAGGAACTAAGGCTGAGGCTGGCCCTAGTACTGAACCCAGCACTATCTCAGAGGGTTCGGAAGTTAATTGCCTTCGATTTATCACAGAGAGCCCAAACCCTTCATTTCATGATTTTCTTGCCCTAGCGGTTAGGAAAAGATTTGGGATCTCAGAAGGCAATATAGAATTCTTAGAAAAATACAAGTCTAAGTTAACTAGAAGACAATATGAGTCATCTTGGGAAAAGTGGGTTGCTTTTGTAAAAGCAAAAGGATTGAAAGGAATTTCAATGAACTTCTGTTTGTCCTTCTTTGTCCACCTTCATAATCAAGGGCTGGCAGCCAACACGATAACTACGTGCAAGTCAGCCTTGACTAGACCTCTTCTATATGCCTTTCAAGTGGATCTGACGAATGAAATCTTTAATAAGATTCCGAAGGCATACGCAAGGCTTAGGCCTGCAGCACCTCCAAAACCCATCTCATGGTCTGTGAACAATGAAGATTGTTCCTTCAAAGCTCTAACCCAGAAGGTTATTTTTCTGTTCGCTATAGCCTCTGGGGCTAGAGTTAGTGAAATAATAGCCCCATCTAGAAATGAGGGCCACATTCAGTTCACAGAAGCGGGAGAACTGAATCTCTTTCCTGATCCAACCTTTCTCCCTGGAGAATCTGCCCTCTGAAGGAAGATGTCTCTCTATGTCCTGTAGAGTGTCTAAAGGTCTATCTTCGTAGAACTTCAGACTTCAGGGGAGGACAGCTCTTTAAAGGAGAAACCTCTGGATCAAACTTATCCCTAAAACAACTAAGGGCGAAGCTCACCTACTTTATTCGCAGAGCAGATCCTGACAGTACACCTGCAGGTCATGATCCAAGGAAAATTGCTTCATCACTGAACTTTTTTCAGTATATGGTCTTTGAGCGTCTTTGCTCATTGGATGGAAATCATCCAGAGTGTTCTACAAACATTATGCTAAGCAGGTCCATGAACTGAAGCATTATGTGGTGGCGGCAGGTAGTGTATTAAAACCTGTCGTTTAATTACTGCGATGAACAGTTAATTGATTGGGACTATCAATTAAAGGGAAAAGGTGTCAACACTTCTAGTGTGATACCCTTTAAGTGAGTGTTACCAAGGTGACACTAAGTCTGTTCAAAATCTTAGGTGTGGAATTATACAGATAACACTTGTGCCGTGTGTACATAGTACACAGTGTTGATAGGATACAACATTTACAGAAATTATAAAGGAAAAATTTATTAAAAATTTTTTTCAGTCTTAGAGTGGCCTTCATCATTTCTTCCCTCTCAAAAGGGGAAATTAATTTCTGTATACGTTGCACGTATAATCCTTTATCATGTTACGTTCGTTTCACTTGTCATTGCATTTAGTCATTCATTAGAAATAAATGTCTATTAGAATGTAATTGCGTCCTAATTCGCCCGCAATTTGCATATTTAAAATGCCAGAGTTCTTTGACTTACTCATGTAAGTAAACCTCATATCATTGTATGCTTACAAACAATGGATATAATGGACACTGATATTGTTCTGACAATATATATAAACCGTGAGACCGTTTGTATACCTGGTGGATACTTATGTTTGTTCATACAATATATGCTAACCTTGAGGCCCCTTTTCTACCGTTTAGTATGACTCTTCCCTGTAGGGGGCAGGAAGCACTAACATTGTTTATGATTAGATGACCATAGAAAAAATTGTCCCAAGGTTAAGGCACTGATGAAAATCCACAGATACAGTAATGCTCTGGTATGCTTCCATTAGGACGACATGGCTTGAGACCAAAAAACAGATTTTGAGCGAAGCAAAAAATCTATTTTTGGGTGAGATAGCCATGTCATCCTGATGGACCCACCCTCCTTTTCTATAGAAAAGGTCTTCGCAGAATCCCTCCGAAACTACTATATCTGTAGCACCATGCTCAACACTACAAGGAATGTCCGCCATCTTGGATATGGCGCCATCTTGATACTCAATAGTAGTATGGGAAGTAGGGTAACCTTGATAACGTCTCCCCTTACAAAATTGCCACTCTTCCCCCTCGAAGTGAAAACGCTATTCGAGGTGAAGATCGCTATGTGTCGTATCAAGATATACGTCCCTGATATTATGCGATATCCTTGAGAGAATTTTAAGGATATTCGTGCCAGGAGTTAGAATTCTGGAGACCTAAAGGTAAATTCTCTGAGAATATCACTGTAGTACATATATCCCTTTGGAAGCTACTATTAGGAACCTTTCATCAGGACGACATGGCTATCTCACCCAAAAATTTTTTCGCTTCGCTCAAAATCCGTTTATTGGAGCGCCTGTATCCTTCAACTACCAACCAATAGCAATTCTCTACTCGTCGAATTGTAGTTTGTCTCTCCACTTCTTCTAACTTCATTCATATCAAGAGCACAATCTCTAATTCCATTTCATACATAATTAATGAGTTTTAACCACTTGGAAGAGAGAGAGAGAGAGAGAGAGAGAGAGAGAGAGAGAGAGAGAGAGAGAGAGAGAGAGAGAGAGAGATATTTCAATCTTCCACATCTCTTTTTTAGTAAAAGATGTAGTAACTATTGAATGGAAGATGTTGATTATTGCCTTTTATCACAGTTTGAAGATTTTTGTAAATTCCAAGCTTTATATCATGAAACCTTTTTATTTTTTCATATTAGACATATCTCCGAAGAAAAGCTTGGTGTTTATTTATTTGAAGATTTTCCTTTTTGTTCGTATTTATCCTATCTACTGTACTATTTCCTTTTAGAAAGAAGTTACCTAGAATATTAAAACAAAGGTTACATAGAACCGGCAAACTTATTGAAAAATCATAGAATTATGGAGTTTTCATGGCACACATATTTGTTAATCACATCACATTTCAATATAACAAATTATATTTAATAAAAAATGTAGCAACCAAATTACATTGTAATCCCATTTAAATTTTCACTTCAGTAAATAGTATTTGTCTCAAATACTGAACAGAACAAAAGCTAACTGATAAAACAGCCATATCAGAGATTTCTGAGAATTGATCTTACTCCCTCGAAAATTTTATGTCACTTCACAAGTGTTCCAACACGTGGTTTAATCTCCTTAAAAAGGTCATATCGAATTAGATTCAAGAAAGTAAACAAAAAACTCATAATTTAGCAACAGGAATATGCGCACCAACAGATCACAAATAAGTAGAAAAGAAAAACCAATGATACTGATATTTACATCTGCCTTTGATACATATATACTGTATACCAGGGGAGAGAGAGGGGGTGGGTTGAAATTTATGTCAGTATTAAATCGACAATAATTTGTCTTTATCGATTGTATTAGAATACTAGAATATTGGTCATAATATATAGCATACGGGATTACGACATCTTTAAGTTTCCACGCCGTTAGAAAGTGCATGAAAATTCTTGAATTATATTTACTCTTTTCTTATTGTCAGGAGATGTAGGTTGGTGGAGTTAGCTGAGAGAGGGTTGCCTCTCAAGCAAGGTTAGTACCTCTTTTACAATTTACTACGTTTACAACCTTACGCCACTAGAGCCTTGTCCCCATGCTACGATAATGATCTATTAGAAAATTATAGAAGTACTAAGTCAAAATAGATAGACCCTAGAAATGCATAAGGAACAGTAAAGATCCAGCCTATCCGTTTGAAAGAGCCAAAGTTCACTTGCCCTCTCTCCTCTCAAGTGTGTATCTTCTCAAATGTGAATAAGGGATTTTTTACCCAACGGATATTGTATAGTGTTGTTCGAACGTTGGTGAAATTATTGGTGGTTAATTCAAGTGTAGTGTGTTAATGCAAGTAGGCCTACATTTAATAAAAATTCTTATAACTGAATGTACTTTTTTTCTTACCCATTCGGTAACATTGTGTGAACCAAAAGATGTAAGTGTAACAGTTACATATATGTAAATTTCATAATTGTAAGTTCATTAAAGTGTTAACTATTTTCATAATTATCAAAATAAAATATTTTTCTAAATCAATTTCTAGTGAAACAAGTGATTGTATAATTTTTCAAAGTATATAATTTTTTGTCTTAGTCTAAGGTTTAGTTCAGGTTTAATATTTCGAGTGATTTATTTTGGAGTTAATTCTTTTGAATTGTTGTTGTAACTTTTACAGAATATGTTTATTTTTGTAAAGTGTATATCATTTCGATCACCAATATTTTTCTCATTATTTCTTTCGATTCCTTGACTAAGAACCAAAGTTAGAGGTTGGTTTAGAATGGTTCATATCAAATAATCACCAGGGTTTGTTTTGAGTGTACGTAAGAGACCTTTAGATATTCTTTGTTCATATATATTGCATAATATTCTCAGAGCTCGGGTATTATTTTTCAAGTGCATAAGACTTCTGTAATATAATTTGGTGAGTTTTGGAGCTCGGGAATTTATGTAATTCGCCAGCCGTAATATAAAATTTTGGTGCCCAGACCCTTGGGATAGAGCCAATCAGATTTAAACATTGGTGATAACAGGGCTGTGTTTTCTTTAAAGGTTTGACCAGTTTAGTGTTGATAGGATTATTTGCATTGTTAGGATACATATTTTTGGGGAGGTATAATTATGGTGTATGATGTTAGTTATCCTAAAGGGAATGGCAGCTTCATACATACCTGGAATAATATCCATTCATTAGTGTGGTTATGCATCTCATCCTATGTCATTGATTCTTCTTGTTTGGGTTTAATGATATGTTGGTAATCTTAAAATACATCTATTCTGCTCTTGGCTTACATTGCTCCTCAGCTCTCAATCGTGTCTTGACAACTTGTGACTCTCGAGTGAGAATATGTCCACAAAACTCGTACACATATATACAAAAAACAAAAGTGAGCATCGGTCTCAAAAAGATCGAATCCTACTGCAATACAAAAGTAAGAAGAATCATATCCTAACTGTAGGATAATTAATGAATGATTAAATCCTTCTTAACATACACTGCTACACATATGCTGTGTCTAAACATGTTCTATCAATGCAATACTGTGCAACATTACTCATAATACCTGTAGCACATATACTGTAGTATTACAGTACAAAATGCATAACAGTCTCCTCCCCCTTAACTTGACATTGTACAAAACTACAAATCTAATCTCTTACGGGGCTTCCCTCTATTCACCCTATAGGGAAGTACTCAAACTTCATCCTGTACTGGTACATAAATAGATTCTGAATCTACATCTGATGTTTGAGCATCTTGGTTAATATTTGATTTAGCTACTGAAAATTTATCATCCATTCACATGACCGACAAAATTTTCATTTAACGGCTGTAATTGATCAACATGACGTTTTATAATATTTCCACCAACTTAAACATCATTATGTAAATTTCCTATCTCTTTTACAATAACTCCTGGTACTCACTTTTCTGGAGTATTGTATGATCTTACCATAACATTAGAACAAGGGGAAAAATGTCTTACTTTTGGGAGACTTTCTAATTGCTTATACCGTTTTTCTTCTAAATCCCTTTGCAAACTTGGATACAACAAAACGGATTTTGAGCGAAGCGAAAAATCTATTTTTGGGTGAGATAGCCATGTCATCCTGATGGATGTTCCTTTAGGGTAGCTTCCTAGGGTATATTTGACTATGGTGATATTCCCAGAGAATTTACCTTAAGGTATCCAGAATTCTAACTCCTGGAGCGAATATCCCTAAATAAACTTAACATGGGATATCGCATAATATCAGAGGACGTATTCTTGACACGCCACATAGCAATCTACACCCCGAATAGAATTAACACTTCGACGGGTCAAAGTGGCAAGAAAACGAAAAACGAGAAAGAAAGGAGAGCCGCTAACAAGGCACCTCTCCTATCTCGCTTCAAGTGTGTACATAGCGCCGCCGACGGCGCCATCTGCATTCCTTGTAGCGATACACGAGGTGCTACAGATACTGCATTATAGGGAATGGTCCTATAGCCCTTTTTATGAAAAAGGAAGGGCGGGTCCATCAGGACGACATAGCTATCTCACCCAAAAATAGATTTTTCGCTTCGCTCAAAATCCGTTTTTGGGGCTCAGGCCATGTCGTCCTGATGGAAGTATACCAGAGCATTACTGTATCTGTGGATTCTCAAATCGTGCCATACCCTCAAGAAAGTATTTCCTGGTCAGCATAGACCTAGAGACCTATGATGTTACCGTCATACATCATTTCATCTAAGCATAAACCATGTTAGTGCTTCCTGCCCCCTACAGGGAAGAGTCATACTAGACTCTGGAAAAAGTCTAGAGGAGTACATATACCTATGTATGAATAATAGACAAGCCAATATAGCGGTCTCACCCTATATTATGTAAAGCAAAGTTTGTAAAAGAACCACCTGTGTCGATATGAAATACCGACAAGTTCCCCGGTTTGCCGTTCTATTACTGGATTGGACAAAGGTTTATATCTGAATAGGAAGAAATTGTATATCTGCCACTGTCCCTATAGGGCATGAAGTCTTCCCTACTTGGGAAAAGCATAAACCAATGAATGTTTGCTAACTCTAGCCCCCGAAGCGAGTGCAAACAGAAATATAACTTTTTGGGTCAAATCCTTTAAAGCACACTCCTCATTGTCCAACAATGAAGCAAAATGAAGAACCTTATCCAGAGACCATGAAATGGTTTTCGGAGGTGCTGATGGTCTGAGCCTAGCACAGGCCTTTGGAATTTTCTTAAAAATGTCGTTAGAGAGGTCGACCTGGAAGGCATATAGAATAGCTCTTGTCAAGGCGGACTTACACGTTGATATTGTGTTGGCTGCTAAACCTTGACCATGGAGGTGGATGAAGAATGATAAGCAGAAGTCTGTCGAGATCTTTTGTGGATTCTTCGCCTTGACAAAGGACACCCACTTCCTCCATGATGACTCATATTGTCTTCTGGTGGATTTGGACTTATATTCCTCTAAAAAGTCTATACTATCTCTTGATATTCCGAAACGTTTTCTCACTGCTAGGGAGAGAAAATCATGAGCTGCAGGTTCCGGGTTTTCTGTGATGAAGCGCAGACAGTCGACTTCTGAACTCGCTGAGTCAAAACTGGATCCGGTAGCGGTAGAAACTTCAGCTGTAGTTCTAATGCCAGAGGGAACCATACGCTGTACGGCCACTTGTGAGCCACTACTGCCGCTTTCCCCTTGAAAGATCTCAGTTTGTCAAGGACCCTCAGTAGAAGGTTGTGAGGAGGGAACAGGTAAATCCTGGACCATCTGTTCCAGTCGAGGGACATAGCGTCCACTGCTTCCGCTAAAGGATCCTCGTACGGGGACACGTAGAGAGGTAACTTCTTGTCTTTCGTCACAAAGAGGTCTATCTGCAGTTCCGGGACTTTACTCAAGATGAAAGAGAATGATCCTGCGTCTAGGGACCATTCTGACTCTACCGGCGTGAGCCTGGATAGAGCGTCCGCCGTCACATTGCGGACTCCTTGAAGGTGAACTGCTGACAAGTGCCTACTCTTCTTCTCCGCTAGCCGGAAGATGGCCAACATCACTTGGTTGATTTGAGGTGACCTCGATCCTTATCGATTCAGGCATCTCACTATCACCTCGCTGTCTAGTACCAATCTTATGTGGATCGAGTGGTGAGGGGAGACTTTCTTCAATGTAAGAAGTACTGCCATGGCTTCCAGAAAGTTTATGTGAAACTTCTTGAATAGGTTGGACCAGGTTCCTTGGACCTTCTTCCGGTGAGAATGACCTCCCCATCCTTCCTTCGTGGCGTCTGTATGAATAGTCATAGAGGGGGGAGGGGGCTGAAGAAGCACCAATTTCTTCCGTTGTATGGCTTTGGACCACGGCTCGAGAAGCGTTCGTAGACGAGTCAGTATTGGTCTTATCAGATCTCTTCGCACATTTGATGCATATTTTCTCCAAACTCCGATTGCATCCTTTAGCTGTGCTCTTAGCACTGGGTCTGTTACTGAGGCAAACTGGAGAGAGCCCTGCACTCTCTCCTGTTCGCGTCTTGATATCCTTTTGGATTCCAGAAGTCTCTTGACAGAACCTGCTATTTCTTTCCTCTTTTTTACAGGGATGGAAAGTTGGTGTGACAGTAAGTCCCAGTGGATTCCCAGCCACTGAAACTTTTGAGATGGAGAAAGCCGAGACTTTTTTCTGATGATCTTGAAACCTAGATGTTCCAGGAACTACAGACTTGCCTCATATTATAATCAGCCATCCCTCACCATCTATGAGTTACACACAAAAACGAGTAAAAATGACCAAAATTCACTATTTTGACCTTGAAATATGACCTTTTGACCTTGAATATGATGAAGATGACCCCAGGTGGTGTTGGAAATGTCACTAATGAACTCACCGTCCTCAAAACCCCCCATTTTGACTCAGAGAACGTGTTTCTAGCCCTTCTTAGAAGTCATTTTAGTCCAGGACTCAAGTTAATCCTTCAGACTCAAGTTAAAAACCCCGATCAGGGGACGTTCCAGTCCTTTCTTGAAGGATGATATATGACAATATATATTAAATTAGGACAGCTCTGCAGACTTGCCTCACATTATAATCAGCTATCTCTCACCATTTATGAGTTACACACAAAAAACGAGCAAAAATGACCAAAATTCACAAATTTGACCTTGATAAATGACTTTTAGACCTTGAAGATGACCCCAGGTGGTGTTGAAAATGTTACTATTGAACTCACCATCCTCAAAAACCCCCATTTAGATCCAGAGAACGTGTTTCTAGCCCTTCTAGAAATCCTTTTAGTCCAGACTCAAGTTAATCTTTCAGATTCAAGTTAAAAACCCCGAGGTCCTGACGTTCCAGTCCTTCCCTAAAGGAGTCTATGATGGAGACGGTAAATGCCCGTTTGGGTAGTAAGGTCCTTATGTGTTGGAGTGTTAGCATCTTGAACTTGTTGTTCACTATGAACTTGTTGAGTGGCGACAAGTCCAGAATGACTAAGTTTTTCTGAGTCCTTCTTTGGAACACAAAACAGCTTTCCTTGGAACTTGATGGACTTTACCCTTCGGATTACTCTTTTCTCCAAGAGTTCTCGGATGTATTCTTCCAGAACGGGGGTAGAGTGTTGGAAGAATTGTGGGAATGGAGGTGGAGTGCTGTACCACCTCCAACCCAGTCCATTCTTGATTAGGCTGTGGGCCAGGGATCAAAGGTCCAACGATCCCGAAAAAGATGAAGTCTATCTCCTACCGGAAGCATTTCACTTCTGCTGCTGTTGACCTGAGCCCTTGCCTCCTTGATCGCATCCTCCCCTGAACCCCCTTCCCCTTGAAGGGCGTCTAGACGAACCTCTGGCTGTTCCTCTACCTCTTGGGTGAAAGGTAGTAGACTGCCTTTCGAATGCTGGGTTAAATGCCGGAGACTGCGTTGTCACGGCTTGGGGTACCAACTGGTACGTGGTCGGGGTTTGTGCCACCATCTGGGGCACTGCGGTCATGGGAAGTTGCTGCTGTTGCTGTCTGTACGGTTTGGTTGGCCGAGAGGGTAGCCTAGGCTTCTTAGTCTTCCTTTTTGGTGGGGGACCCTCATCCGGGGAAGACTTTCTTTTAAGAGATAGGCCCCACTTCTGGAGAAGGTTTCTATTTTCTGTGGTGGCCTTATTCACTACCTCTTTGACCACTTTGTTAGGGAAGAGGTCTTTACCCCAAATGCAAGAGGAGATTAGTTTCCTCGGTTCGTGCCTCACCGCAGCCGAGGCGAACACGAACTCCCTACAAGCTCTCCTAGCTTTGACGAAGCTGTAGAGGTCCTTCGTCACTGTGGCCAGATGGGTTTTGGCCACCACCATAAACATCTCTTGAGCTTTGGGGTCACTTGCCATCGTCTCCAGAGTCGTTTGTAGAGACATTGAAGCGGCAAGTCTGTCTTTTGTCTCTTGCTCCCTACGCAAGATAAAATTGGACAGCTTCGGGAGGTCTTCACCGAACTGACGTCCGACAATATTGGCCTCCAACTTCCTGACTGAGAAGGTAAGATGGATGTCCTTCCAGTCTTTCTGGTCCATGGGTAAGGCCAAGGACAGAGGTTTACACTCCTCCAAGGAGGGACATAGTTTACCTGCCTTGACCGCTTTCAAAACAGCCTTAAATCCCTTTTCCATAAATGGGAAGGCTCTGGTAGGAGAGGCCACAAAGGAAGGATGCTTCTTACTCAAAGCAGGTACCTTTGAGTTTGTGAAGCCCCTCTCCTTCAATGAGCTTGATAGTAAAGCTTATGCTTTATTATGGTAAAAAACTATGACCTCCTTCGGCTCCGTCTCTTCCTTTGAGGCTGGCTCCTTCCTAAGACGGACATAGCAGTCCGGGTAAGACTCCTTGTTGGGCCAGAATTCCACTTCTTCGAAGGGAATTGAACCCAACTTCTCCGAAATGACAATCTTTCCTGTTGTCATAGGCATGTGCTCGGCATACCTCCAAGGATTGGCATCCGAGCACAAAGGAAGGTCCTTCACGTTGAGCTTCTTCTGGGGCCCACGTGATGCTGCAAGTCTCCGCATCTCTAACTTCATTGCAGCTTCCTTCTCATCATTCTTCTTCTGCGTCTGCTGAATCATTTCAACGATGGAAGAAAGAGTCCTTCCCAGATCATCTGGGATAGCAGACAATGTTGAGGAACAGGTTCAGGGGCCTGAACTAGAGTAACCGACCCCTCGTCGATTTCTTCCTCCTCAGTATCCGGAGCCTGGGTCAGCTCCTCTTCTTGGTCTTCTGCCAGAAGGTCCTTTCCGGTGTACTCGGACACCTCAGACATCCTATCGTCCAGTTGGATGTCCTGTAGGGCGTCCGAGACTTCAGAATCCACCGGAATCTGAACTAGAGGTATCTCCGCTTGAGGCTGGGGAATCACTGCATCCGCTGATGCCTTGGGGAAAAGGTAAGCCCTCATCTTGGAAGATAAAGGCAGGAAGTATTCTTCTGGAAGCCCCTCACCCAGGTTCGAAGCTTTTCCCTCGCTGCGTCCCTTGACTCCGCCGATTTAGGGGCGTCAAACGCCTCGGTAATCAGGTTAGTGCATATCGTACATACCTGCGGATCCCAATACCGGAGATCATCTTTGGAGGCTGCACATGCTGCATGCTTCCTGTACAACTCATGTCCCCAGAAGTTCTTACTGCGGACGTTGCAGAACATGCTCCCGCACTTCGGATGGTCCTCCTGTAAAGAGAAGAAATTCCATGAGTATCAAGTGAAAAACATATCACTGGATAACTAATGTTAAAATATATATACTAGCTTAAAATAATTAAGCTAGAAAGGAAAGAAGGAAAGACACACACTTGTATTTCCTGCCCAGCCAATTGCTGTAACCTTCCAGATAATAAAAGTTTTTGGTTAATCTTATTCTAGAATAACCATCAAGGTATTTCCAAAGGAAAATGTAGGTGTAGCTCACACCAATATAAATAATTTTGATATACTGGATAGTTAAAAAGAAAGAACTCACTTTCTTCATCTGTACGGTCTCACAAAAGGCTGTACAAGACTACACAAGAATGTTGGAAAAACTTAGTGTTATAATATATTCTATACTATAGTTTTCTCCATGCAGTATATACTATACTGTAAAAATACTGGCTACTGTATATAATATAACATGCCGGTCAGCACGTGCCACCTTAAAATAGTTCCAAGGTATACTACCTTTAGACTACTGGGTGGAAGATCGCTGGTTCAGATGTGTGTGCCGGCCGGCAGTGTCTGCCGGCTGGCAACTTTAAACGCTAGCACCCGGCTTCCGGCCGCTAATCGTAGCAGCCGGCAGATCTTATGGTGTGCTTCTGTTGCCGGCCGGCAATGGTATGCTACCTATGCCAGCCGGCAGCAAAAAGGAACCAGAGAACTTCCACCTGCCCGGCTGCCGGCCACTCAAGAGAAACAGAATGGATGTAAGGATATAAGACGGCACTGCCTTACAGCCCTGCGTCCAGAAAGAGTGAACATAAAGAAGGGGAGACTGTGAAATTCAGGCTTCCTTCTATCCAATGTCGCCTGGCTCTACTGACAGACATGGATGTGAGACCAAGGGAGGTCTGGGGAACACTCTACAGAAGTAAGGCCTTTGCCGGCCGGCACGAACTTGCCGGCCGGCAAAGGATTGAGTCAGCTCCACATCTTAACCTATACTAGGTACAAATGTAGAACGACGGCCAAGAGATTTAATGGCTAGGCCATCACTAAGGATAGGGGGGAAGGGGAGAAGAGGGTCCTACAAACTCTGCTCTAGTAAGAGATCACTCCGCAGCCAAGAAAGCTCATCCTAGCCTAGGGGTAATCATGGGATGGAGGTCGGCAATACTTGCCATCTCCCTCAGTATTAAAACAAAGTTTGGGGTTGTTATCACAAGGGAAAGAAGAATCTTATCCTTTAAACCGAGAACAACAACACTGGACTAGTCTGCTAGATCACTAGAAGAAGGAATCATCTCGTACAGAAACCTTCAGAAGTGGTCTAGGGAGGCTAAACCTCCTATGTCTGCCCCTGGCCTAGCAAAGGAATCTCATTCTCTATGCTAGAAAGAAACAAACCCAGAGAAAATACTCTGATGTCCTGCCCCCTCCTGAAGCAAGATTCTCTGGAAACAGGAAAGAACAGAAACACCCTAATAACGGATTTTGAGCGAAGCGAAAAATCTATTTTTGGGTGAGATAGCCATGTTGTCCTGATGGAAGGTTCCTTCAGTAGCTTCCTAGGGTATATTTAACTACAGTGGATATTCCCAGAGAATTAAACTAAAGGTTATCACAGAATTCTAACTTCTGGTGCGAGTACCCTAAAGGTTTCCCTCTAGGATATCGTATATCAGCAGAGGACGCATGTATTAACACGCCAAATAGCTATCTGCACCCCATATAGAGTTAACGCTTCGATATGGGAAGGTGGCTGAGTAACTGAGGAGCCGTTCCAAAGTTACTCTCATTCGTGGCTACTTTTGGTACTCGAGACGTAAACAAACGGGCGCCATTGTTAAAGACGGACGTGACGTCCGTCTTCATCCTGAACTCAGCTCCTACCAATCTCCGCGATACAGTAGGTCAGGGAGGGGCCTGGAAGGCTGAACTAGAATAGACGGGAGGGTCCATCAGGACGACATGGCTATCTCACCCAAAAAAAGATTTTTCGCTTCGCTCAAAATCCGGTTTTTGGGCTCAAGCCATGTCGTCCTGATGGAAGTGTACCAGAGAATTAATGAATCGTCGATTTTTTCCCTTAATCAAAGTGCCTAGGGCTTCGAGCAATATTCCTATGGTCTGGAGACCGTAAAGACTATGACAATTTTAGTAATTGTCCTTACCAGAGATTCTACGAAGAACTGGCTTCCTGCCCCCCTGGCAGGGAAATCCTGGTGGACAAGAGGAATATCTCGAAGTGATCGGTGAAGAACTACTCACCTGGTGGAGAAATCATGCTGGTTTCGGAGACAGATCAAAAGTTAATATTCGAGTAGGAATATTATCAAGACATAGGTGAGTATATAATATAAATACTTATATTATTCTTGTAATCAGATAGGAAAGGGGTAAATGAAACTATAACAATCGTATATTTCTTAATAAGGAATAGGAGCAAAAGGAGATGCACATGGTAACTAAAATAGACATTTTATTTCTAAGATTGCAAGTCATTGCAATGATTATAGAATTTATTTACAATAATAATGAATGATGTACATAGAAAATTAAAGACGGTGATCTAGAGTCTGAAAAGGAAATTTTGCTTTTTAGAAACACAAGTTCCCAGGGGAACGCCAGTCTTTTTATAGTCCAAAAAACGCAACCATGCTCGAGAGCATGTGGCACACGTGTAAAATTTCTATGACATTTCACCTTGATAAAGAACAGTCTATTAGAAACACTAAGTGTCCATTAAATCACTATGTATCACGATAGGGTCAACACAGGCACCCGTAGAGTTAGAGTCCCAAATAACTCACTGTTCTATGCAGATTTAAGCAGCAGGTTTCATTACACTACCTGCAGCTACCACGAAATGTTTCACTTCGTGCACCTGCTTTGCGTAGTGCTTGAAGAATACGCGTGATGATTTCCAGCCTGTAAAGCTCTTGAGGCTTTCGAAATCCATACTCTGGAAACGTTTAGAGAAGAGGCGACTTTCCTAGGATCGTGACCTGCGGGTGTACTGTCAGGATCCGCTCTGCGAATGAAGTAGGTGATTTTCGCTCTTAGTCTTTTCAGTGACAGGTTGCTGCCCGAGGTTTCTCCTTTGAAGAGTTGTCCTCCACCGAAGTCTGAAGTTCTTTGAAGATAGACCTTAAGACTCTCCACTGGGTATAGAGAGACATCTTCCTTCAGGGGGCAGATTCTCCAAGGGCCCCATCTCTTGGTGGGTAGTTCATTCTTTGCGAGAAACGTTGGGTCAGGGAAGAGGGTAAGATCTCCCGTATCGGTGAATTGGATATGACCCTCTTCTCTTGATAATGCCACTATTTCACTGACTTGGGCTCCCGAGGCGAGAGCAAAAAGGAAGATAACTTATTGAGTCAGGTCTTTCAGAGGGCACGAATCGTTGTCCAGCCTAGAAGCAAAATGGAGCACCTTGTCCAGGGACCAGGAGATAGGTTTTGGTGGAGGCGCAGGGCGTAGTCTAGCGCATGCCTTTGGCAGTTTATTGAAGATGTCACTGGACAGATCAATCTGGAAGGCGTATAGGAGTGGTCTAGTCAAGGCCGATTTACAAGTGGAAATCGTGTTGGCCGCTAAGCCTTGTCCATGAAGGTGAATGAAGAAGGACATGCAAAAATCAATGGTGATCTCCGTAGGATTTTTCTTCTTGACGAAGGAAACCCACTTTTTCCAGGAAGATTCGTACTGCCTTCTGGTAGACTCTGTTTTGTACTCCTCGAGGAAGTCTAAGCTTTTCTTCGAGATCCCAAACCTTTTCTTTACGGCTAAGGAGAGAAAATCATGAGATGAAGGTCCTTGACTTTCAGTGATGAAGCGAAGACAGTCGACTTCTGTATTTGTTGAGAGAGGACTGGGCTCGGTAGGGGGATCAGCGTGGGCTGCAGCCCTAGGAGCAGGGGATACCAATTGCTCCGGGGCCACTTGGGAGCCACTAGGGCCGCTATCCCCTTGAAGGTTCTCAGTTTGGAGAGGACTTTCAGCAGAAGGTTGGGTGGAGGGAACAGGTAGATCTTGGACCATCTGTTCCAATTCTGGGACATGGCATCCACCGCTTCTGCCTTGGGGTCCTCGTACGGGGCCACATATCGAGGAAGTTGATTGTTGTCGCTCGTCGCGAAGAGATCGACCTGAAGTTCCGGGACTTGGCAAGAGATGAAGGAGAATGATCTTGCGTCTAGAGACCATTCCGATTCTATTGGGCTTGTCCTTGATAGAGCGTCCGCTGTCACGTTGCGGAATCCTTGTAGGTGAACTGCAGACAGGTGCCACTTCTTCCTGTCTGCCAAACGGAAGATAGGTAGAAGCACTTGATTTATCTGGGGCGATCTCGAGCCCTGACGATTGAGACATCTGACTACCACCGAGTTGTCCAGAGTCAGACGGATGTGGATCGAGGGAGGCGGGGAGAGTTTCTTCAGGGTGAGAGGAACTGCCATGGCCTCCATGATGTTGATGTGAAACGTCTTGAATAGGGGAGACCATGTTCCTTGAACTTGCTGTTGGTGAGAGTGACCTCCCCAACCCTCCAGTGAAGCGTCCGTGTGGATGTTGATCGATGGAGGCGGGTGTTGAAGAGGGATGGACCTTTTCAGGGCCTTTGCTTCCGCCCACGGCTTTAGAAGTGAGCGAAGTCTGTTTGGAAGCCGTCTCTTGAGGTCTCTTCGAGCGATGGATGCGAATCCTCTCCAGACTCCTGCGTCATCCTTTAGCTGTGCGCGAAGCACTGGGTTTGTCACAGAGGCGAACTGTAGAGAGCCGAGAACTTGTTCCTGTTGGCGTCTTGAGATCCGTTTGGATTTTAGAAGCCTTCTGACAGACCCTGCTATTTCCTTCCTTTTCTTCGGTGGAATGGATAGGCGGTGTGACTGAAGGTCCCAATGGATTCCCAACCATTGGAACTTCTGAGCTGGAGCGAGGGGAGATTTCTCGGCGTTTATCTTGAAACCCAGATGCTCTAGGAACTGGGTGACTTTGTTGCAGGCTCTCAGACAATCTTCAAGCGATGTCGACCAGACTAGCCAGTCGTCTAGGTAGGCCATCACTTGGATGCCCTGAAGATGTAGCTGTTGGACGATTGCGTCTGCCAGCTTGGTGAAGATTCGTGGAGCCACGTCGAGCCCGAAGGGCATGGCCCTGAAGGCGTAACTTTTCCTTTGGAGTCGAGATCCTAGGTAGGAGGAAGCGTAGTGATTCATTGGAATGTGCCTTATTTGTTGAAGAGTCAGCATCTTGAATTTGTTGTTTGTAATGAACTTGTTGAGAGGGGACAAGTCTAGAATGACTCTGAGTTTGTCTGAGTCTTTCTTGGGGAACACAAAAGAATCTCCCTTGGAACCTGGTTGACTTTACCCTCTTGATCACCTTCTTGTTCAAGAGTTCCAGGACATATTTTTTCCAGGAGGGGGGTTGACTGTTGGAAGAATTGCTGGAAGGCTGGGGGTGGTTGAGTCCAGCTCCAGCCCAGTCCTTTCCTGATGATGCTGTGAGCCCAAGGATTGAAGGTCCAACGATCCTGGAATTGGCGGAGTCTTCCTCCCACCGGAAGCACTTCATTGCTTCTGGTTTCCCGAAGGTTTGCCACCTCAGCCGCTAGCTCCCCTTACTCCTCTGCCTCTGGAAGGACGGCGAGAAGAATCTCTGCTGGAGCCTCTACCTCTGGGAAGAAAGGTAGTGAAATGCTGCTCATAGGCAGGGGTGAAGACTGGTGACTGCGACACCACCGGTTGGGGGACCAATTGAAAGGTCTGCTGTGGTTGTGCGATCACTTGGGGAGTAGCGGGAGCCGGAAACTGACGTCTTGGTTGACATTGCTGGGGCTTGGGCTTCGAGGATTTCCTCTTAGGTTGAGGGCCTTCGTCCTGAGAGGACTTCCTCTTTCGAGACGTGCCCCACTTGTGGAGAAGGTTCCGATTCTCCGTGGCAGCTTTGTCCACTATCTCTTTCACCAAGGTAGAAGGGAAGAGATGTTTGCCCCAGATGTTGGAGGAAATCAGTCTCCGGGGTTCGTGTTTTACTGTTGCATTGGCGAACACGAATTCTCTACAGGCTCTGCGAGCACTAGCGAAGCTGTACAGATCCTTGGTCACGGTAGCAAGGTGTGACTTTGCAAGGACCATGTAAAAGTCTGGGACCCTGGTGTCCCCGGCCAAGACTTCTAGCTGTACCTGAGGTGACAGCGAAGCAGCGAGTCTCTCCTTAGTATCATGTTCCCGACGAAGGAGATGGTTGTTCAGTTGTGGGAGGTCCTCGTTGAACTGATGACCGGCTACATCAGGTTTAAGTTTCCCAACCGTAAAGGTAAGCTGGATGTTTTTCCAGTACCTGTCATCGGGGGGAAGAGTGAGGGAGAAGGGTCTGCACTACTCCAGTGCAGGGCAAGGTTTCCCTTCCTCCACAGCCTTCATGACCGCTTGGAAGGCCTTTTCAACGAAGGGGAAGGTCGCAGTAGCTGGAGCAACAAAGGTTGGATGCTTTTTCTCAATGCTGGCATCTTGGAGTTGGTGAAACCCCGACTCTTCACTGCATGAGCCAGCATAGCTAGGGCCTTTGCGAGATCGAACACGATCACTTCTTTAGGTTCAGTCTCTTCTTTTGAGGCTGGTTCGGACCTGAGTCGGACGTAACAGTCCGGATAAGCCTCGAAGTTTGGGAAGAACTCCACTTCTTCCAGAACAGAACCGATCTTTTCACTAATGAAAATTTTGCCAGTTGTAATTGGCATGTGCTCAGCGTATCTCCAAGGGTTAGATTCCGAGCATGAAGGGAGGTCCTCAACCGAAATCCTTTTCGGTTGCTTGAAGCCGATGAGAGTAGTCCGGAACTACTCCTGAGACTCTCTCAGTTTCTTTTCCATGAGGGCTTCCAGCATCTTGAAGACCTCTTGAGTGGCCGCTGGGAGTGGATCCGGGGCGGCGGAAGTCGAGGGAACGGGTTCCTCGGGTACCTCTGGGGTTACCGTGGGAGTTGGGTTGGCCTCGTTCTCTGAATCGTGGTACTCCACACGGTCCTCCTCATAGTCAAGTTCCTCGCCCATGAGGGTTTTCTCCGTTCCTTCGGAGATCTCCGACATACGTTCCACCTCTTCGGAGTCAAGGTGGCATGTGCGCAGGGACTGTTCCATTACAATGACGGGTGTAATCACCAACTGGACGGTTGGGATTTGATCTTGAGGGATCACAGCGTCCTTAGAAGCTTTTGGGAAAAGCAGGGCCCTCATGTCTTCATTTGGAAGATAAGGTCCAGAAGCGTTCTTCTGGAAACCGCGCACCAATTTGCGCAGTTTCTCTCTAGCGTTGTCCCGTTCCTCGGTGGTAAGAGGAGTCTTGAACGCCTTTTCCAGGAAACCTTTACAGATCGGACAGTTCTGCGGATCCCAGTATTTCAGGTCGCCTTTCTTGGCGACGCAAGGGGCGTGGGTCCGGCACGCCTTGTGCCCGTAGAAGTCCGGGCGTTTAACTCCGCAGAAGGAGCTCTCATACTTCATATACTCCTGTAAAAGAAAGAGATCATGAGTACATGGAAGGCATAATATGATTTACATTACTCTAGGCTTAAGAATAACTTATTCTATAATATTAGCATATAATTTATATGCTCAGGATAGATGAGCGGGAAAGAAAGTAAGTTAGACACATACTTGTGAATCCTGTCCAGCCGGTTACCGTAACCTTTTCTGTAGACAATTCCTTAGGACTCGAGGGTTCTAAAGGAGGGAGAATCCGTATGGATGAGCCGAGCTAGGCTTCCTTATCATAGGAATTGTCCGCAGAGTATAAAAGGATCTGAGATCGCTCAGAGCCTAGTGGGGGAGAGGGGAAAATAGGATAAACCCCTTAGTAATATGTAGGTTCCGGCAAGAGACTGCACTGAGATGCACAGAGTATGCTGGAAATGTTGTACTGTGCAACCATACAGCATAGCCACTATATCGGATGGTATAATGATACCTATATGGAGGTGGCAGGCTATCTGGCTGCATCAGATTGACTGCCGGCATGGTGCCGGCAGCCGTAGAAGGGTGCATGTCCATTAGTGCCTCATTAGGGGGTGCCGGCAGGCCGACAGCTCGCCGGAGGCCGGTCCTGCAAGGTGAAAAACATCAAGGAGGACACACTGGACAACCAAGATGGAAAACACCACAGAGGCGACCGCCGGCACAGAGGCGGGTCACCGGCAGGGCGGCGGGTTCCGGCAGCCGGCGGCTGATGGCATGGTAAACCTTAGTTCAACTCATCATAAGATATAGAATGTAAGGCGGACACCTGGGATGCCAGCAATCAATGCCGGCAGGTAAGGGGGCGGCAGCCTCCGGCAGTCGGCTGGCTGTCGCCAGGTAATCCTGGGGAAATATATGAGGGAGGATGTAGGCGGTATGCCGGCGGGAGGCGGCAGGCTGACGCCTTGGGGGGGGGGATCTTATGAATAGAGGTCACCTGAGGTAGTGGCGGCTGTCGCCGGCAGTAGAGGCGGCAAGGGACCGGCACCATAATAGAGGGAGAGAAAGGTAAGGAGGGAAGGGAGGCGTAATGTCCTATACCCCGCCGGCTTCCCTCCGGAAGAAGTGCACTCATGATAGGAGTAGATACACCTATCATCCGGTGGCAGTGGGCCGGCAGGCGGCTGGGAACCTAAGGTAACCCAAGGGAGAGATAGAGAGCACTCAAAGAGGGGGAATCCTGCGCCGGCAGGACCGCCGCCGGCAACCACCCCCATAGAACACTATGAAGGGAAAGTGTATCAGAGCGGCCAGCTCAGCAGAAGAACAAGGCTAGCCCTACCACTCCACCCAAGGGAGGAGTTGGACAGCGGATAGGGGTGTGTAGGCAGGCCTACACAAAGGGATAGAGTGGGGGAGGGGAGTAGGGGTCTTTCTAATGTGAGGAGACTCTGTATGAGAGAGGCCACCAAGGCAAGGGAGAACGCTCCCTAACTTAGGATAGGTAGCTCAGATTGGGTACAGCACTGATGTACTGTCCTGAACTATAATAAAACAAAATCTCTCTCCAAGAACCTAACCTAGAATAAGAGAACCATTCTCCTAGGCTAGGGAGGCCTTGAAAGACACATCGTTAGTTGCAGGGAGGAAGGAGTAACCCAACCAAATGCAAACTGGGGAAGAGCAGAGCCCTTCCTAAGGTCTCAAGCACGACCCTAAGGGGGGTTCATTCCCTTAGGGTAGGCTGAGAAAGCGATAAGTACTCTGGGTGAAGTCAAGATTCTCCCCAAAATAGAATAAGGGAGAAGCAAGGCTACCCAGAGGGAATTACCCGTAGGTAAGGGGAATAGGAAGCATACAAGGGTTCCTACATTAGGTTAGGGGAGTGTGGTGCACGATCCAACACAGTCCCTTGTATGGTCCCCGAAGGCGAAAAACAGATTTTGAGCGAAGCGAAAAATCTATTTTTGATTGAGATAGCCATGATGTCCTGATGGAAGGTTCCTTCAGTAGCTTCCTTGGGTATATTTAACTACAGTGGATGTTCCCAGAGAATTGAACTAAAGGTTATCACAGAATTCTAACTTCTGGTGCGAGTACCCTAAAGGTTTCTCTCTAGGATATCGTATATCAACAGGGGACGCATGTATTAACACGCCACATAGCTATCTGCACCCAATATAGAGTTAACACTTCGATATGGAAAGGTGGTTGAGTAACTGGGGAGCCGTTCCACAGTTACACTCATCCGTGGCTGCTTTTGGTACTCGAGACGTAAACAAACGGACGCCATTGCTAAATGACGTCACGTCCGTCCTCATCCTGAGCCCAGCTTCTGCTAATCTCCATGATACAGCAGGTCAGGGCGGGGCCTGAAAGGCTGAACTAGAATAGATGGGAGGGTCCATCAGGACATCATGGCTCTCTCACCCAAAAAAAGATTTTTCTCTTCGCTCAAAATCAGTTTTCTGGGCTCAAGCCATGACGTCCTGATGGAAGTGTACCAGAGAATTAATGTATCGTGGAATTTTTCCCCTTTTAATGCAAGTGCCAAGGGCTTCGAATAGAGGTATATAACATGTCCTTACCAGAGATTCTATGAAGAACTAGCTTCCTGCCCCCCTGGCAGAGAAGTCCTGGTGGACGATAGGAACATCTTGAAGCGATCATTGAAGAGCTACTCACCCTGCGGAGAGTTCGTGCTGGACTCGGAGACAAGACTAAGGTTAATATTCGGGTAGGAATATTATCAAGCATAGGTAAGTAAATAACACTTACTACTCTCCCTGGAGGAGAGATCAATCTGGTCTCGGAGGCAGGACAAAGGTTAATATTCAAGTAAGAATATCATCAAGGCATGAGTGAGTATATAACACAATTACATATGGTATTCTTCTCATTATTTAGAGACAAAGGGGTAAATGAAACTATAACAATCGTATATTTCTTGATAAAGAATAGGAGCGGAGAGAGACGCACATGGAATAAAATAGACATTTTATTTCAAAGATTGCAGATCATTATGGTAGTAATTACAATAATGAATTTAGAGTTTATTTACAATAATAAAGAATAATGTACATAGAAAATAAAGACTTCAATCTTGAATCTGAAAAGAAATTTTTACTTTTTAGAAACACAAGTTCCAGAGGAACGTCAGTCTTTTTCAAAGAAAACACATCATGCCCTAGGGCATGTGGCACTCATATAAAGTCTATGACATTTCACCTTGGTAAGAACAGTCTATTAGAAACACTAAGTGTCCATGAAATTACCATGTATCACAAAAGGGTCAACACAGGCACCCGTAGAGATAAAGTCCCATGTAACTCACTGTTCTATGCAGAGTTAAACAGCAGGTTTCATAACACTACCTGCGGTACCACGAAATGCGTAACTTCGTGCACTTGTTTTGCGTAATGCTTGAAGAAAACGCACGATGATTTCCAGCCTGTGAAGCTCTTGAGGCTTTCGAAATCCATACTCTGGAAGAAGTTCAGAGAAGACGCGACTTTTCTAGGATAATGACCTGCGGGTGTACTGTCAGGATCCGCTCTGCGAATGAAGTAGGTGATTTTCGCTCTTAGTTGTTTCAGTGACAGGTCGCTACCCGATGTTTCTCCTTTGAAGAGTTGTCCTCCACCGAAGTCTGAAGTTCTTCGAAGATAGACCTTAAGACTCTCCACTGGGCATAGAGAGACATCTTCCTTCAGGGGGCAGATTCTCCAAGGGCCCCATCTCTTGGTGGGTAGTTCATTCTTAGCGAGAAACGTCGGATCAGGGAAGAGGGTAAGCTCCCCTGTATCTGCGAACAGGATATGACCCTCTTCTCTTGATAATGCCACTATTTCACTGACTCGGGCTCCCGAGGCGAGAGCAAAAAGGAAGATAACTTTTTGAGTCAAGTCTTTTAGAGGGCACGAATCGTTGTCCAGGTTAGAGGCAAAATGTAGCACCTTGTCCAGGGACCAGGAGATAGGTTTTGGTGGAGGTGCTGGGCGTAGTCTAGCGCATGCCTTTGGTAATTTATTGAAGATACCACTGGACAAATCAATCTGGAAGGCGTACAGGAGTGGTCTAGTCAAAGCCGATTTGCAGGTGGAAATCGTGTTGGCTGCTAAGCCTTGTCCATGAAGGTGAATGAAGAAGGACATACAAAAATCAATGGTGATTTCCGCAGGATTTTTTGCCTTGACGAAAGAGACCCTCTTTCTCCAGGAAGATTCGTATTGCCGTCTTGTAGATTCAGTCTTGTATTCCTCGAGGAAGTCTGAGCTTTTCTTCGAGATTCCAAACCTTTTCTTTGCGGCTAAGGAGAGAAAATCATGAGATGAAGGTCCCTGACTTTCAGTGATGAAGCGAAGACAGTCAACTTCTGTACTTGTTGAGAGAGAACTGGGCCCGGTAAGGGGATCACCGTGGGCTGCAGCTCCAGGATCAGAGGGTACCAATTGCTCCGGGGCCACTTGGGAGCCACTAGGGCCGCTGTCCCTTTGAAGGTTCTCAGTTTGGAGAGGACTTTCAGCAGAAAGTTGGGAGGAGGGAACAGGTATATCCTGGACCATCTGTTCCAATCCAGTGACATAGCATCCACTGCTTCTGCTTTGGGGTTCTTGTACGGGGGCCATATATCGAGGATGTTGATTGTTGTCGCTCGTCGCGAAGAGATCGATCTGAAGTTCCGGGACTTGGTGAGAGATGAAGGAGAAATACCTTGCGTCTAGAGACCATTCCGACTCTATTGGACTTGTCCGTGATAGAGTGTCCGCCGTCACATTGCGGAATCCTTGTAGGTGAACTGCAGACAGGTGCCATTTCTTCTTTTCTGCCAAACGAAAGATCGGAAGAGGTACCTGATTTATCTGGGGCGATCTCGAGCCCTGACGATTGAGACATCTGACTACCACCGAGTTGTCCAGAGTCAGACGAATGTGGATCGAGGGAGGCGGGGAGAGTTTCTTCAGGGTGAGAAGAACTGCCATGGCCTCCAAGATGTTGATGTGAAACGTCTTGAATAGGGGAGACCATGTTCCTTGAACCTGTCGTTGGTGGGAGTGACCTCCCCAACCCTCCAGTGAAGCGTCTGTGTGGATGTTGATCGATGGAGGCGGGTGTCGAAGAGGAATGGACCTTTTCAGGGCCTTTGCTTCCGACCAAGACTTTAAGAGTAAGCAAAGTCTGTTTGGAAGCCGTCTCTTGAGGTCTCCTCGAGCGATGGATGCGAAACGTCTCCAGACTCCCGCGGCATCCTTTAGCTGTGTGCGAGGCACTGGGTTTGTCACAGAGGCGAACTGTAGAGAGCCGAGAACTTGTTCCTGCTGTCGTCTTGAGATCCGTTTGGATTTTGGAAGCCTTCTGACAGACCCTGCTATTTCCTTCCTTTTCTTCTGTGGGATGGAAAGGAGGTTTGACTGAAGATCCCAATGGATTCCCAACCATTGGAACTTCTGAGCTGGAGAGAGGCGAGATTTCTCGGTGTTTATCTTGAATCCCAGATGCTCTAGGAACTGGGTGACTTTGTTGCAGGCTCTTACACAATCTTCGGGCGATGTCGCCCAGACTAAACAGTCGTCTAAGTAGGCCATCACTTGGACGCCGTGAAGACGGAGCTGTTGGACGATTGCGTCTGCCAGCTTGGTGAAGATCCGTGGAGCCACGTCGAGCCCGAAGGGCATGGCCCTGAAGGCGTAACTTTTCCCTTTGGTGTCGAAATCCTAGGTAGCAGGGAGCGTAATGATTCATTGGAATGTGCCAGTAGGCGTCCGTCAGGTCTATGGAGACCGTGTAGGCCCTTTGAGGCAGAAGCAGAGTCAGCATCTTGAATTTGTTGTTCGCAATGAACTTGTTGAGAAGGCATAAGTCTAGAATGACTCTGAGTTTGTCGGAGTATTTCTTGGGAACGCAAAATAGTCTCCCTTGGAACCTGGTTGACTTTACCCTCCTGATCACCTTCTTGTTCAAGAGTTCCAGGACATATTCTTCCAGGAGGGGGTTGACTGTTGGAAGAATTGCTGGAAGGCTGGGGATGGTTGAGTCCAGCTCCAGCCTAGTCCCTTCTTGACGATGCTGTGAGCCCAGGGATCAAAAGTCCAACGATCCTGGAATTGGCGGAGTCTTCCTCCCACCGGAAGCACATCATTGCTTCTGGTGTCCCGAGGGTTTGCTACCTCGGCCGC
Source organism: Palaemon carinicauda (assembly GCF_036898095.1). Classification (NCBI taxonomy): domain Eukaryota; kingdom Metazoa; phylum Arthropoda; class Malacostraca; order Decapoda; family Palaemonidae; genus Palaemon; species Palaemon carinicauda. The sequence goes on along the minus strand of NC_090735.1, from coordinate 124,229,883 downwards.
TAGCTCCCCTTCCTCCTCTGCCTCTGGAGGGACGGCAAGAAGAATCTCTGCCGGAGCCTCTGCTTGAGCCCCTACCTCTGGGACGAAAGGTAGTTGAGTTTTGCTCATACGCAGGGGAGAAGACCGGCGACTGCGACACCACCGGTTGGGGGACCAACTGAAAGGTCTGTTGTGGCTGCGTAGCCACTTGGGGAGTAGCGGGACCCGGAAACTGCCGTCTCTGTTGACATTGCTGGGGTTTCGGCTTCAAAGTCTTCCTCTTAGGCTGAGGGCCATCATCCTGAGAGGACTTCCTCTTTCCTCTTTCGTGACATGCCCCACTTATGGAGAAGTTTCCTATTCTCCGTGGCGGCTTTGTCTATAATATCTTTCACCAAGGAAGATGGAAAGAGATACTTGCCCCAGATATTGGAGGAAATCAGCCTCCGGGGTTAGTGTTTCACCGTTGCGTTGGCGAACACGAATTCACGACAGGCTCTGCAAGCCCTAGTGAAGCTATATAGGTCCTTGGTTACAGTCGCCAAGTGCGATTTGGCTAGTACCATATAAAAGTCCGGGACTCTAGTATTCCCGGCCATAAGATCAAGCTGTACCTGGTGGGACAGCGACGCGGAAAGTCTCTCCTTCGTATCCTGTTCCCTACGAAGGAGGTGATCGTTTAGGATTGGGAGGTCCTCATTAAATTGACGACCGGCTACGTCAGGCTCTAGTTTCCCTACCGTGAAGGTTAACTGGATGTCTTTCCAGTGCCTATCATCGGGGGGAAGAGTAATGGAGAAGGGTCTACACTCCTCCAGTGCAGGGCAAGGTTTCCCTTCCTCCACTGCCTTTAAGACCGCTGTGAAGGCCTTTTCGATGATGGGGAAGGTCGCAGCATTTGGTGCAACGAAGGTTGGATGCTTCTTACTAAGCGGCATCTTGGAGTTGGTGAAACCCCTACTCTTCACCGCTTGGGCTAACATAGCTTGGGCCTTCGCGAGATCGGACACGATAACTTCCTTCGGTTCGGTCTCCTCCTTTGAGGCTGGTTCGGACCTGAGTTGGAGGTAACAGTCCGGATAAGCCTCGAAATTTGGGAAGAACTCCACTTCTTCCAGCAAGATAGAGCCAACCCTTTCACTAATGTAGATCTTGCCAGTTGTAATTGGCATATGCTCAGCGTATCTCCATGGGTTAGCTTCCGAGCAGGTGGGGAGGTCCTTAACCGAAATCCTTTTCGGTTGCTTGAAGCTGACGAGAGTCGTCCGGAATTGCTCCTGAGTTTCTCGTAGCTTCTTTTCCATGAGGGCTTCAAACATCTTGAAGACCTCTCGAGTGGCCGATGGAAGAGGGTCCGGGGTGGCAGAAGTCGAAGGAACAGGTTCCTCGGACGGTGTAGGAGTTGCTGGGGGAGCAGGAGCGACCTCGGTCTCCGAATCAGGGTATTCCACCTGATCTTCCTCATAGTCGAGTTCCTCGCCCATGAGGTTCTTCTCTGTCTCTTCCGACACTTCCGACATACGTTCCACGTTGTCTGAATCTAGATGGCACTCACGCATGGACCGAGCCTTGACAACGTCAGGTTCCACCACGATCTGGACGGTGGGATCTGATCACGGGGGACCACTGAGTATTTTGATGCTTTTGGGAAAAGCAAGGCCCTCAAGTCTTCATTGGGAAGATACGGTCCGGTGGCGTTCTTCTGGAAGCCACGCACCCATTTGCGTAGCTTCTCCCTAGCGTTGTCCCTTGCCTCCGCAGATGGAGGATCGTCAAACGCCTCGACAAAAAGACTCTTGCAGACTGTACAGTTCTGCGGGTCCCAATACTTCAAGTCGCCTTTCTTGGCGGCGCAGGGGTCGTGGGTCCGGCACGCCTTGTGCCTGTAGAAGTCCGGGCGCTTCACCACGTAGAAGTTGCTCTCACACTTCATATACTCCTCCTGTAAAAGAAAGAGATCATGAGTACATGGAAGGCATAAGAATGACTTACATTACTCTAAAATTAAGATAATTAAAATCTAAATTTTAAAATTAATTTAATTATAAAGCCTTTTAATGCTTCAGATTAATGAGCGGGAAAGGAAGTAGATAGACACATACTTGTGAATCCCTCCCAGTCGGTTACCGTAACCTTATCTGTAGACAATTTCTTTTGTGTCCGAAGATCACAATGAGGGAAATCCATATGGATGAGCCAAGCTAGGCTTCTAACAGAAATTGCCCGCAGAGTGTAGTAGGGTCTGAGACCACTCAGATCCCTGGGGGAAAAAGGGTATTGGATAAACCCCTTATTAAATGTAGGTTCCGGCAATCGACTGCACTAAGACACAGAGTATGCTGGAATATTGTAATGTGCAAACAAATAGCATAGCCACAATCTTGGATGGTAAGACAATACCTATATACAAGTGGCCAAGCCATCTGCTGCAGTATATTGACTGTCGGCATGTTGCCGGCAGTCATGGAAGGGGTGCATGTCCCTTAACGTCTCATGAGGGTTCCGGCAGACCGATGGAAAAGCCGGAGGCCGGTCCTGCAGGGTGGAAGGCATCAAGACACACACACTGAGAATCTAAAAGGATAATACCATCGTGACGACCGCCGGCACAGCGGCAGGTCGTCGGCAGGGGGCGGCAGCTCCGGCAGCCGAAGGCTGACGGCATGGTGAGCCTTGGATCAATTCATAAGATATATGTGTATATTGTTGTATACCTAGATTGCCGGCAATCAATGCCGGCAATCAATGCCGGCATGTGGGTGGCCGACTCCGGAAGTCGGCTGGCTGTTACTAGGTAAAACGAAGGGTGGGACGTCGGCGGTAAGCCAACGGAAGGCGGCAGCCTCCGGCACACGGAAGGCTGATGTCTTAGAGGGGGAAGGTATCTTATGAAAGAATGTCACCTGAGGTAGTGGCGGTTATCGCCGACAGTAGAGACGGCAAGGGACCGGCACCAGGATAGAAGGAGAGAAAGGTAAGGAGGGATGGAAGGGGTAAGATCCTATACCCCTCCGGCATCCCTCCGGAGAGAGTGCATTCATGATAGGAGTGGATACTCCTAACATCCGGCGGCAGGGAGCCGGCAGTTGGCCGGGTACCTGGGGTAACCCAAGGGAGGGTTAGAGGGCACTCAAAGAGGGGGGAATCCCCCGCCGGCAGGACCGCCGCCGGAAACCACCCCCATAGAACGCTATGAAGGGTATGTGTACCAGAGCGGCCAGCTCAGCAGGAGAACAACTAGCCCTACCACTCGACCCAAGGGAGGAGGGGAGGGAGAAGAATAGGTCTTTCCAAAGAGGAGACTCTGTATGAGAACGGCCACCAAGGTAAGGGAGAACGCTCCCTAACCTAGGGTAGGTAGCCCAGAATGAGAACGGTACAGATGTACCGTCTCAAACTATAATAAGGCAGAGTCAGCCCCCAGAGCTTAACCTAGAGTAGGAGGACTAACTCCTAGGCTAGGAAAGCTTGAAAGACACATCGCTAGTTACAGGGAAGAAGGAGTAACCCAACCAGGTGCATCTGAGGAAGGGCAGGGCCTTTCCTAATCTCTCAGGCACGACCCTAAGGGAGGGTCATTCCCTTAGGGGAGGCAGAGAAGTGATAAGTACTCTGGTTGTAGACAAGATTCCCCTTTATAGAAGGGAAAGCAAGACTACCCAGAGGGAATGCCCGCAGGCAGGGGGATTAGGGAGCATATAAGGGTTCCTACATTAGGTTAGGAGGGGATGATACACAATCAACACTGTCCCTTATATGGTCCCCGAAGACGAAAACACTTACATCACAGTAAATAGTATGTTTAATAATGCCACAATCTTCATAACTTAACCTAGGAACACTGGTATACATCATGCATGAAAACAAGCACTAGGCTGTCCAGCTAGCGATCTAGAATGGGGTCGAACAGCGACCGAGTCTGATGAGCGATAAAACACGATATAAATATTTCCTAGCCATGAAGACTAAATAACTAATAATATTAATTAGTTAAAGAACCAAAGGGGGCTGTTCTGGCTAACTAAATAAAGCATGCAACATGAACAGCGGCGCCATAAAATGGCGCGTCCGGTATCGGCACAGCTCTGCCACAAAAAGCAATATTTTACGAAAAGTGAAGTTACTTTACGGCTAGAGCTTATTTAAACAATACTGGGACCTGGTACTCAACTTTCCAGAAGAAGGCGAGGCTGATGGTAGCGACATAACGGCGATGTAAGCTGATAAAAGTAAGCACTTGGAAAAATCCGACTAAGCAAAGAAGCTACAGGCTAAAGGATGGAGGACGGACGTGATGTCATTTAGCAATGGCGCCCGTTTGTTTACGTCTCGAGTACCAAAAGCAGCCACGGATGAGTGTAACTGTGGAACGGCTCCCCAGTTACTCAACCACCTTTCCATATCGAAGTGTTAACTCTATATGGGGTGCAGATAGCTATGTGGCGTGTTAATACATGCGTCCCCTGTTGATATACGATATCCTAGAGGGAAACCTTTAGGGTACTCGCACCAGAAGTTAGAATTCTGTGATAACCTTTAGTTTAATTCTCTGGGAATATCCACTGTAGTCAATTATACCCAAGGAAGCTACTGAAGGAACCTTCCATCAGGACGTCATGGCTTGAGCCCAGAAACACTTACATCACAGTAAGTAGTATGTTAAAAAATGCCTAAATCTTCATAACTTAACTTAGGAACACTTATTATATCATGCAGTAATATGAGTACTAGGCTGTCCAGTCTAGGGGCTAGGCTAGCGATCTAGTATGGGGTCGGCCAATGACCGTTGCCTAACGAGCGCTAACATACGATGTAATTACTTCCTAGCTATGAAGACTAAATAACTAATAATAATAATTAGTTAAAGGACCGGAGAAGGCTGTTCTGGCTAACTAAATAGAGCATGCAACATGAACAGCGGCGTCGTAAAATGGCGCGTCCGGTTTTGGCACAGTTCTGCCACAAAACACAATATATTACGAAAAGTAGAAGTTACTTTACGGCCAGAGCTTATTTAAACAATACTAGGATCTAGTACTCAACTTTCCAGAAGAGGGCGAGGCTGAAGATTGAGACATAATGGCGATGTAAGCAGATAAGTAAGACACTTGGGAAAAATCCGACTAAGCGTAGGAGCTACAGGCAAAAGGATGAAGACGGACGTGACATCATTTAACAATGGCGCCCGTTTGTTTACGTCTCGAGCACCAAAAGTAGCCACGAATGAGAGTAACTTTGGAACGGCTCCTAAGTTACTCAACCACCTTCCCATATCGAAGCGTTAACTCTATATGGGGTGCAGATAGCTATGTGGCGTGTTAATACATGCGTCCCCTGCTGATATACGATATCCTAGAGGGAACCTTTAGGGTACTCGCACCAGAAGTCAGAACTCGGTGATAACCTTTAATTTAATTCTCTGGGAATATCCACTGTAGTTAAATATACCCTAGGAAGCTACTGAAGGAACCTTCCATCAGGACGACATGGCTTGAGCCCAAAAATAGTTATATCCAAATGTTTATTCAGATAAACCATTATGGTTAAGCCTAAGGCTTAAAACAGAGGGAAAAGGGATTGCGCTTAATCTCCGAGGAGAAAAGAGCAACCGGGGAGTGTGCGAAAGTATACTAAACGGATCTATTTTTGGGTGAGGTAGCCATGTCGTCCTGATGGAAGTTTCTTCATAGGTAGTTTCCTAGGTATATTTGACTACAGTGATATATCCCAGAGAATTTACCAAAGGTATCCAGATTTCTAACTCCTGGAGCGAATCTCCCTTAAAATTTTACGAAGGGATATCGCGAAATATCAGAGGACGTATTCTTGACACGTCTCATGGCTATCTACACCCCCAATAGAGCTTTCACTACGAGGGGAAAGAGAGGCAAGAATAAGGTGAGTCGTTCCCGAGACATCGCTCTCGACGAGTCACTACTGCTCTGCAAATAGTACGCCTGACCGCCACCGCGAGGCGCCACCGTCATTCTTTGTAGATTTGTAGGTGTTGCATATACAGTACGATAGGGAGAGATTCATTATCCTTTTGTCCCAAAAGAGGGTGGGTCCATCATGACGACATGGCTACCTCACCCAAAAATAGATTTTTCGCTACGCTCAAAATCCGTTTTTTGGGCTCAGGCCATGTCGTCGTGATGGAAGTGTACCAGAACATTAATGTATCTGTGGATTTCCAATAGTGCCGTTCATCTCGAGCTAAATCTTTCCTCTTCGGTCTTTAGACCTAGAGACACTTGATGTTACCGTTATACATCAATCAGCTGATCATGAAATATGTCAGTGCTTCCTGCCCCCTACAGGGAAGAGTCAGGGTAGACTCGAGGAAAAAACCAGAGGATTGTGAGTTCAGGGAACAATCTAGCAAACAGTTTGTATATTAGTGTCAACATATAGGTAAAGCATAGTCTGTACTAGGATGGAATTGGTTTGGGCAGATTACTGTACCTCTCGGGTCTGTCGTGAAGAGACGGACAGGTTTATATATGTGTAGGAACACCTTAAACAGTAAAATGAACAGTCTAGTACAACAAGATCTTACCTGTTTGCCTGGAACACCATGAATCTTAGTTCTAGTATTGACTTAAATATCAAAGGAGTCAAGTATGCTCTGACCTATACATTTAAAGAAATATTTGGGGCGAAAGAGACGCAAATATTCGTTCTATTGTTTATTACAAAATAGAAATCATGGTTGTAAACAATTACAATGTGTGATGAATAATTTTGCAGACAAGCATAAATAGTAATAACAGGATAAAAAGGGTTTGCCTGAAAGGGAAAACATTAGCCACTCAAGGGAAATATGAAGTTTCGCTATACAATCTGTTGTTACTAGAAACACTGTGCATATAAGAATGCCTGGCACTTGTGGCAGTTTATTATGCTTAATGTCACCTGTGTAGGGAGAACAGTATATAGTGTTATCACTTAAGCACAAAATTCAACACGATATGTCTTATGTGTCTATCGTGTACACCCTTCACTATAAGTCCCTAATAGTGCACTGTTCTTCGCAGTAATCAAGCAGCGGGTTTTATCACACTGCCCGCCGCCACCATATGAAATTTAATTTCTTGTAATTGCTTCGCGTAGTGCTTGAAGAAGACCCTCGAGGACTTCCATGCAGTATAAGCATGAAGACTTTCAAACGACATCGTTTGGAAGAAATTCCTCGGATCATGACCTGGGGGTGCACTGTCTGGATCCGCTCTGCGAATGAAGTAGGTGATTTTCGCCCTAATCTGTTTCAAGGATAACGTTGAACCGGAAGTCTCCCCTGAAAAGCTGACCTCCCTTAAAGTCTGAAGTTCTATGAAGATAGACTTTCAGGCATTCTTCCTTCAGAGGGCAGATTCTCCAGGGACCCCACCTTTTAGTGGGCAGCTCGTTCTTGGCGAGAAACGTCAGGTCCGGAAAGAGGTTCAGTTCTCCATTGTCTGTGAACTGAATGTGTCCATCATTACTCGTGAGGGCCACTATTTCGCTAACTCTGGCTCCTGAGGCTAGTGTAAATATGAATATCACCTTCTGAGTCAAGTCTTTCAGCGAGCAATCCTCATTATTCAGGGTTGATGCTAAATGAAGAACTTTGTCCAAAGACCATGAAATGGCCTTAGGAGGAGCTGCGGGACGAAGTTTTGCGCAGGCTTTAGGGGTCTTGTTGAAGATTTTGTTGGAAAAGTCTACCTGGAAGACATAAAGTATTGGTCTGGCCAGGGCGGATTTACATGTAGTAATCGTATCGGCTGCTAAACCTTGTTCATGAAGATGGATGAAGAAGGACAAACAGAAGTCCGTAGAAATCTCCTTAGGTTTCTTCGCCTTGACAAAGGCCACCCATTTCTTCCAGAAGACTCATATTGTCTTCTTGTTGACTTTGACTTGTATTCTTCTAGGAAGTTAATACTGTCCCTAGAAATCCCAAACCGTTTCTTGACCGCTAAGGCGAGAAAATCATGAGATGAAGATTCTGGGTTTTCACTGATGAAGCTGAGACAGTCAATTTCTGCACTTGCTGAGTCAGAACTGGGTCCGGCAACGGGATCAGTTTCAGGCGTAGTTCCGTTACCAGGGGGGAACCAAACGCTGTTGGGCCACTTGTGGGCCACTATTGCTGCCATCCCCCGAAAGGATCTCAGTTTGTCGAGGACTTTCAGCAGAAGGTTGGTTGGAGGGAATAGGTAGATCTTGTTGTCGCTCGTTGCGAAGAGGTCTATCTGCAGTCCTGGGACTTTTCGTAAGATGAAGGAGAACGATCTTGCGTCTAGGGACCATTCTGATTCTATCGGTTTGGTTCTGGATAGAGCGTCCGCTGTCACATTGCGGAACCCTTGAAGGTGGACTGCTGACAAGTGCCATCTCTTCTTCTCCGCTAGGCGGAGGATGGCTAGTATCACTTGATTTATGTGAGGCGATCTCGAGCCCTGTCGATTTAGGCATCTCATTATGACTTCGCTGTCTAGAACCAGACGGATGTGGATTGAGCAGCGGAGTTTCAGTTTCTTCAGGGAAAGAAAAACTGCCATGGCTTCCAGGAAGTTGATGTGGAAGGTTTTGAAGAGGGGAGACCAGGTTCCTTGGACTTTCCAATGGTGAAAGTGACCTCCCCACCCGTCTTTCGAGGCATCCGTGTGAACGGTGACTGACGGTGGAGGTGGTTGTAAGGGAACCTTGTTCTTTAGGTTCTTGGCCTGTGACCATGGCTTGAGTAGGGATCGCAGACGATTTGGTGTCGGTCTTTTTAGATCTCTTCGATCGTTTGATGCGTATTTTCTCCAGACTCCTGATGCATCTTTTAATTGTGCTCTCAATACTGGATCTGTCACTGAGGTGAACTGGAGAGACTCCAACACTCTCTCCTCTGGCCTTCTTGATATCCTTGCAGATCGAAGAAGGCTTCTGACAGATCCCACTATCTCTTTCCGTTTCTTTGATGGAATGGAAAGGCAGTGCGACTGCAAGTTCCAGTGGATGCCCAGCCACTGAAACTTCTGAGCTGGAGACGGTCGGGATTTTTCTCGATTGATCTTGAATCCCAAGTGTACCAGGAACTGGATCACTTCCATGGAGGCTTGCCTGCATTCTTCTTCGGATGCTGCCCACACCAGCCTGTCGTCCAGGTAGGCTACCACCTGGATTCCTTTTAGGCGTAGTTGATGAATGACTGTATTCGCAAGCTTGGTGAATACCCTTGGAGCTATGTTTAGTCCAAAGGGCATGGCTCTGAAGACATACTGTCTTCTTTGTAGTTTGAATCCCAGGTAGGGGGAAACTTGACGGCTGATCGGAACGTGCCAGTACGCATCCGTCATGTCTATGGAGACTGTGTATGCCCATTTGGGCAACAGGGTCCTGATGTGTTGAAGCGTCAGCATTTTGAACTTGTAGTTCACTATGAACTTGTTGAGTGGTGACAAGTCCAGAATTACTCTGAGCTTTTCTGAGTCCTTCTTCGGAACACAAAGTAGCCTTCCTTGGAATCTGACGGACTTCGCCTTCCGTATAACTCTTTTGTTCAAGAGTTCCTGAACATATTCTTTCAATATGGGGGTTGAGTGTTGGAAGAAGTGAGGGAAGGCTGGGAGAGTTGAGCTCCAACTCCACCCTAGTCCATTCTTGATTAGGCTGTGGGCCCAGGGATCAAAGGTCCAACGATCCCGGAAGTAGAAGAGTCTCCCTCCTACCGGTAGCATCTCCCTTTGAGTGCTGGAAGGAGGATTTACCTCCTTGGCCACGTCCACCCCTGTTGCCCCTACCTCTGGAGGGGCGTCTGGAGGAGCCTCAAAAGGATCCCCGAGACTTCGGCCCAAAGGTCGTAGACTACCTTTCAAACACTGGGGTGAACACTGGTGACTGAGTCGCCAGTGTTTGGGGCCCCAGTTGGAAGGTAGTGGGTGATTGTGCCACCATCTGGGGCACCATGGCCACGGGAAGCTGCTGTTGTTGCTTAGGCCGAGCGGGCACTTTAGGTCGTTTTGATCTATTCTTCGGCTGGGGACCCTCGTCAGCTGAAGATTTCCTTTTGGAGGACAAGCCCCACTAGGAAAGGAGGTTCCTGTTTTCAGTGGTGGCTTTGTCCACGACCTCTTTGACCACTTCACTTGGGAAGAGGTCTTTTCCCCAGATGTTAGAAGCTATCAGCTTCCTGGGTTCGTGCCTCACCACAGCCGAGGCGAACACGAACTCTCTGCAAGCCCTTCTGGCTTTAATAAAGTTGTACAGGTCTTTAGTCACTGTCGCCAGATGGGCTTTGGCGAAGACCATGTACATGTCAGGGGTATCTGGGATGCTTGCCATTGTATCCAGACCAGTCTGCAGAGACAAGGAAGCGGCTAAGCGTTCTTTTGTCTCCTGTTTCCTAGGCAGGAGAAAGTCCGACAGCTTGGGGAGGTCTTCGCCGAACTGTCGTCCGGCAATATCTGTCTCCAGCTTCCCGACTGTGAAGGTGTTGTGAACATCCTTCCAGTACGCATCGTCTGATGGGAAGGCAAGGGAGAAGGGTCTACACTCTTCCAGTGTAGGGCACGGTTTCCCTGCCTCAACTGCCTTTAAGGCTGCCTTGAGCCCTTTTTACATAAAGGGGAAGGCACGTTTAGGATCAGCAATGAAGGACGGGTGCTTCTTGCTGAGAGCCGGCACCTTAGAGCTAGTATAGGCCCTCTCTTTTAAGGTGATGGTGAATAAGGCCTGAGCCTTAGAGAGTTCAAGGACAATCGTTTCCTTTGGCTCTGTCTCCTCTTTGGATGCGGGTTCCGTCCTGAGATGGACGTAGCAATCCGGGTAGGCCCCTTTGCTGGGCCAGAACTCAATTGCCTCTACTGGGACAGTACAAAGTTTATCCGAGAGGAAGATCTTCCCGCCCGACATGGGCATGTGCTCTGCGTACCTCCAAGGGTTAACGTCAGAGAAGGCATGGAGATCCTTAACGTTTAGCTTCTTCAGAGCCAAACGTGCTGCAACCAGTTGATGCATTTCAGTCCGAAAAGAGGCCTCCTTCTCGGTCGATTTCTGTTGCATGTCCTGCACCACGGACAGCAATGAGTGCAAAGTACTCGTGATCGAATCCAGTTGGGGCGCATTGGAGGAACTAGAAGGCATTGACTCATTCCCTGTGGCCGATGACACCAAAATCGTATTGGCTCTCTCAGTTTGTGGTTCAGGTGGAACTTCATCCGCCTGATCCAACTCCTCCACTAGGAGATTGTTCTCGGTCTCCTCTGAGACAACTGACATGTTGTCTTCTAGTTGGATGTTCTCTAAAGCATCCGAGACGTCAGATTCTACCGGAATCTGCACTAGGGGAATCTCAAGTTGAGCCTGGGGAATAACTGCATCTGAAGATGCCCTAAGAAAAAGACAAGCCCTAATCCTTTCGTTAGGAAGGTATGGGCCAGAAGTATTCTTCTGGAAACCCTTGACCCATTTACGCAGCTTCTCCCTTGCTGCGTCCCTTGACTCAGTGGACTTTTGGTCATCAAAAGCCTCTTTTACCAGGTTGTCACAAACAGTACATACCTGCGGGTCCCAATACTTGAGAGCCCCCTTGGTGACTGCGCAGCGAGCATGGGCCCTGCACATGTCGTGGCCGCAGAAGTTCTTACTGCGGACCCTGCAAAAACTATTCCCGCACTCGGGATGCTCCTCCTGTGAAGAAAGGAAAAGTCTATTAGTATTCGGTGAAATTCTCAAATTTCAACATACATATAACATGTTATATTAGCTTGGATAGGATAAGCTATAAGTAGGAAAGACACCTACATGTGTTTCCTGTCCAGCCAATTGCTATGACCTCCTCCAATATTGAAAGCAGAATTCTTAAAAATTTTTAGGGGAAGATGATATCCTATGATATAAGTGTATCTTAACACAATCTTCCAGTTTCAATAATGGGGATTAAGGACAATAATGGATCATAACCATTAAAGGAAGAGAGAATCGCTCTCTTATATGTGATGGTCTCACAATAGGCTGCCCATGAAGCATCTTGTAGGTTGGAAAAACTTGGCCTACAGCACTGACCGTTTGGTAACAAGTTGCCAGACTTGTCAGGCCTGCCGGCACATGCCGGCCTATTCTGGGCTATTGAAGGCAATTATTGTCTTCATAACATTGAGTAATAGGCCGCCAGCAACGGCTCTGCCGGCTGCAGGCGGCTCTGCCAGCGGCGGCGGCTCTGCCAGCGGCGGCGGCGGCGGCTCTGCCGGCCGGCAGCCGAGGATCCTTCCATTAAGGGGACCCAAGGAAGTCGGCGGCAGAGGACCAGGAATGGGTGGGTGGCTGCCGGCCGGCAACTCAGCGGCTGGCAGTCGGTTCCTGAATGTCCAATGTCTTTGGCCCAGTATGAAAGTACGAGAGAAAGAAAGGATGGAGGAAGGCAAGGATTCAGCCTTGCCGACCTGCATCCAGAATGAGGGTTCAAGTGGAAGGGGGAATTAAATTCGGGCTTCCACCCAACCATATCCCGGTCATAAGGGCTATGGAAGGCAGTCCAAGGGAGGACCGATGAACACTCTAAAGAATATGAGGATACTCGCCGGCAGCAGACGGGGAACCTCAGGCCAGTCCTACAAGAACCCCAGGGTCAATGTAGAACAACGGCCAGTAGGGTGTTGGATCATTCAACACGAAAGGGATAGCGGGGAAGGGGTAGGAGTCCTATAGGTAAGGTAATGTCCGAAGGCACTACCCAACCTAAAGGAATCTGATCCCATAAAGTAACCTCAGGTAGGGGAAGTCATTTCCCCAGGTTGGGTTAGTCAAGGGAGAGGATGTCCGTAGGACACCAACTTGCAAGAGAGCAGAATCTCGTACCAGAGACCCTAGGCAATGAAAAAATCCTTTCTTCGGTCTAGGGTCTACCAGCACAGGACTGTCTGCTAGGCCAGGGAAGGGGGAATTGTCGTACAAAACTCCCAAGTATGGCCTAGGGAGGTCTAGCCTCCTGAAAGAGCAGCTTAACTTGACCTGGGAAATCATTTCACCAAGACAGGGAGATGCCTAACACAGACTGATACTCTGATGTCCCGTCCTAAACTCAAATCCGACTCAGTGGTTAGGAGAAAGAAAACGGAACGTCTCTGTAAAACTTTGCCAGAACTCGGTTCACAGCAAAGAAAGCTGAGAATAGCCTAGGCTAATCAGAGGGAAGGGGATTGCTCTTAAATCTCCTAGGAGATTGGTATCGACTTAAAAGGTATAGGAGGTATCAGTCTCCCCTTAAAAGGCAATACAAGAGCAATGGGGACATGTATGGAAGTATACTAAAGCACCTAGGCTAGTAGCCTAGGAGCATCGAGAATCGATCACCGAAACTCTCTGTATACTATCTTGGAAGAGGAAAGCATAATTAAGTAATATCATAAAAGTGTAAAATATTGCCTGTGTTTCAATAAAACTTTACCAGGAAGGTTATGTCATGCATGAAGTGTGAGGGTGCCTAGGCTAGGAAGCCTAGCACTGAGGCTCGATCATAAATAGCCAAATTCACGACAACAAAGACATAATATAAGAATCCCTAGCTAAATATCTAAATAGCTAAAGTTATTAAAGCGTATAAATGCCGGGAAAGGGTCGTTCTGGCTAACTAAATGAACAGAAGAACGACCGCGTCACTAACGCCATCCGGCTGGCAACAGCTCTTGTTACGTTAATTACGATCTCAATTGAAAGCAAAACTGGCAAGAGCTTACATTGTGGAGGATTTATTTTTACTTTATTTTTATTTTTTTTGGTTTTGCCAAATCCTGAGAGAGAGAGAGAGAGAGAGAGAGAGAGAGAGAGAGAGAGAGAGAGAGAAAATTTAATTTGCTTTAGTTTTGCTAGATCGCGCGAGAGTGTGTGTGTTTGTGTGTTTGTGTTTGTGTGTGTGTGTTTGTGTGTGTGTTTGTGTGACTGCGGTGCGCGCCGAAGAGCAAGTGGTAGTTAGAGAATGATCGTTGGTGGTGAGAAAGACTGTTGGTACAAATGAGATTGTTTGTTTACATTTTTTAGTTAGGTTACGACAGTGGTGAATGTTTCGGAGCGAATGCTTTTTTATTTGACTGCAGCATAAGGCAGTTGTGTGAGAGCTGGATTATATTTATATTTTTCTGACCAGCGTGGAAGTGTTGATTCATTTAAAAAGTAAGTACAGTTTTGTTTATCTTTGCTTGTCGTGATTGTGAATGATAGGAACAATTTATTATTTATCTTTGATTATAGTGCGATAGTTCAGTTAGCTAGAAGTGTTCGTAAGTGTTTTTCTTTTTTATTTTGGCAGGCTGCGATTCCTCCTTTGGAGAGATTAAATTGATATGAATGACGATCTTTAGTTGCTGACCTGGCCTGTAATCGATTATACTTAGACTGCTCTTGTGGAATGACCGACTGTAGATGACCTGGATTGTGTTCAAGAACCGGATTTGATTGTGCTTTTTGTATTTCGATTGACGACGATGATGATGATTTTGATGATGATAATGATGATGATGAGGATAACGCGCACAACCCAAACCAACTAGTACCCATACTCTATCCTAATATTTAACAGTGATAAGGTTGCTGCAGAGTTGTGGGTTTGGGCTTTTAATGACTGTTGGCCCTTGTGTGGAAAAAGTGGTCCACACATAAACAAATATTGGTGTTGGTGTGACGTTTAATTTTAAGTTTCGTTAGGATTTATTGGATTGCGGAAAGTTTTTTTTTTTTATTAATTATATATTAAGTTTTGATTAGTTTAAAGTGTTAAGTTTTGATTGGTTTAAAGTATTTATTTTGAATGTAGATGGTTTATGATTTATTTTAAGGTTTAAGAATTATAGTTTTAAGGTTATGTTTTGTTTTGTTTTGTCCTTTTGTCCAAGAATCTGGTTGTAGATTACGTAAGGGGAAAGTTTGTTTTGTGGAGACCATTGTAAGTAAGTAAGATTCAGGGTGTGGGGCTTATTTTTTAAACATCCCGCCACATTATTTTGGCGCCCGAACAGGGACTGCCGAGGTGGGATAGAAGCTGGACTGTTGGACGAAGGACGGAATTAGGATTAAGGTTGATGAAAAATGGAGGAGCAATTAAGGGTTTTGAAGGAGGAATTGCGGCTGAGTAAGGAGAGTGAGGAGAGGTTGCTAATAGAGAATGAGAGGTTGAACTGGGAGAATGCGGCGATGCAGAAGGAGCTTAGGGAGTTAAAGGGGACAGTAGAGAGAGTGGAAGAATGTGTTGAGATGAGGATGCGAGAGAATGAAGAACGAATAGAGAAACGAATGGAAGATATGATGGGGCAAGTCATAGGGATGATGAAAACTATAATGGGTGAAGGTGCAGTCGGAGGAGTGTCCTCAGCTTCGGGCAATGGGTTGGTAGTGGAAGAGAAGGATAAGGTAGGTGATAATGGGAAAGGAAGTGATAGTGATAGTAATAATAGTGATGGTGATGTTGAAGATAAGGGAATTAGGCATAGTAAGGATGAACAGAAAGGTGAGAGGAAAGATGAAAGGAAAGGTAGAAGTGTTGTGAAGAAAGGGAAGAAAAAGTATCAGGCTGATAGCAAGGACGATCGTGAATGGGTGAAAGTGGTAAGTAAGAAAAAGGGTAAGAAAGGAATGGTTAAGGATAGGAATTTAAGTGTGGAAGTGGATTCATTATATTCGAATGAGGAAGAAGGTAACAAGGGAGTAGACAGTGATGATAGCAGTGAGAATGAACGTGATGTGTGTAAGACTGTGTTTATGAGAGAGGTACCTCGGTGTGAAAGGTTCAATGAGCATAGCAGTAGGGATGTATATGATTTTTTCAAGGAGTATGAGAGGTATTGTCAGGATAAGTATGGTGATAGTAAAAGAATTTGGGCTAGGGAGTTAGGAGAATATTTGACTGGGTATTTGTTGACGATGTATGGAGTGATAATGAGTGTAGGGGACGTTGATTATGAAAGTGTGAAAACGAGAATAATTGAGCAGGTAAAACGTATGAAAGGGAGTGTTAAGTATAAGCGTAAGAATGATTTTGATGAAGCACGGATGAATGCAGGAGAAGCGATATCAATGTACGTATGTAGGTTGGAAACTTTAGCTAGGAAGAAGTATGGGGATGAAGGTATAAATGAGAATAAGGAGTTAATGAGGAAGTTTTTGGCTACTGTACCCGAGAATGTTGCTGAGTTTGTTAATTTGAAACGGGAGAAAATGAGGTGGACGAAAGAAAGATTGACATGGGATGATATTTTAGAGATAGTTGAGGATTACGAGTTGGATAGGTGTATGAAAGAAAGTAAATCTGTGAGTGTAAGAACTGGAATGGAGGAAAGTGTGCCAGAATTTGTTAGTTTTAGAGATGCTGTTATGAGAGGACCGATGAGGGTAGCTGATAGTGTAGTAGATAGGAGTGTTAGGGCGAGTAATGTGGGAATACCTGTAAGGACAAATGAAGGGTTTAGGCAAGGGAATCAGGTTTGGAGGGATAGGAGTGCTAGTGCGCCGCAAGATAGGTCAGGTAGTTGTATCCGTGAAGAGAAGTGTTATAGATGTGGGAAAGTAGGACATAAGAAGAATGAATGTAGATGGGCTCTAGGTGCTTGTTTTGGATGTGGTGAGGTAGGGCATAGAATTAGTGAGTGCAAGAAAGAGAAAGGGATAAAATGTTATCGGTGTGGTATGACTGGGCACATAGCGAGTGGATGTCGGAGTAATCGTACAAATGTGATTTGCGGTAATTGTGGTAAGGATGGTCATTATGCTAGAATGTGCAAGGAGCCGTGGGGTAAGTGTACTGAATGTGGAGCAGATGGGCATGTAGCTAGGGTATGTAGGAAGAAGGGAGTAAATCAGCCAGGATGTTCGGGAAACTAGAGTGTAAGAGGGTTCAGCTGGGTGAGTCCTCCTGTGTGTGTGGAAGGAATATGATTAATGTTTGTGAGAATGGGATGAGTAATTGGTTGGAAATGAGCAAGTATGAACCTAGTATGCATGAGAAGTTAGGGCTGGAAAATAAACAATTAGTGTTAGTTGAATATAGGAAAAAGAGGCGTTTGAAAGTTTTAAGTAAGGATGAAAAAAGGGAAAATTTTTTAAGTAAAAGTGAGAATAGAAAAAAGTATGACAAGGGTGTAAATGTGCAAGTGTGTATGGAAGATAAATGTGTTAATACAGATGAATCATGGCTGAGTATGAATGATACCTATAGTGTGTGTGGCTTTTCCTTAGGTGATGTAAAAGAAAGGATGACGAATGAGAGAGTGAGAGATAGGAGAATGATTAGTAGTATGAATGAATCTTTTACTAAAGTTGAGAATGTTTTTGATGAAATGGATGAACTGTTTACAGAAATGAGTGTAATTATAGGGCCAGATGAGAACGAGGTAGATATGATTGTACATGATATATTAGATGATAGAGATTTAGATAGGAATAGTGTTAATGTAGCGAATGATTGTGATAAGGAAGAAGTGAATGAGAGAGTGTATGGAGGCCCAGTTACTCGGAGTAGAGGTCCCGTTCCCGACTGCGACTGGGTTATGAAAAAAATAATGTAAGTGTTGTGTGAGAAGGATTTGGCAAAGTAAGGGGGGAGGAATGTGGAGGATTTATTTTTACTTTATTTTTATTTTTTTTGGTTTTGCCAAATCCTGAGAGAGAGAGAGAGAGAGAGAGAGAGAGAGAGAGAGAGAGAGAGAGAGAGAGAGAGAGAGAGAGAAAATTTCATTTGCTTTAGTTTTGCTAGATCGCGCGAGAGTGTGTGTGTTTGTGTGTGTGTGTTTGTGTGTGTGTTTGTGTGACTGCGGTGCGCGCCGAAGAGCAAGTGGTAGTTAGAGAATGATCGTTGGTGGTGAGAAAGACTGTTGGTACAAATGAGATTGTTTGTTTACATTTTTTAGTTAGGTTACGACAGTGGTGAATGTTTCGGAGCGAATGCTTTTTTATTTGACTGCAGCATAAGGCAGTTGTGTGAGAGCTGGATTATATTTATATTTTTCTGACCAGCGTGGAAGTGTTGATTCATTTAAAAAGTAAGTACAGTTTTGTTTATCTTTGCTTGTCGTGATTGTGAATGATAGGAACAATTTATTATTTATCTTTGATTATAGTGCGATAGTTCAGTTAGCTAGAAGTGTTCGTAAGTGTTTTTCTTTTTTATTTTGGCAGGCTGCGATTCCTCCTTTGGAGAGATTAAATTGATATGAATGACGATCTTTAGTTGCTGACCTGGCCTGTAATCGATTATACTTAGACTGCTCTTGTGGATTGACCGACTGTAGATGACCTGGATTGTGTTCAAGAACCGGATTTGATTGTGCTTTTTGTATTTCGATTGACGACGATGATGATGATTTTGATGATGATAATGATGATGATGAGGATAACGCGCACAACCCAAACCAACTAGTACACATACTCTATCCTAATATTTAACAGTGATAAGGTTGCTGTAGAGTTGTGGGTTTGGGCTTTTAATGACTGTTGGCCCTTGTGTGGAAAAAGTGGTCCACACATAAACAAATATTGGTGTTGGTGTGACGTTTAATTTTAAGTTTCGTTAGGATTTATTGGATTGCGGAAAGGTTTTTTTTTTTTTGTTAATTATATATTAAGTTTTGATTAGTTTAAAGTGTTAAGTTTTGATTGGTTTAAAGTATTTATTTTGAATGTAGATGGTTTATGATTTATTTTAAGGTTTAAGAATTATAGTTTTAAGGTTATGTTTTGTTTTGTTTTGTCCTTTTGTCCAAGAGTCTGGTTGTAGATTACGTAAGGGGAAAGTTTGTTTTGTGGAGACCATTGTAAGTAAGTAAGATTCAGGGTGTGGGGCTTGTTTTTTAAACATCCCGCCACAACATTTACACAAGATAAAGATATTACTTAACTTTCCAGAAGCTGATGAGGCGGGGGAAGACATCATAGCGCCCAAAATACTCCAAAATAGCACAAGAGAACTGGGAAAACACCGGTCTAGCTAAGCTACAAGAGAAAGAATGACGGTGGCGCTTCGCGGTGGCGGTCAGGCGCACTATTTGCAGAGCAGTAGTGACTCGTCGAGAGCGATGTCTCTGGAACAACTCACCTTATTCATGCCTCTCTTTCCCCTCGTAGTGAAAGCTCTATTGGGGGTGTAGATAGCCATGAGACGTGTCAAGAATATGTCCTCTGATATTACGCGATATCCCTTCGTAAAATTTTAAGGGATATTCACTCCAGGAGTTAGAATTCTTGATACCTTTGGTAAATTCTCTGGGATATATCACTGTAGTCAAATATACCTAGGAAGCTACCTATGAAGGAACTTCCATCACGACGACATGGCCTGAGCCCAAAAAGGCTCAATAGGCTACTAGCCTAGGCACGAAGAGAATTGATTACCTAAATCACCGAAACTCTCTCGTATACAATCTTGGAAGAAAATATCAACAATATCCTATATGTATAAAACTGCCTATAGCTTCAATAAATTTTAAAACACTCAGAAATCTGTATATCATGCATGAAAGTACTAGGGCCAAACGCCTAGGCTACGAAGCTTAGCGTAGGCTAGGATCGGTATTTCAATCGCTGAAACAAAAATACTAACGGCATCATATAAAGAATTCCTATTGTAAAGCTAAATAGCTAGAATTATTAAAGCATAAGGGCCGGGAACGTCGCTCTGGCTAACTAAATGACTCATGCATGGCAAGCGACAGCGTCCAGGACGCTTCCGGTAGGCAACAGCTCTTGTAATGTTAATATCGCTATCAATTTATTTAAAAAACACCAAGAGCTTACATTTATACATAATAAAGATAATACTCAACTTTCCAGAGGCAGAAGAGGCTGGAGAAAGCATCATAAGGTTGAAATAATCCAAGATTTACGAGAAAACACAGGGAAAAAACACCGAGTTGTTGAGCTACATAAAAAGGAATGCAGATGGCTCCGTCGGCGGCGCTATGTACACACTTGAAGCGAGATAGGAGAGGTGCCTTGTTAGCGGCTCTTCTTTCATTCTCATTTTTCGTTTTCTTGCCTCTTTGACCCCTCGAAGTGTTAATTCTATTCGGGGTGTAGATTGCTATGTGGCATGTCAAGAATAAGTCCTCTAATATTATGCGATATCCATGGTTAAGTTTATTTAAGGATATTCGCTCCAGGAGTTAGAATTCTGGATACCTGAAGGTAAATTCTCTGGGAATATCACCGTAGTCAAATATACCCTAGGAAGCTACCCTAAAGGAACTTCCATCAGGACGACATGGCCTGAGCCCAAAAATCTGACCTAATCCTCCTCCCCATCAACAAATTTGATGGTGTCACACCTGTCGTGCTGTGTGGTGTTGTACTATAAGACAATAAACGGATTTTGAGCGAAGCGAAAAATCTATTTTTGGGTGAGATAGCCATGTCGTCCTGATGGAAGCTTCCTAGGGTATATTTAACTACAGTGGATATTCCCAGAGAATTAAACTAAAGGTTATCACAGAATTCTGACTTCTGGTGCAAGTACCCTAAAGGTTTCCCTCTAGGATATCGTATATCAGCAGGGGACGCATGTATTAACATGCCACATAGCTATCTGCACCCCATATAGAGTTAACACTTCGATATGGGAAGGTGGCTGAGTAACTGAGGAGCCGTTCCAAAGTTACTTTCATTCGTGGCTACTTTTGGTACTCGAGACGTAAACAAACGGGCGCCATTGTTAAATGACGTCACGTCCGTCTTCATCCTGAGCTCAGCTCCTACCAATCTCCGCGATACAGTAGGTCAGGGAGGGGCCTGGAAGGCTGAACTAGAATAGACGGGAGGGTCCAACAGGACGACATGGCTATCTCACCCAAAAAAAGATTTTTCGCTTCGCTCAAAATCCGATTTTTGGGCTCAAGCCATGTCGTCCTGATGGAAGTGTACCAGAGAATTAATGTATCGTGGATTTTTTCCCTTAATCCAAGTGCCTAGGGCTTCGAGCAATATTCCTATGGTCTGGAGACCGTAAAGACTATGACAATTTTAGTAATTGTCCTTACCAGAGATTCTACGATGAACTGGCTTCCTGCCCCCCTAGCAGGGAAGTCCTGGTGGACAAGAGGAATATCTTGAAGTGATCGGTGAAGAACTACTCACCTGGTGGAGAGATCATGCTGGACTCGGAGACAGATCAAAGGTTAATATTCGAGTAGGAATATCAAGACATAGGTGAGTATATAATATAAATACTTATATTATTCTTGTAATCAGATAGGAAAGGGGTAAATGAAACTATAACAATCGTATATTTCCTAATAAGGAATAGGAGCGAAAGGAGACGCACATGGTAAATAAAATAGACATTTTATTTCTAAGATTGCAAGTCATTATAGAAGTAATTACAATAATGATTATAGAATTTATTTACAATAATAATGAATAATGTACAGAGAAAATTAAAGACGGTGCTCTTGAGTCTGAAAAGGAAATTTTGCTTTTTAGAAACACAAGTTCCCAGGGGAACGCCAGTCTATTATAGTCCAAAAAACACTCCATGCTCGAGAGCATGTGGCACGCATGTAAAATTTCTATGACATTCCACCTTGATAAAGAACAGTCTATTAGAAACACTAAGTGTCCATTAAATCACTATGTATCACGATAGGGTCAACACAGGCACCCGTAGTGTTAGTCCCAAATAACTCACTGTTCTATGCAGATTTAAGCAGCAGGTTTCATTACACTACCTCAGCTACCACGAAATGTTTCACTTCCATATTCTGAAAAAAGTTCAGAGAAGAGGCGACTTTCCTAGGATCGTGACCTGTGGGTATACTGTCAGGATCCGCTCTGCGAATGAAGTAGGTGATTTTTGCTTTTAGTTGTTTCAGTGACAGGTCGCTACCCGAGGTTTCTCCTTTGAAGGGTTGTCCTCCACCGAAGTCTGAAGTCATTCGAAGATAGACCTTAAGACTCTCCACTGGGCATAGAGACATCTTCCTTCAGGGGGCAGATTCTCCAGGGACCCCATCTCTTGGTGGGTAGTTCATTCTTTGCGAGAAACGTTGGGTCGGGGAAGAGGGTAAGATCTCCAGTATCGGTGAATTGGATATGACCCTCTTCTCTTGATAATGCCACTATTTCACTGACTTTGGCTCCTAAGGCGAGAGCAAAAAGGAAGATAACTTTTCAAGTCAGGTCTTTCAGAGGGCACCAATCGTTGTCCAGGCTAGAAGCAAAATGGAGCACCTTGTCCAGGGACCAGGAGATAGGTTTTGGTGGAGGCGCAGGGCGTAGTCTAGCGCATGCCTTTGGCAGTTTATTGAAGATGTCACTGGACAGAGCAATCTGGAAAGCGTATAGGAGTGGTCTAGTCAAAGCAGATTTACAAGTGGAAATCGTGTTGGCCGCTAAGTCTTGTCCATGAAGGTGAATGAAGGACATGCAAAAATCAATGGTGATCTCCGTAGGATTTTTCGCCTTGACGGAGACCCACTTTTTCCTGGAAGATTCGTACTGCCTTCTGGTAGACTCTGTTTTGTACTCCTCGAGGAAGTCTAAGCTTTTCTTCGAGATCCCAAACCTTTTCTTTACGGCTAAGGAGAGAAAATCATGAGAGAGGACTGGGCCCGGTAGGGGGATCAGCATGGGCTGCAGCTCCAGGACCAGAGGATACCAATTGCTCCGGGGCCACTTGGGAGCCACTAGGGCCACTGTCCCCTTGAAGGTTCTCAGTTTGGATAGGACTTTCAACAGAAGGTTGGGTGGAGGGACCAGGTAGATCTTGGACCATCTGTTCAAATCCAGGGACATGGCGTCCACCGCTTCTGCCTTGGCGTCCCCGTATGGGGCTACATATCGAGGAAGTTGATTGTTGTCGCTCGTCGCAAAGAGATTGATCTGAAGTTCCGGGACTTGGCGAGAGATAAAGGAGAAAGATCTTGCGTCTAGAAACCATTCCGACTCTATTGGGCTTGTCCTTGATAGAGCGTCCGCTGTCACGTTGCGGAATCCTTGTAGGTGAACTGCAGACAGGTGCCATTTCTTCCTGTCTGCCAAACGTAAGATAGGTAGAAGAACCTGATTTATCTGGGGCGATCTCGAGCCCTGACGATTGAGACATCTGACTACCACCGAGTTGTCCAGAGTCAGACGGATGTGGATCGAGGGAGGCGGTGAGAGTTTCTTCAGGGTGAGAAGAACCGCCATGGCCCCCAAGATGTTGATGTGAAACGTCCTGAATAGGGGAGACCATGTTCCTAGAACTTGCTGTTGGTGGGAGTGACCTCCCCAACCCTCCAGTGAAGTGTCCGTGTGGATGTTGATCGATGGAGGCGGGTGTTGAAGAGGGATGGACCTTTTCAGGGCCTTTGCTTCCGACCACGGCTTTAGAAGTGAGTGAAGTCTGTTTGGAAGCCGTCTCTTGAGGTCTCTTCGAGCGATGGATGCGAATCCTCTCCAGACTCCAGCGGCATCCTTTAGCTGTGCGCGAAGCACTGGGTTTGTCACTGAGGCAAACTGTAGAGAGCCGAGAACTTATTTCTGTTGGCGTCTTGAGATCCGTTTGAATTTTTAGAAGCCTTCTGACAGACCCTGCTATTTCCTTCCTTTTCTTCTGTGGGATGGAAAGGCGGTGTGACTGAAGCTCTCAATGGATTCCCAACCACTGGAACTTCTGAGCTGGAGCGAGGCGAGATTTCTTGGCGTTTATCTTGAAACCCAGATGCTCTAGGAACTGGGTGACTTTGTTGCAGGCTCTCAGACAATCTTCAGGCGATGTCTACCAGACTAGCCAGTCGTCTAGGTAGGCCATCACTTGGACGCCCTGAAGACGTAGCTGTTGGACGATTGCGTTTGCCAGCTTGGTGAAGATTCGTGGAGCCACGTTGAGCCCGAAGGGCATGGCCCTGAAGGCGTAACTTTTCCTTTGGAGTCGAGATCCTAGGTAGGAGGAAGCGTAGTTATTCACTGGAATGTGCCAGTAGGCATCCGCCAGGTCTATGGACACTGTGTAGGGCCTGCAAGGCAAAAGGGGCCTTATTTGTTGCAGAGTCAGCATCTTGAATTTGTTGTTTGCAATGAACTTGTTGAGAGGGGACAAGTCTAGAATGACTCTGAGTTTGTCTGAGTCTTTCTTGGGAACACAAAAGAGTCTCCCCTGGAACCTTGGTGACTTTACCCTCTTGATCACCTTCTTGTTCGAGAGTTCCAGGACATATTTTTCCAGGAGGGGGGTTGACTGTTGGAAGAAGTGCTGGAAGGATGGGGGTGGTTGAGTCCAGTTCCAGCCCAGCCCTTTCCTGATGATGCTGTGAGCCCAAGGATCGAAGGTCCAATGATCCTGGAATTGGCGGAGTCTTCCTCCCACCGGAAGCACTTCATTGCTTCTGGTTTCCCGAAGGTTTGCCACCTCGGCCGCCTGCTCCCCTTCCTCCTCTGCCTCTGGAGGGACGGCGAGAAGAATCTCTGCTGGAGCGTCTACCTCTGGGACGAAAGGTAGTGGAACGCTGCTCACAGGCAGGGGTGAAGACCGGTGACTGCGACACCACCGGTTGGGGGACCAGTTGAAAGGTCTGCTGTGGTTGTGCAACCACTTGGAGAGTAGCGGGAGCCGGAAACTGACATATTCGTTGACGTTGCTGGGGCTTAGGCTTCGAGGATTCCCTCTTAGGTTGAGGGCCTTCGTCCTGAGAGGACATCCTCTTTCGAGATATGCCCCACTTGTGGAGAAGGTTCCGATTCTCCATGACGGCTTTGTCCACTATCTCTTTCACCAAGGTAGAAGGGAAGAGATGTTTGCCCCAGATGTTGGAGGAAATCAGTCTCCGGGGTTCGTGTTTCACCATTGCATTGGTGAACACGAATTCTCTACAGGCTCTGCGAGTCCTAGCGAAGCTGTAGAGATCCTTGGTCACAGTAGCAAGGGGTGACTTTGCAAGGACCATGTAAAAGTCTGGGACCGTGGTGTCTCCGGCCATGACTTCTAGCTGTACCTGATGTGACAGCGAAGCAGCGAGTCTCTCCTTAGTATCTTGTTCCCGACGAAGGAGATGGTCGTTCAGTCGTGGGAGGTCCTCGTTGAACTGACGACCAGCTATATCAGGTTCAAGTTTCCCAACCATAAAGATAAGCTGGATGTCTTTCCAGTACCTGTCATCGGGGGGGGGGGGGGGGGGAAGAGTGAGAGAGAAGGGTCTGCACTCCTCCAGTGCAGGGCAAGGTTTCCTTTCCTCCACAGCCTTCATGACCGCTTGGAAGGCCTGTTCAACCAAGGGGAAGGTAGCAGTAGCTGGAGCAACAAAGGTTGGATGCTTTTTGCTCAGTGCTGGCATCTTGGAGTTGGTGAAACCCCGACTCTTCACTGCATGAGCCAGCATAGCTAGGGCCTTTGCGAGATCGAATACGATCACTTCTTTAGGTTCGGTCTCTTCTTTTGAGGCTGGTCTGGACCTGAGTCGGACGTAACAGTCCGGGTAAGCCTCGAAGTTCGGGAAGAACTCCACTTCTTCCAAGAGAACAGAACCGATCTTTTCACTAATGAAAATTTTGCCTGTTGTAATTGGCATGTGCTCAGCGTATCTCCAAGGGTTAGATTCCGAGCATGTAGGGAGGTCCTTAACCGAAATCCTTTTCGGTTGCTTGAAGCCGATGAGAGTAGTCAGGAACTGCTCCTGAGACTCTCTCTGTTTCTTTTCCTTGAGGGTTTCTAGCATCTTGAAGACCTCTTGAGTGGCCGCTGGGAGTGGATCCGGTGGAAGTCGAGGGAACGGGTTCCTCGGGTACCACTGGGGTTACCGTGGGAGTTGGGTCGGCCTCGTTCTCTGAATCGTGATACTCCACACGGTCCTCCTCATAGTCAAGTTCCTCGCCCATGAGGGTTTTCTCCGTTCCTTCGGAGATCTCCGACATACGTTCCACCTCTTCGGAGTCAAGGTGGCATGTGCGCAGGGACTGTTCCATTACAATGACGGGTGTAATCACCAACTGGACGGTTGGGATTTGATCTTGAGGGATCACAGCGTCCTTAGAAGCTTTTGGGAAAAGCAGGGCCCTCATGTCTTCATTTGGAAGATAAGGTCCAGAAGCGTTCTTCTGGAAACCGCGCACCCATCTGCGCAGTTTCTCTCTAGCATTGTCCCATTCCTCGGTGGTAAGAGGAGTCTTGAACACCATTTCCAGGAGACCTTTGCAGATCGGACAGTTCTGCGGATCCTAGTATTTCAGGTCGCCTTTCTTGGCGGCGCAAGGGGCGTGGGTCCGGCACGCCTTGTGCCCGTAGAAGTCCGGGTGTTTAACTCCGCAGAAGGAGCTCTCACACTTCATATACTCCTCCTGTAAAAGAAAGAGATCATGAGTACATGGAAGGCATAATATGACTTACTTACTCTAGGCTTAAGAATAACTTTACCTATAATATTAGCATATAATTTATATGCTCAGGATAGATGAGCGGGAAAGAAAGTAGTTAGACACATACTTGTGAATCCCGTCCAGCCAGTTACCGTAACCTTTTCTGTGGACAATTCCTTAGGACCCGAGGGTTCTAGAGGAGGGAGAATCCGTATGGATGAGCCAAGCTAGGCTTCCTTATCATAGGAATTATCCGCAGAGTATAAAAGGATCTGAGATCGCTCAGAGCCTAGTGGGGGAGAGGGGAAAATAGGATAAACCCCTTAATAATATGTAAGTTCCGGCAAGACACTGCACTGAGATGCACAGAGTATGCTGGAAATGTTGTACTGTGCAACAATACAGCATAGCCACTATATCAGATGGTATAATGATACCTATATGGAGGTGGCAGGCTATCTGGCTGAATCAGATTGACTGCCGGCGTGGTGCCGGCAGCCGTAGAAGGGGTGCATGTCCATTGGCGCCTCATTAGGTGGCGCCGGCAGGCCGACGGAACGCCGGAGACCGGTCCTGCAAGGTGAAAAACATCAAGGACACACTGGACAACCAAGATGGAAAACACCACAGAGGCGACCGCCGGCACAGCGGCGGGTCACCGGCACAGCGGCGGGTCACCGGCAGGATGGCGGGCTCCGGCATCCGGCGGCTGACGGTATGGTGAATCTTAGTTCAACTCATAAGATATAATATGTAGGGCGGACACCTGGGATGCTGGCAATCAATGCCGGCAGGTAAGGGGGCGGCAGCCTCCGGCAGTCGGCCGGCTGTCGCCAGGTAATCCTGGGGAAATGTATGAGGGAGGACGTCGGTGGTATGTCGGCGGGAGGCGGCAGCCTCCGGCAGGTGGCAGGCTGACGCCTAAGGGGGTTGGGTCTTATGAATAGAGGTCACCTGAGGTAGTGGCGGCTGTCGCCGGCAGAAGAGGCGGCAAGGGACCGGCACCATAATAGAGAGATAGAGAAAGGTAAGGAGGGAAGGGAGGGGTAATGTCCTATACCCCGCCGGCTTCCCTCCGGAGGGAGTGCACTCATGATAGTAGTAGATACACCTATCATCTGGCGGCAGTGGGCCGGCAGGCGGATGGGAGCCTAAGGTAACCCAAGGGAGGGACAGAGAGCACTCAAAGAGGGGGAATCCTCCGCCGGCAGGACCTCCGCTGGCAACCACCTCCATAGATCACTATGAAGGGGAAGTGTACCAGAGCGGCCAGCTCAGCAAAAGAACAAGGCTAGCCCTACCACTCCACCCAAGGGAGGAGTTGTAGGACAGCGGACAGGGGTGTGTAGGCAGGTCTACACAAAGGGATAGAGTGGGGGAGGGGAGTAGGGGTCTTTCTAAGATGGTGAGACTCTGTATGAGAGAGGCCACCAAGGCAAGGGAGAACGCTCCCTAACCTAGGATAGGTAGCTCAGATCAGGTACAGCACTGATGTACTGTCCTGAACTATAATAAAACAGAATCTCGCCCACAGAACCTAACCTAGATTAGGAGAACCATTCTCCTAGGCTAGGGAGGCCTGGAAAGACACATCGCTAGTTGCAGGGAGGAAGGAGTAACCCAACCAAGTGCAAACTGGGGAAAAGCAGAGCCCTTCCTAAGGTCTCAAGCACGACCCTAAAGGGGGGTTCATTCCCTTAGGATAGGCTGAGAAAGTGATAAGTACTCTGGGTGAAGTCAAGATTCTCCCCAATATAGAATAAGGGAGAAGCAAGGCTACCCAGAGGGAATTACCCGTAGGTAAGGGAAATAGGAAGCATACAAGGGTTCCTACATTAGGTTAGGAGAGTGTGGTACACGAACCAACAAAGTCCCTTTTATGGTCCCCGAAGGCGAAAACACTTACATCACAGTAAGTAGTATGTTAAAAAATGCCTAAATCTTCATAACTTAACTTAGGAACACTTATTATATCATGCAGTAATATGAGCACTAGGCTGTCCAGTCTAGGGGCTAGGCAAGCGATCTAGTATGGGGTTGGCCAACGACCGTTGCCTAACGAGCGTTAACACACGATATAATTACTTCCTAGGCTTGAAGACTAAATAACTAATAATATTAATCAGTTAAAGGACCGGAGAAGGCTGTTCTGGCTAACTAAATAAAGCATGCAACATGAACAGCGGCATCGTAAAATGGCGCGTCTGGTTTTGGCACAGCTCCGCCACAAAACACAAAATATTACGAAAAGTAAAAGTTACTTTACGGCCAGAGCTTATTTAAACAATACTAGGATCTGGTACTCAACTTTCCAGAAGAGGGCGAGGCTGAAGATTGAGACATAATGGCGATGTAAGCAGATAAGTAAGACACTTGGGAAAAATCCGACTAAGCGTAGGAGCTACAGGCAAAAGGATGAAGACGAACGTGACATCATTTAACAATGGCGCCCGTTTGTTTACGTCTCGAGCACCAAAAGTAGCCACGAATGAGAGTAACTTTGGAACGGCTCCTCAGTTACTCAGCCACCTTCCCATATCGAAGCGTTAACTCTATATGGGGTGCAGATAGCTATGTGGCGTGTTAATACATGCGTCCCCTGCTGATATACGATATCCTAGAGGGAAACCTTTAGGGTACTCGCACCAGAAGTTAGAATTCTTTGATAACCTTTAGTTTAATTCTCTGGGAATATCCACTGTAGTTAAATATACCCTAGGAAGCTACTGAAGGAACCTTCCATCAGGACGACATGGCTTGAGCCCAAAAAAAACTTTGACACAATAAAAATTATGTTTTTTGATTGACCTTTCTGTATTTCATGTTATGCTTAAATTTTTTAACAAACCTTTCAGCCTCTCCATTCGTGGAAGATTGATATGTAGCTGAAAATGTATGTTTAAACGGATTTTGAGCGAAGCGAAAAATCTATTTTTGGGCTCAAGCCATGGCGTCCTGATGGAAGGTTCCTTATTGGTAGCTTCCTTGGGTATATTACTACTAAGATATTCCCAGAGAATTTAACCACTGGTTATCACCGAATTCTAACTTCTGGAGCGAGTATCCTAAAGGTTTCTCTTGAAGACATCGTATATCAACAGGGGACGCTTGTATTAACGCGCCACATAGCTATCTGCACCCCACATAGAGTTTACACTTCGATATGGAGGGGCGGAGAATAGCTGGGGAGCCGTTCCACAGCTATACTCGTCCGTGGCTACTTTTGGTACTCGAAACGTAAACAAACGGGCGCCATTGCTAAATGACGTCACGTCCGTCCTCATCCTTCTTTTAGTAGCTTGCCCTGCTAAGACGGATTTTCCCTTGTGCTTTTTCATCGGCTTGCATCTTCGTAATGTCGCTACCTTCAGCCTCGCCTTCTTCTGGAAAGTTGAGTACCAGGTCCCAGTATTGTTTAAATAAGCTCTGACCGTAAATTAACTTATACTTTTCGAGATATTTCATGTTTTTTGGCGGACCTGTGCCTCTACCGGTCTCGCCATTGTATGGCGTCGCTGTTCCCTTGCATGCCTTATTTAGCTAGCGTGAACAGCTTATCTGGCCTCTTAACTAATTGATATTGTTAGTTATTTAGTCTTCATAGCTAGGAACTTTACATATCGTGTTTTGACGCTCTTTTATTCAGTCATCGCCTGACCCCATACTAGATTGCTAGCTTAGACCCTAGGCCAGATTGCCTAGCACCAGTGTTCATGCATGATATATTCCAATGATCCTAGGTTAAGTTATGAAGATAGTGGCATTATTTATCATACTGTTTACTGTGATGCAAGTGTTTTTCGCCTTCAGGGACCATATAGGGGATCGGTTTGATAGTGTGCCTTTCTAACCTAACCTAAATGTAGGACCCCTTATACTTCCTTCACCCCCTGCCTTAGGGCATTCCTCTGTGTGGCCTTGCTCCCCCTACCACGTAAGGGGATTAAGTCCGTATCAGAGTATTTATCGCTTCTCTGTCCTCCCTAAGGGAATGATCCCCCCTTAGGGTTGTGTCCGAGAAAGAGGAACGGCCTGTCCTTCCTCGGTTGCTGAGGTTAGGTTACCTGACCTTCATTGCAACTTGCGATATGTCTTCCAGCCTACCTAGCTTGGGGTTTACATCCCTTCTCTAGGTTAGGCCTCGGTGGGGGCTAGTTCTGTACTTTAGCTTGAAACGGTACCCATGCACCGTTCTAAGGCAGGTTACCTACTCTAGGCTAGGGAGCGTCCTCCCTTCCTTGGTGGCAGTTTTTGTACAGAGCCTCCCCTATGGAAGACCCCTCTTCTCCCCCTCCCCACCTATCACTTGGTATGGCCTAGCCTATGCATAGGCTAGCCTATACACATCTGTCCCTAGTCCTACAACTCCTCCTTAGGGTGGAGTGATAAGGCTATCTTGAGCTCTTGTGGGCAGGCCGCTCTGGTACATATACCCTTCATAGCGTCCTATGGGGTTAGCCACTAGAAGCGATCTGTCCTCAGGGGTTCCCCCCCTCTTGAGCGTACCCTAACCCTCCCTTGGGTTCTCCTGGCACCCGGCCGTCTGCTGGCTCCCTGCCATTGGGTGATAGGGCTCACTCCTATCATGGGTACACTCTCTCAGGTGGGATGCTATAGGGGTTCGTATTCTTACCCCTCCATCCCTCCTTCTGTCTCTCTTCCTGTCCTGGTGCCGGTCCCTTGCCGCCTCTACCGCCGGCGATACCGCCCTCCCTTGGTGACACATTCCTCAGATACCCTCCCTAGTTGACAGCCCTCCGCGTGCCGGAGGGCTGCCGCCTTCCTTCGGTGTGTAGCCGATGGCCTACCCTTACACTACCTAGCTTCGGTCGTCCGTTCTTCGGGCCGGCCTCCGGCGTGCCGGCATTGATTTCCGGCGTTCCGCCGCTGTGCCGGCGTTCCGCCGCTGTGCCGGAGTTCCGCCGCTGTTCCGGCGTTCCGCCGCTGTGCCGGCGTTCCGCCGCTGTGCCGGCGGCCGCCAACCTGGCATTACTCCTGACTTCTATATGTGTCTTCCCTAATGCCAGAAACTCTGCTGGAGCGGCCTCCGGCGTGCTGCCGGTCTGCCGGTGCCTTCCGGAGGCGCCAAGAGACTTGCACCCCTTCTCCTAGCTATCAACTTCATGCTGATAGCCCTACACTGCAACCAGATAGCTTGACTACCCCAATGGATAGGTATTGTCTTACCGTTCTATTAATGGCCATGCTGTCTTCTTGCACACCACAATTTTCCAGCATGCTGGGTGTATCTTAGCACGGCTGGTTGCTGGAAACCGTTGCCCTATGGGGTCTTCTACAACCCCCCATACTAATGGTCTGAGTGGTCTCAGTCCTTGATTTACATCTTAGGCAATTCCTGCTAGAATTACCTTCTGCCTTCCTTGGCGATCTATGAAGAATTCTGCTTTGTGTCCTCGGTCACAAACAAATTGCCTACTGATAAGGTTACGGTAACCAGCTGGGCGGGATACACAGAGTATATATCTGTCTACTTCATTTCCCGCTCCACTCTCTAACATTACAATGTTATTAATTAATTAATGTTAAGTAAAGTTAACTACTTAATATTTAACTTTAGAGTAATATAAGTCAGTTGTATGACTTCCGTATACTCATGTTCTCTTTCTCTTACAGGAGGAGTACGTGAAATGTGACCACAACTTCTGTGGAGTGAAGCGCCCGCACTTCTACGGGCACACGGCGTGTAGGACCCACGCCCCCTGCGCCAACAAGAAAGGCGATCTGAAGTTTTGGGACCCGCAGCACTGTACAGTCTGCAAGGACCGCCTGGTCGAAGCGTTCGACAATCCTCCTTCAGCGGAGATTAGGGACTCTTCTCGAGAGAAGCTACGCAAGTGGGTTCGTGGCTTCCAGAAGAACGCCACTGGACCATATCTCGCCACCGAAGATTTGAGGGCCTTGCTTTTCCCGAAGGCATCCCCAGACTCAGTGGTCCCCAAAGATCAGATTCCCACCGTCCAGATAATGGTGGAACCGGATGTAGTCATGGCTCAGTCCATGCACGAGTGCCGTTTGGATGCCGACAACGCGGACCATATGTCGGAAGTGTCGGAGAACACGGAGAGGAACCTCATGGGCGACGAACTGGACTATGAGGAAGACCAGGTGGAATACCCTGAGTCGGAGCAGGAGGTCGCTCCAACATCCACCCCCACACCGACTCCTACACTGACGGATGTATCACTCTCGTCTACATCTGCAACCCCGGATCCTACCCCATCCAACACCCAGGAGATCTTCAAAATGCTTGAGGCTCTCATGGATAAGAAACTCCGCGAGACGCATGAGTTCTTCAAGTCCAACATAGGAAGTTCGAAGCAGCCGAAAAGGATTTCGGTTAAGGACCTCCCTGCTTGCTCGAATACTAACCCCTGGAGGTATGCCGAGCACATGCCGATCACTACGGGCAAGATCTTCGTAAGCGAAAAGGTCGGCTCGATCGCGCTGGAAGAAGTGGAATTCTTCCCAAACTTTGAGGCTTACCCGGACTGTTACGTCCGACTTAGATCTGAACCCGCCTCTAAAGAAGAGACCGAACCGAAGGAGGTTATAGTGTTCGATCTCCCGAAGGCCCAGGCTATGCTGGCCAATGCAGTGAAAAGCAGGGGCTTCACCTGCTCAAAACTACCGGCGCTTAGCAAGAAGCACCCGACCTACGTCGCACCAGACGATGCGACCCTCCCCTTCTTGGAAAAGGCCTTCATTGCGGTGCATAAGGCAGTGAAAGAAGGAAAACCTTGCCCTGCACTGGAGGAGTGCAGACCCTTCTCCCTGAGTACTCCCCCTGATGTTAGACACTGGAAAGATGTCCAGTCAACATTCGTAGTGGGAAAACTAGAACCTGACGTCGCTGGTCGTCAGTTTAATAAGGACCTCCCAAAACTTAATGACCATCTCCTTCGTTGGGAACATGATACGAAGGAAAGGCTTGCCGCATCTATGTCCCTCCAAGTACAGCTCGAAGTCATGGCCGGTGACACTAGGGTCCCTGACTACTACATGGTTCTCGCCAAAACACATTTGGCGACCGTAGTAAAGGATCTGTACAGCTTCATGAAGGCTCGTAGAGCCTGTCGTGAATTCGTGTTCTCAAGTGCTACAGTGAGACATGAACCCCGGAGGCTGATTTCCTCCAACATCTGGGGTAAGCACCTCTTTCCCTCCTCCCTAGTGAAAGAGATCACCGACAAGGCCGCCACGGAGAACAGGAACCTTCTCCACAAATGGGGCATGTCGAAGAAAAGGAAATCCTCTCAGGACGACGGCCCTCAACCTAAGAGGAAACCCACAAAACCAAAACCCCAGCAACGTCAACAGAGACGGCAGTTTCCGGGATCCGCTACTCCCCAAGTGGCAGCTCAGCCACAGCAGACCTTTCAACTGGTCACCCAACCGGTCTTGTCACAGTCGCCGGTCTTCACCCCTGCATACGAGCAACAGTCAACTACCTTTCGTCCCAAAGGTAGAGGCTCAAACAGAGGTGCAGGCAGAGATGCATCTCGCCGTCCCTCCAGAGGCAGAGGAGGAAAGGGAGCTAGCGGCCGAGGTAGTAAGCCCTCGGGAAACCAGAAGCAATGAAGTGCTTCCGGTGGGAGGAAGACTCCGCCAATTCCAGGATCGTTGGACCTTCGATCGCTGGGCACACAGCATCGTAAAGAAGGGTCTAGGCTGGAGCTGGACTCAACCACCCCCAACCTTCCAGCAATTCTTCCAACAGTCAACCCCCCTTCTGGAAGAATATGTCCTAGAACTCTTGAACAAGAAGTTGATAAGGAGGGTAAAGTCAACCAGGTTCCAAGGGAGACTGTTTTGCGTCCCCAAGAAGGACTCCGACAAACTCAGAGTCATTCTAGACTTATCCCCCCTCAACAAGTTCATAGCGAACAACAAGTTCAAGATGCTAACTCTTCAACAGATAAGGACCCTTCTGCCTCAAGGTTCCTACACGGTCTCCATAGACCTGGGGGATGCCTACTGGCACGTTCCAATGAACCACCACGCTTCCTCCTACCTAGGATTTCGACTCCAAAGGAAAAGCTACGCTTTCAGGGCCATGCCCTTCGGCCTCAATGTGGCCCCACTGATCTTCACAAAGCTGGCAGACGCCATCGTTCAACAGCTCCGCCTCCGCGGCGTCCAGGTGATGGCCTACCTCGACGACTGGCTGGTCTGGGCTCCATCGCCCGAAGATTGAATAAGATCCTGCAACAAAGTCACCCAGTTTCTGGAACACCTGGGATTCAAGATAAACAGAAAGAAATCTCGCCTCTCTCCAGCTCAGAAGTTCCAATGGTTAGGAATCCAGTGGAATCTTCAGTCACACCACCTTTCCATCCCCCAAAAGAAAAGGAAAGAAATAGCAGGGTCTGTCAAAAAACTGCTGAAATCCAAACGGATCTCGAGACGTCAGCAGGAACGAGTTCTAGGCTCTCTACAGTTCGCCTCTGTGACAAACCCAGTGCTGCGTGCACAGCTAAAGGATGCCGCGGGAGTCTGGAGACGTTCTGCATCCATCGCTCGAAGAGACTTCAAGAGACGGCTCCCAAACAGACTTCGGTTACTCCTAAAGCCGTGGTCGGAAGCAAAGGCCCTGAAAAGGTCCATCCCTCTTCAACATCCACCTCCATCACTCAACATCCACACGGACGCTTCGCTGGAGGGTTGGGGAGGTCACTCCCACCAAAAACAGGCTCAAGGAACATGGTCTCCCCTATTCAAGACGTTTCACATCAACATCTTGGAGGCCATAGCGGTCCTTCTCACTCTGAAGAAACTCTTCCCGCCTTCCTCGATCCACATTTGTCTGACCCTGGACAACTCGGTGGTAGTCCGATGTCTCAATCGCCAAGGCTCAAGATCGCCCCAGATAAATCAGGTGCTTCTCCCAATCTTCCGTCTGGCAGAGAAGAAGAAATGGCACCTGTCTGCAGTTCACCTACAAGGATTCCGCAACGTGGCGGCGGACGCTCTATCTCGGACAAGCCCGATAGAGTCGGAATGGTCTCTAGACGCAAGATCCTCTTCCTTCATCTCTCACCAAGTCCCAGAACTTCAGATCGATCTCTTCGCAACGAGCGACAACAATCAACTTCCTCGTCATGTGGCCCCGTACGAGGACCCCAAGGCAGAAGCAGTGGACGCCATGTCACTGGATTGGAACACATGGTCCAGGATCTACCTGTTCCCTCCCACCGACCTTCTGCTGAAAGTCCTCTCCAAGCTGAGAACCTTCAAAGGGACAGCGGCCCTAGTGGCCCCCAAGTGGCCCCGAAGCAATTGGTACCCCCTAGTACTGAAGCTACAGCCCACGCTGATCCCTCTCCCGGGCCCAGTTCTCTCCCAGCAAGTACAGAAGTCGACTGTCTTCGCTTCATCATCGAAAATCAGGGACCTTCATCTCATGATTTTCTCTCCCTAGCCGCAAAGAAGAGGTTTGGGATCTCAAAGAAAAGTCTAGACTTCCTCGAGGAATGCAAGACCGAATCCACACGACGGCAATACGAATCATCCTGGAGAAAGTGGGTCTCATACCTCAAAGCAAAAAATCCTACGGATATCACCATTGATTTTTGCATGTCCTTCTTCATTCACCTTCATGGACAGGGCTTAGCAGCCAACACGATTTCTACCTGCAAATCGGCTTTGACTAGACCACTACTATACGCCTTCCAGATTGATCTGTCCAGCAACATCTTCAATAAACCGCCGAAGGCATGCGCTCGTCTACGCCCAGCACCCCCACCAAAACCTATCTCCTGGTCCCTGGACAAGGTGCTCCATTTTGCCACCAATTTGGACAACGATTCGTGCCCTCTCAAGGATCTGACTCAAAAAGTTATATTTCTTTTTGCTCTTGCCTCAGGAGCCCGAGTCAGCGAAATAGTGGCATTATCAAGAGAGGAGGGTCACATCCTGTTTACAGACTCAGGAGACCTTACCCTCTTCCCGGATCCGACGTTTCTCACAAAAAACGAACTACCCACCAAAAGATGGGGCCCCTGGAGAATCTGCCCCCTGAAAGAAGATGCCTCTCTATGTCCGGTAGAGAGCCTCAAGGTCTATCTTTGTAGAACTTCTGACTTTGGTGGAGGCCAACTCTTCAAAGGAAAAACATCGGGTAGCGACCTGTCACTGAAACAACTAAGAGCGAAAATCACCTACTTCATTCGCAGAGCGGATCCTGACAGTACACCCGCAGGTCATGATCCTAGAAAAGTCGCATCGTCTCTGAATTTTTTCCAGAGCATGGATTTTGAAAGCCTCAAGAGTTTCACAGGCTGGAAATCCTCGCGTGTTTTCTTCAAGCACTACGCGAAGCAAGTGCATGAAGTCAAACATTTCGTGGTAGCCGTAGGTAGTGTTATGAAACCTGCAATTAACTCTGCATAGAACAGTGAGTTACTTGGGACTTTAACTCTTCGGGTGCCTATGTTGACCCTCGCGTGATACGTAGTGATTTCAGAGACACCTAGTGTTTTTCATAGACTGTTCTTTACAAGGTGAAATGTCATAGTCGTCACATGAGTGCCGCATGCCTAGAGCATGATGTGTTTTTTTCCTTATTAAAGACTGACGTTCCTATGGAACCCGTGCCTTCTAATAATTTGAAATTTTCTTTCAGATTCAAGAGCGAAGTCTTTCATTACTATGAACATTATAATTTATAGTAAATTAATTTTACATCCCTTATTGCATTTATTTTACTATATCCTGCAATTGTGAAATAAAATTTCTATTTTATTACTTGTGCGTCTCACTCCGCTCCTACTCATACTATGAAATACATGGTTGTCATAGTTTCATTATCCCCTTTCTTTTAAAATAATGAAGAATAATAGGTTCAATCCATATTATATACTCACCTATGCTGTGTAATATTCCTAACTGAATACTTACTTGCGCTATATCTTCGAGACCAGACCGTTCTCTTGCTACGAAATGCAGTGCCTAACCACCACTTTTCTGTTATTGAGAATGTTCCTATATGAATATCAATCATTCTGTCTTGTCTCCGAGTTCTTCACGTTCTCTCCGGAAGGTGGGTAGCCCTTCGATGACCACTTTGATCTTCGGCATGGTCCGTTGGGACTTCTCTGCCAAGGGGGGCAGGAGGTTACATCCCCACGGAACCTCTATCGAGGTCACTATGCTTACCTTATTCAAAGCCCTCGGCACTTACTCTACAAGGGAAAATCTACCATGATACATTGATTCTCTGGTATTCTTCCATCAAGATGCCATGGCTTGAGCCCAAAAAACGGATTTTGAGCGAAGTGAAAAATCTATTTTTGGGTGAGATAGCCATGGCGTCCTGATGGACCCTCCCTGCTACTTTCGTCCAGCCTTTCAGGCCCCACCCTGTCCTGCTGTATCATGGTGATCGGCAAGCAACTGGCATCAGGATGAGGACGGACGTGACGTCATTTAGCAATGGCGCCCGTTTGTTTACGTTTCGAGTACCAAAAGTAGCCACGGACGAGTATAGCTGTGGAACGGCTCCCCAGCTATTCTCCACCCCTCCATATCGAAGTGTTAACTCTATGTGAGGTGCAGATACCTATGTGGCGCGTTAATACATGCGTCCCCTGTTGATATACGATGTCTTAAAGGAACCTTCCATCAGGACGCCATGGCTATCTCACCCAAAAATAGATTTTTCGCTTCGCTCAAAATCCGTTTTTTGGGTGAGATGGCCATAACGTCCTGATGGAAGGTTCCTTTTGGTAGCTTCCTTGGGTATATTAACTACAAGGATATTCCCAGAGAATTAAACCACAGGTTATCACAGAATTCTTACTTCTGGTGCGAGTATCCTAAAGGTTTCCCTTTAAGACATCGTATTTCAACAGGGGACGCATGTATTAACACGCCACATAGCTATCTGCACCCCATATGGAGTTAACACTTCGATATGGAAAGGTGGAGAATAACTGGGGAGCCGTTCCACAGTTACACTCGTCCGTGGCTACTTTTGGTACTCTAAACGTAAACAAACGGGCGCCATTGTTAAATGACGTCACGTCTGTCCTCATCCTGATGCCAGCTACTTGCTAATCTCCATGATACAGCAGGACAGGGCGGGGCCTGAAAGGCTGGACTAGAATAGCAGGGAGGGTCCATCAGGACGTCATGGCCATCTCACCCAAAAATAGATTTTTCGTTTCGCTCAAAATCCGTTTTTTTGGGCTCACGCCATGACGTCCTGATGGAAGAGTACCAGAGAATCAATGTATCGTGGAAATTTTCCCCCTATTAGAGTAAGTGCCAAGGGCTTTGAATAGAGGTATGTAATGTGACCTCGGTAGAGGTTCCGTGGGGATCCAGCTTCCTGCCCCCCCCCCCCCCCCCGGCAGAGAAGTTCCAACGGGTTATACCAAAATTGAAAGTGGTCATCGAAGGGCTACTCACCCTGCGGAGAGTTTGTGAAGGACTCGGAGACAAGACAGAATGGTCAATATTTGTGTAGGAAAATTCTCAACAGTAGATAAGTGATGGTTAGTCACTATATTCCATGGTTAGAGAACAATCTGGTCTCGAAGGTATGGCGTAAGTAAGTATTCAATTAGGAATATTAAACAGCATAGGTGAGTATATAATACAGACAAAACATATTATTCTTCTCATTTCAAAGAAAGGGGTAAATGAAACTATGACACTCATGTATTTCATAGTGTAAATAGGAGCGGAGAGAGACGCACAAGTAATAAAATAGACATTTTATTGCACAATTGCAGGTTATAATAGTAATAAATGCAATAAGGGATGTAAAATTAATTTACAATAATAAATAATGTACCTAGAAATTACAAGACTTCAATCTTGAATCTGAAAGAAATTTCAAATAATTAGAAAGCACAAGTTCCAGAGGAACATCAGTCTTTTAAAAAGGGAAAAACACATCATGCCGTAGGCATGTGGCACTCATGTGAAGTCTATGACATTTTCACCTTGTAAAGAACAGTCTATGAGAAACACTAAGTGTCCATGAAATCACTATGTATCAAACGAGGGTCAACACAGGCACCCGTAGAGTTAAAGTCCCAAGTAACTCACTGTTCTATGCAGAGTTAAACTGCAGGTTTCATAACACTACCTGCGACTACCACGAAATGTTTGACTTCATGCACTTGCTTCGCGTAGTGCTTGAAGAAAACGCGCGAAGATTTCCAGCCTGTGAAGCTCTTGAGGCTTTCGAAATCCATACTCTGGAAGAAATTCAGAGAAGATGTGACTTTTCTAGGATCGTGACCTGCGGGTGTACTGTCAGGATCCGCTCTGCGAATGAAGTAGGTGATTTTCGCTCTTAGTTGTTTCAGTGACAGGTCGCTACCCGATGTTTCTCCTTTGAAGAGTTGGCCTCCACCAGGGTCTGAAGTTCTTCGAAGATAGACCTTGAGGCTCTCTACTGGACATAGAGAGACATCTTCCTTCAGGGGGCAGATTCTCCAGGGGCCCCATCTCTTGGTGGGTAATTCGTTTTTTGCGAGAAACATCGGATCAGGGAAGAGGGTAAGTTCTCCTGAGTCTGTAAACAGGATATGACCCTCCTCTCTTGATAATGCCACTATTTCGCTGACTCGGGCTCCCGAGGCGAGAGCAAAAAGGAATATAACTTCTTGAGTTAGATCCTTGAGAGGGCACGAATTGTTGTCCAAGTTAGAGGCAAAATGGAGCACCTTGTCCAGGGACCAGGAGATAGGTTTTGGCGGAGGTGCTGGGCGTAGTCTAGCGCATGCCTTTGGTAGTTTATTGAAGGTGTTGCTGGACAGATCAATCTGGAAGGCGTACAGTAGTGGTCTAGTCAAAGCCGATTTGTAGGTAGAAATCGTGTTGGCTGCTAAGCCTTGTCCATGAAGGTGAATGAAGAAGGACATGCAAAAATCAATGGTGATTTCCATAGGATTTTTGGCTTTGACGAACGAGACCCACTTTCTCCAGGATGATTCGTATTGCCGTCGTGTGGATTCGGTCTTGTATTCCTCGAGGAAGTCTAGACTTTTCTTCGAGATCCCAAACCTTTTCTTCGCGGCTAGGGAGAGAAAATCATGAGATGAAGGTCCCTGACTTTCAGTGATGAAGCAAAGGTTCTCAGTTTGGAGAGGACTTTCAGCAGAAGGTTGGGGGTGGGAAGGGAGACAGGTAGATCCTGGACCATCTGTTCCAATCCAGTGACATGGCGTCCACTGCTTCTGCCTTGGGGTCCTCGTACGGGGCCACATAACGAGGAAATTGATAATTGTCGCTTGTTGCGAAGAGATCGATCTGAAGTTCCGGGACTTGGCGAGAGATGAAGGAGAAGGATCTTGCGTCTAGAGACCATTCCGACTCTATCGGGCTTGTCCGAGATAGAGCATCCTCCGTCACGTTGCGGAATCCTTGTAGCCTAGGTAAACTGCAGACAGGTGCCATTTCTTCTTTTCTGCCAGTCGGAAGATTGGGAGAAGCATCTGATTTATCTGGGGCGATCTCGAGCCCTGACGATTGAGACATCGGACTACCACCGAGTTGTCCAGAGTCAGACGAATGTGGATCGAGGGAGGCAGAGAGAGTTTCTTCAGAGTGAGAAGGACCGCCATGGCCTCCAAGATGTTGATGTGAAACGTCTTGAATAGGGGAGACCATGTTCCTTGAACCTGTCGTTGGTGGGAGTGACCTCCCCAACCCTCCAGTGATCGATGGAGGCGGGTGTTGAAGAGGGATGGACCTTTTCAGGGCCTTTGCTTCCGACCACGGCTTTAGAAGTGAGTGAAGTCTGTTTGGGAGCCGTCTCTTGAGGTCTCTTCGAGCGATGGATGCAGAACGTCTCCAGACTCCCGTGGCACCCTTTAGCTGTGCACGAAGCACTGGGTTTGTCACAGAGGCGAACTGTAGAGAGCCTAGAACTTGTTCCTGCTGTCGTCTTGAGATCCTTTTGGATTTCAGCAGTTTTTTGACAGACCCTGCTATTTCCTTCCTTTTCTTCTGCGGGATGGAAAGGCGGTGTGACTGAAGATCCCAATGGATTCCCAACCATTGGAACTTCTGACCTGGAGAGAGGCGAGATTTCTTGGTGTTTATCTTGAATCCCAGGTGTTCTAGGAACTGGGTGACTTTGTTGCAGGATCGTACACAATCTTCGGGCGATGTCGCCCAGACCAGCCAATCGTCTAGGTAGGCCATCACCTGGACGCCGCGGAGGCGGAGCTGTTGAACAATGGCGTCTGCCAGCTTGGTGAAGATCCGTGGAGCCACGTTGATCCCGAAGGGCATGGCCCTGAAAGCGTAGCTTTTCCTTTGGAGTCGAAATCCTAGGTAGAAGGAAGCGTGATGGTTCATTGGAACGTGCCAGTAGGCATCCGCCAGGTCTATCGAGACCGTGTAGGACCTTTGAGGCAGAAGGGTCCGTATTTGTTGAAGAGTCAGCATCTTGAACTTGTTGTTCGCGATGAACTTGTTGAGGGGGGATAAGTCTAGAATGACTCTGAGTTTGTCGGAGTCCTTCTTGGGGACGCAAAACAGTCTCCCTTGGAATCTGGTTGACTTTACCCTCCTTATCACCTTCTTGTTCAAGAGTTCTAGGACATATTCTTCCAGGAGGGGGGTTGACTGTTGGAAGAATTGCTGGAAGGTTGGGGGAGGTTGAGTCCAGCTCCAGCCTAGTCCCTTCTTGACGATGCTGTGTGCCCAGGGATCGAAGGTCCAACGATCCTGGAATTGGCGGAGTCTTCCTCCCACCGGAAGCACTTCATTGCTTCTGGCTTCCCGAGGGTTTGCTACCTCGGCCGCTAGCTCCCCTTCCTCCTCTTCCTCTGGAGGGACGGCGAGACGCATATCTGCCTGAGCCTCTGCTTGAGCCTCTACCTTTGGGACGAAAGGTATTGGATTGCTGCTCAAATGCAGGGGTGAAGACCGGTGACTGTGACAGGACCGGTTGGGTGACCAGCTGAAAGGTCTGTTGTGGCTGAGCTTGGGGAGTAGCGGATCCCGGAAACTGCTGTCTCTGTTGACGTTGCTGGGGTTTTGGCTTCGTGGGTTTCCTCTTAGGTTGAGGCCCTCGTCCTGAGAGGATTTCCTTTTCTTCGACATGCCCCATTTATGGAGAAGGTTCCTGTTCTCCGTGGCGGCTTTGCCGGTGATCTCTTTCACTAAAGAGGAGGGAAAGAGGTGTTTACCCCAGATGTTGGAGGAAATCAGCCTCCGGGGTTCGTGTCTCACTGTAGCACTTGCGAACACGAATTCACGACAGGCTCTACGAGCCCTAGTGAAGCTGTACAGATCCTTCACGACCGTTGCCAGATGTGTTTTGGCAAGGACCATGTAGAAGTCAGGGACCCTAGTGTCACCGGCCATGACTTCAAGCTGTACCTGGAGGGACATATATGCGGCAAGCCTTTCCTTCATATCATGTTCCCTACGAAGAGGTGATCGTTGAGTTTTGGGAGGTCCTCGTTAAACTGACGACCAGCAACGTCAGGCTCTAGCTTCCCCACTATGAAGGTCGACTGGACGTCTTTCCAGTGCCTATCATCAGGGGGAGTGGTCAGGGAGAAGGGCCTGCACTCCTCCTGTACAGGGCAAGGTTTCCCTTCTTCCACTGCTTTATGTACCGCAGTGAAGGCATTTTCAAGAAAGGGGAAGGTCGCATTGTCTGGTGCGACGAAGGTCGGGTGCTTCTTACTAAGCGGCGGCATTTTTGAATTGGTGAAGCCCCTACTTTTCACCGCATTGGCTAGCATAGCCTGGGCCTTCGAGAGATCGAACACAATAACCTCCTTCGGTTCGGTCTCTTCTTTAGAGGCGGGTTCGGACCTGAGTCGGACGTAACAGTCCGGGTAAGCCTCAAAGTTCGGGAAGAACTCCACTTCTTCCAACGCGATCGAGCCGACCTTCTCACTGATGAAGATCTTGCCCGTGGTGATCGGCATACCTCCATGGGTTAGTATCCGAGCAGGCAGGGAGGTCCTTAATCAAAATCTTTTTCGGCTGCTTAGAACTTCCGATGTTGGACTTGAAAAACTCATGAGTCTCGCGAAGTTTCTTATCCATGAGAGCTTCAAGCATCTTGAAGATCTCCTGAGTGCTAGATGGGATGGGGTCCGGGGTAGCGGATGTTGAAGGAAGTGACTCCTCAGTCGGTGTAGGAGTTGGTGCAGGGGTACAAGCGGGGGCGACCTCATGCTTCGAATCAGGGTATTCCACCTGATCTTCCTCATAGTCGAGCTCCTCGCCCATGAGGTTTCTCTCCGTAGTCTCCGACACTTCTGACATACGTTCC
The DNA here is from genome assembly GCF_036898095.1 of Palaemon carinicauda. Taxonomy (NCBI): domain Eukaryota; kingdom Metazoa; phylum Arthropoda; class Malacostraca; order Decapoda; family Palaemonidae; genus Palaemon; species Palaemon carinicauda. The sequence goes on along the minus strand of NC_090735.1, from coordinate 124,186,352 downwards.
ACGTTGTCGGAATCTAAACGGCACTCGTGCATGGACTGGGCCATGACCACATCAGGTTCCACCACTATCTGGACGGTGGGAATCTGATCACTAGGGACCACTGAGTCTTTTGATGCCTTCAGGAATAGCAAGGCCCTCAAATCTTCGGTAGCGAGATACAGTCCGGTGGCGTTCTTCTGGAAGCCACGCACCCACTTGCGTAGCTTCTCTCGAGCGTTGTCCCTTACCTCCGCTGAAGGAGGATCGTCGAACGCTTCGACCAGACGACTCTTGCAGACTGTACAGTGCTGCGGGTCCCAATATTTCAGGTTGCCTTTCTTGGCGGCGCAGGGGGCGTGGGTCCGATATGCCTTGTGTCCGTAGAAGTCCGGGCGCTTCACTCCACAGAAGTTGTGGTCACACTTCATATACTCCTCCTGTAAAACAAAGAGATCATGAGTATATGGAAGGCATAAGAATGACTTACATTACTCTAAAGTTAGATTTGTAAGTAATTAAACTTTCACTTAACATTAAATAATTCATGAATATTGTAATGTTGAAGAGAGGAGCGGGAAAAGGAAGTAGATAGACACATACTTGTGAATCCCGCCCAGTTGGTTACCGTAACCTTATCAATAGGCAATCTCATTTGTGACCGAGGGACACAAAACGGAAATCCTCATGGATCCCCGTGGTGGGTAGAAGCCAAGTTCTAGCAGAGATTGTCTGTGAGGTGTATCAGGGACTGAGACCACTCAGGCCCTTGGGTTAAAGGGGTAGTAGGAGACCCCGTATAGATCTAGGTTCCGGCAACCAACCGTGCTAAGACACACAGAGTATGCTGGAAATTTGTAATATGCAAGAAGACAGCACAGCCACTAGTAGAATGGTAAGACAATACCTATCTATCGGAGTGGCTAAGCCATTTGGCTGCAGTGTAGGGCTGTCGGCATGTAGTCGACAGATAGTAGAAGGGGTGCAAGTCCCCTGGTGCTTCCGGAGGGCGCCGGCAGACCGGCGGGACTCCGGAGGCCGCTCCAGCAGGGTGTAAGGCATTAAGGCAGACACATTGAGGATCTGAGCATAATACCGACTTGGCGGCCGCCGGCACAGCGGCGGAACGCCGGCGTGAAGCGGAGGCTCCGGCAGCCAAAGGCTGACGGCTTGGTGATCAGTTCATAAGGTGAGGCAGAATTTCCTAGAATACCCAGACCGCCGGCAATCAATGTCGGCACGCCGGAGGCCGGCCCGAAGGTCGGACAACCGAAACTAGGTAATTAGAGGGGTGGGCCATCGGCTGCATGCCGACGGGAGGCGGCAGCCCTCTGGCACACGGGAGGCTGGCGACTTAGGGGAGGGAGGGTATCTCATCAGTGTGTCACCAAAGGAAGGGCGGTATCGCCGGCAATAGAGGCGGCAAGGGACCGGCACCAGGATAGATAGAGAGACAGATAAGGAGGGATTGGAGGGGTAAGATCACATACCCCTCTGGCATCCCACCTGAGGGAGTGTACCCATGATAGGAGAGGGACCTATCATCCAATGGCAGGGGGCCGGCAGTCGGCCGGGTGCCAGGGTAACCCAAGGGAGGGTTAGGGTACACTCAAGAGGGGGGAACCCCTGTTGGACAAATCGCTGCCAGTGGCTAACCCCATAGGACGCTATGAAGGGTATATGTACCAGAGCGGCCTGCTCAACAGGAGATCAAGACAGCCCTATCACTCCACCCTAAGGAGGAGTTGTAGGACTAGGGACATATATGAATAGGTTAGCCTATGTATAGGCTAGTCTACACCAAGGGATAGGTGGGGAGGGAGAAGAAGAGGAGTCTTCCATAGGGGGGGCTCTGTACAACAACGGCCACCAAGGAAGGGAGGACGCTCCCTAGCCTAGGGTAGGTAACCAGAATGAGAACGGTGCAGGAGTACCGTCTCAAACTATAACAGTACAGAACTAGCCCCCCCAAGGGCCTAACCTAGATAAGGAGTGTTAAATCCCAGGCTAGGTAGGCTGAAAGACATATCGCAAGTTGCATGGAAGGGTAAGTAACCTAACCATAAGCAACTGAGGAAGGACAGGGCCGTTCCTCTTTCTCGGTCGCAACCCTAAGGGGGGATCATTCCCTTAGGGTAGGCCGAGAAGCGATAATTACTCTGATTATGGACACGATTCCCCTATATAGAAGGGGGAGCATGGCCACACAGAGGGAATGGCCGTAGGCAGTGGATGGAGGGAGCATATAGGGGTTCCTACATTTAAGTTAGGTTAGAAAGGTACGCAATCAAACCGATCCCCTATATGGTCCCTGAAGGCGAAAAACACTTGCATCACAGTAAACAGTATGATAAATAATGCCACTATCTTCATAACTTAACCTAGGATCACTGGAATATATCATGCATGAACACAGGTGCTAGGCAATCTGGCCTAGGGGCTAAGCTAGCAATCTAGTATGGGGTCAAGCGATGACCGGATAATAGAGCGTTAAAACACGATATATGAAGTTCCTAGCTATGAAGACTAAATAACTAACAATATTAATTAGTTAAGAGGCCGGAATAAGCTGTTCTGACTAGCTAAATAAGGCATGCAAGAGAACAGCGACGCCATAAAATGGCGTGTCAGGTAGCAGCACAGCTCCGCCACAAAACATGAAATATTACGAAAAGTATAAGTTACTTTACGGCCAGAGCTTATTTAAACAATACTGGGACCTGGTACTCAACTTTCCAGAAGAAGGCGAGCCCGAAGGAAGCGACATAACGAAGATGCAAGTCGATAAAAATCGCACAAGGGGAAAATCCGTCTATGCAAGGTAGCTACAAGCAGAAGGATGAGGAGGGACGTGACGTCATTTAACAATAGCGCCCGTTTGTTTACGTTTCGAGTACCAAAAGTAGCCACGGACGAGTGTAACTGTGGAACGGCTCCCCAGTTATTCTCCACCTTTCCATATCGAAGTGTTAACTCTATATGGGGTGCAGATAGCTATGTGGCGTGTTAATACATGCGTCCCCTGTTGATATACGATGTCTTAAAGGGAAACCTTTAGGATACTCACACCAGAAGTAAGAATTCTGTGATAACCTGTGGTTTAATTCTCTGGGAATATCCTTGTAGTTAATATACCCAAGGAAGCTACCAAAAGGAACCTTCCATCAGGACGTCATGAGCCCAGAAATACCATTTACTTCACAAAAATTTTCAAATTCCTATAAGGTAAACTGTGGACCATTATCAGTTACAGTTCTTTTTGGAATTCCATGTGTAGAAAAAAAAAATCCATTAATTCTTGAATTGTGGCGTGAGATGTTGTTGTCTTAATTGGGATTACTTCTGGCCACTTACTGTAAGCATCTACAATTATCAAAAACAAATAACCTAAGAAAGGACCTGCAAAACCTATGTGCACTCTTTGCCATGGATACCTGGGTAATTCCCATGGGTGCATTCTAGCAAATTGAGGGTTGTCCTGTTGCGTAGCACAATTCATATAATTTCTTACAAATAATTCAATATCTCTATCTACACCTGACCACCAGAAAAAAGTCCTTGCAATAGACATGGACCTGACAATACCTTGGTGATCAGCATGTATTTCAGACAAAACCTTATTCCTCAGTGAATTAGGAATAATTACTCTTGACCCTTGTGCTATACTCAATTCACTCCATACATCTTTATAGACTTTACAATTTACCTCATTTCCAAATAAGTCTCTACTTGTCATTAAACTCTCTAAAACCTTACTACGTATTGGGTCTTTCTTGGTATTATGTGCAATATCCTTGGCTGTAATGGGTACATCATATACTGAAACTAGTCATGTACTGTCATCATACTCTTTTGGTGCTTTGTCTACTGGAAATCTAGATAAAGCATCTGCATTACCCATCTTTGACGTAGGACGATATTCTGTCATAATGATATGCGTTCAACGTAATTGCCCGTTGTAGTCTTGCAGCTACCAACGTAGGTAAACTTGCTTTTGGACCCTATATTGCTAATAGAGGTTTATGATCTGTAACAAGTGTGAAATTTTTCCTTCCATAAAGATACATATGAAATTTCTTAACTCCATACACTAATGCTAAACCTTCTTTTTCTATTTGAGAGTAATTCCTTTCTGCCTTGTTCAATACTCTAGAAACGAAAGCTATTGGCTTTTCTGTTCCATCCAGCATTACAAGAGATAATACTGCGCCTAAATCAATGTTTGATGCATCACAAACTAATTTACCTGGCAAATCCATTTTACCTGGTAATGTACTAGAAAAGAAGGTGAATTTATTTCCTGCTTGATTCTTTCAAAAGATTCCTGACAATCTTTTGTCCAATTCCACTTTACACCCTTATTCAGCAAATTATACAATGGATATGCGATTGTAGATAAATTCTGAATTAAATTTCCATAAAATGTTACCAAACGTAAAAATGATTGTAATTCCTTAACATTTTCTGGTACCTTAGTTAATATCACTTCATTAATTTTCTCCTTAGTCTTGTGAATACCTTTACCATTGATTACTAAACCTAAGTATTCCACTAAATCAACTTCTAAAATACATTTGCTACTATTTACTCTAATATTATGATCCTTCAACTTCTTCAGAACTGTTAGCAATATTTCTCTATGTTCTTGTTTATCTTTACCAGAAACTAAAATATCATCTATGAAAATAAATACTCCTTGCATTCCAGAAAAAATCTTATCCATAGTTTGTTGCCATACAGATGGACTGCTTGCTACTTCATAAGGCAATCTCTTTGGCCTATGGGAAGCTGTTGAAATGCTTGTCTAAGTCTAACTTAGAAAATACATTAAATCCTGACATAGTTGCAAACATGTCTTTTGGATTTGGTAGAGGATGGTGAGCTACCTGAAGCTGTGGATTCAACTTATCATGTAATCTCCACATAACCTAACTTGACCGTTTTCCCTCACAATAGGAACTAATGGTGTAGCTCAAGCTGAGTATGTAACTTTTTCCCAAGAACCTTCACGTTCTAACTTTTTTATTTCTGTTTCAACTGCATTTTTCAATGCATTTGGTACTGGTCTTGGAGCAAAAAATCTAGGAGTACTATCTGATTTCAAAACTGAAATTGCCTGTGCGTTCTTTACTGTACCAACTTTATCTTCAAATATGTCTTGGAACTCTGATAGAATATTATCCACAGACATTTCATTCTTTTGTTCATCTTGTGTACCTGTAACCTTCAAAATACTAGGCCTATCTAATTTTATATGATATAACTAGTCTAAACCTAGTAAAGTTTGGCCTTTACCTTTCACAACCGTTGATGGCATTCTGTCTAACTTCTGATCTTTATACTGTACTTCTACATTCAAAGCACCAATTACCTGAATATCAAAACCATTATAACCTTTCAAAACACTATTTGTGCCTTCTAATAACAAATTAGGAATGGTTTAGCTGTTTTCCAGACATAATTGATACATCAGCTGCTGTGTCAACTTGCATTACAGATGGTTTACCATTTATGATCATTTCTACCAATATGTGTTTCTTTGCACCTTTGTTGACGGAATTAATGGCAAATGCAAAATCAGTTTTTGGGCTCAAGCCATGTCGTCCTGATGGAAGGTTCCTTCAGTAGCTTCCTTTGGATATATAAGACTACCATAATATTCCCAGAGAATTAAACTAAAGGTTTTCACAGAATTCTAACTTCTGGAGCGAGTACTCTAAGGGTTTTCCCTTTAGAATATTGTATATCAACAGGGGACGCATGCATTAACACGTCACATGGCCATCTGCACCCCACCTAGCGTTTACGCTTCGAGGGGGAAATGTGGCGAGGTAACTGAGGTGCCGTTCCAAAGTTACCCTACCTTCGTCACTGTTACGATACTCGCAACGTAAACAAACCGGCGCCATACTTGTGTGACGTCACATCCCCCCTCATCATTCCATTCATGGCGAGGTAACTGAGGTGCCGTTCCAAAGCTACCCTACCTTCGTCACTGTTACGATACTCGCAACGTAAACAAACCGGCGCCATACTTGTGTGACGTCACGTCCCCCCTCATCATTCCGTTCATGGTAGCTCTCTAAGCCTTTTGTTTGTTCCCAGTGATCGGATTATTTCTTGTGCATCCTTCAACCATGTCTCAGCCTTCTGCTTCACCTTCTTCTGGAAAGTTGAGTACCAGGTTCTTGTATTGTTTAAATAAGCTCTGGCTGTCGAGTAACGATTTTTTACGCTAAAATCTTGTGTTTTGTGGCCGAGCTGTGCCTTACCCAGAGGCGCCATTTTACGGCGCTGCTGTTCGCTTTGCATGCGTTATTTAGATAGCCAGAACAGCCTTACCCGGCCTTATAATTAAGTTAAATCTTTAGTTATTTAGTCTTCATTATTAGGAATAAGTTATATTATGCCGATAGTAGTCTTCGGCGCTCTTAGTTAGCCGACCCCATACTAGCCTTTCAGCCTAGCATAGGCCGCAGCCTAGTGTTCATGTTTACTTCTGCATGATATAATAGTGTTCCTAGTGTTATTTTAATGAAGGAATAGGCCCTTTTTAACATACAAGATTCAGTGTTGCACATAATTTTGCCTTCGAGGGACCATACAAGGGACGGTGCCTGGTCCAGCCAGGCCACACCTAACCCAACGTTAGGACCCTTGTATGCTTCCTTATCTCCCTTATTACCTTAGGGTAACCTTCCTCTGGGTAGCCTTGCTATTCCTAGCCCCTTACCCGAAAAATTTCGGGTAGGTTAGGCTAGGTAGTTCTTCCCTCTTCCCTCCTATAGTGTATGGGGGATTTCGGTCAGAACCCCAGAGTACCTATCGTTCATCCCAGTCCACCCCTAGGGAACGCCTTTCCCTTGGGGTATCGACTGAGACTGAAGGTGGAAGGGCCTAGCCCTTCCCCCTAGACTGCTCTTGGTTGGGACACGTCCCTTCCTCCTGTAGCCTAGCGATATGAATCCCCAGCCTTACCTAATCTAGGAGGAGATCTCCTGGTTTAGGTTAGGCCTTGGGGGTTTCTGTTTTATTATAGTTTAGGACAGTACACCAGTTCTGTTCCTACTCTGAGCTAACCTACCCTAGGGTTGGAGAGCGCTTCTCTCCTGCCTGGGTAGTATAGAAAACAGATTCCCCCACCCTTTGGGAGCTTTAGGGTCTCGATCCCTTCTGCCCCCTCACCCCCTCCGCCCCCTACCCCACTCTATCCTTTGTGTCAGCTTGCCTTCACACCCCTGTCCGCTGTCCTACAATTCCCCCTCAGGGAGAATTGTAGGTTAAGCTGTGCTCTCCTGCCTGGGTGGCCACTCTGCTACACTTCCCCCTCATAGTCGAACTATGGGGTCGTGTTAGCAGCTGCAATGCCGGCAGAAGATCACCCTCCCCCCCTTGTTTAGAGTGTTCTCTGATCCTCCCTTGGATTACCATAGGCACCCAGCCGTCTGCCGGCTCTCTGCCGTCGGATGATAGGTTGTCCCCCCCCCCATCATGAGCACACTCCTTCCGGAGGGAAGCCAGTTGGGTATCGAACATTACCCTTCCTCCTTCCCTCCTTATCTTTTTCTCTTCTATCATGGTGCTGGTCCACTTCCGGCGACCGCCGCCGGCACACCAGGTGACTCCCTACTCCATAGGACGTTCCTATCTGAGGATTACCTAAGGCAACAACCTGCCGGCTGCCAGGGGCCGCCGCCCCTTGCCGCCGCTAGCCGTCAGCACCCCAAGTGACCTTCGTACTTCATAGGACTTCCTGTCTGAGGACCAACTATGGCGTCAGCCTGCCGGCTGCCGGGAGCCGCCGCCCCTTGCTGCTGCTGCCAGCGATCGCCGCCCCTTTCCGCCGCCACTGGGGGCCACCGCCGCTGCCGTCGGCTTCTCAGACACCTTCCATCTTATGTACCCAGCTAGGTTCACCATCGCCGACAGCCTGCCGGCTGCCGGAGGCCTCCGCCCTTCCGGCGACCTGCCGCCGTGCCGGCGGTCGCCCCTATAAGTGTTTCCTACCTCTCTGCTCCTCAGTGTGTAGCCTTGATGGATTCACCCCGCCGGACCAGGCCTCCGGCTTGCCGCCAGCTTGCCGGCAACGCTCCGCGGCTTCCAGGGACAAGCACCCCTTCCCCCCCGTTGTTGGCCCCGTGCCGGCAGTTGACCTATACATCCATATAGCCAGACTGATCTTCTTTGCTGTTTCATACCCTGAAGACAGTGTCTGAGCTGTATGATTGTACAATACAATGTTTCCAGCATACTCTGTGCTTCTCAGTGCAGTCTCTTACCGGGACCTTCCCAAATATTGAAGGGTTTATCTTATTTTCCCCTCTTTTATCTAGGTTCTGAACGATTTCAGACCTTCTCTATAAGGAAGCCTAGTCTGGCTTCCCCATAGGGATACCATTCCCTCTCCTAGAACCTCAGGTTCTAAGGAATTGCTGGCAGAAAAGGTCGCGGTACCTGGCTGGACGGGATTCACAAGTATGTGTCTTCCTACTTCTTTTCTAGCTCACCTATCCGGAGCTCACATAACACAAATTCCAAGTTTAAGAATTAGATTAAGGAATCTTAAGTTAAGAGTAATGTAAATCATGACTCTATTTTCCATGTACTCATGTTCTCTTTCTTTTACAGGAGGAGTACCTGAAGTGTGAGAGCCCCTTCTGCTCGGTTCCCCGCCCGGACTTTTACGGGCATGGAGCGTGTCGGACCCACGCCCCCTGTACTGTAAAGAAGGGCAACCTCAAGTACTGGGATCCACTGTCCTGCCCAGTCTGCAAAGGCTTCCTCGACGAGGGGTTCGACAACCCCCCGTCCTTAGAAGCCAGGGACAATGCTCGAGAGAAACTGCGCAGGCGGGTGCGCGGTTTCTAGAAAAACGCTGCCGAGCCGTATCTCCCCAACAAGAAGATGAGGGCCATCCTTTTCCCGAAAGCGTCGGCAGATTCTGTGATCCCCCAGGATCAGATCCCCTTACTTCAACTAACCGTAGAACCAGACATCGAGACTACGCTTAGCAAGTGTAGTCTAGACGAGGTGGAGAAGATGTCGGATGTGTCTGACAACACCGAGAGGGCCCTCATGAGCGAGGATCCGGAGGAAGAAGAGGATCAGGTGGAATACCCTGATTCGGAGGGCGAGGTCGCCCCTTTACCTCCAGCAGCTCCCGTAGTGGTCGAGGAGCCAGTCCCCTCTACCTCCGCCGCATCGCAACCCCTGCTTCCCGCCACCGAAGATGCCATCCGGGTATTAGTGGCTTTAATGGAGAAGAAGCTTAACAAGCATTCTGCCGAGATTACAAGTCGTTTGATGGGATGGAAGCAACCGAAGATCTCAGTTAAGGACCTTCCTTCCTGCTCGGAGTTTAACCCCTGGAGGTACGCCGAGCATATGCCAATCCCAACTGGCAAAATATTCATCAACAACAAGTTAGGGTCTATCCTCCTGGAAGAAGTGGAATTCTTCCCTAATTTCGATGCTTACCCGGACTGTTACGTCCGACTTAGGTCCGAACCGGAGACTGAGCCTAAAGAGGTGATCGTTTTCGATCACTCAAAAGCCCAAGCCTTACGGGCAGAATGCCTGAAGAGCCGTGGTTTTACTAACTCGAAAATGCCGGCTCTGAGCAAGAAGCACCCGTCCTTTCTTGCTCCCCCTTCTGCATCCTTCCCCTTCGTGGAAAAAGCTTTCCATGCGGTCATGAAGGCGGTGGAGGAAGGAAAACCCTGTCCTACCCTGGAGGAGTGTAGGCCTCTCTCCCTCACCTTTCCTACCCGACGACAAGTTCTGGAAAGATATCCAGTTCGCCTTCACGGTTGGGAAGCTGGACCCTGACGTAGCTGGACGTCAGTTTAACGAGGACCTCCCGAAACTGAATGACCACCTTCTTCGTTGGGAGCAAGAGACCAAGGAGACACTAGCTGCCTCCCTGTCTCACCAGATTCCGCTCGAGGTCATGGCCGGGGATGTTAGAGTCCCAGACCTCTATATGGTTCTTGCCAAAACCCACCTAGTGACTGTGATGAAGGACTTGTACAGCTTCATCAGGGCCAGAAGAACCTGCAAAGAGTTCGTGTTTGCCAACGCGGCAATGAAACACGAACCACGGAAACTAATCTCCTCCAACATCTGGGGTAAGCATCTCTTTCCCTCTGCTCTGGTGAAAGAGATCGTCGACAAAGCCGCTTCTGAGAATCGGAACCTTCTCAACAAATGGGGCATGTCACAAAAGAGGAAATCCTCTCAGGACGAAGGCCCTCAGCCTAAGAGGAAATCTTCCAAACCAAGACCCTAGCAGCGTCAACAAAAACGCCAGTTTCCGGCTCCCGCTACTCTCCAAGTGGTCGCTCAACCACAACAGACCTTTCAGTTGGTCCCCCAACCGGTGGTGTCACAATCATCGGTCTTTACCCCTCCCTACGAGCGTCAGTCCTCTACCTTTCGTCCCAGAGGTAGAGGCTCAGGCAGAGACTCCTTGCGCCGCCCCTCCAGGGGCAGAGGAGGAAGGGGAGCTAGCGGCCGAGGTAGCAAGCCCTCGGGAAACCAGGAGCAATGAAGTGCTTCCGGTGGGAGGAAGATTCCGCCACTTTCAGGATCGCTGGACCTTCGATCCTTGGGCACACAGCATCATCAAGAAGGGACTGGGTTGGAGCTGGACACAACCACTCCCAACCTTCCACCAATTCTTCCAGCCATCAACCCCCCTCTTGGAAGAATATGTCCTGGAACTCTTGAACAAGAAGGTGATCAAGAGGGTCAAGTCCACCAGGTTCCAGGGAAGACTCTTTTGTGTTCCCAAGAAGGACTCAGACAAACTCAGTCATTCTCGACTTGTCACCCCTCAACAAGTTCATTGTGAACAACAAATTCAAGATGCTGACTCTTCAACAAATAAGAGCCCTACTGCCTCACAAGGCCTACATGGTCTCAATAGACCTGGCGGATGCCTACTGGCACATCCCAAATGAACCACCACGCTTTCTCCTACCTAGGATTCCGGCTCCATCGAAGAAGCTACGCCTTCAGAGCCATGCCCTTCGGGCTCAACGTGGCTCCGAGAATCTTCACCAAGCTAGCAGACACGATCGTCCACCAGCTACGCCTTCAGGTCGTCCAAGTGATGGCCTACCTTGACGATTGGCTGGTCTGGTCGACTTCGCCAGAAAAGTGTTTGAAAGCTTGCAGCAAAGTAACCCAGTTCCTGGAACATTTGGGTTTCAAAATAAACACCAAGAAGTCTCGCCTCGCTCCAGCTCAGAAGTTCCAATGGTTAGGAATCCATTGGGATCTTCAGTCACACCGCCTTTCCATTCCACTAAAGAAAAGGAAAGAAATAACAGGGTCTGTCAGAAGACTTCTCAAATCCAAACGGATCTCAAGACGACAGCAAGAGCAAGTTCTCGGCTCTCTACAGTTCGCCTCAGTGACAAACCCAGTGCTATGAGCACAGCTAAAGGATGCATCAGGAGTCTGGAGACGAACTGCATCCGTTGCTCAAAGAGACCTCAAGAGACCCCTACCAAACAGGCTTCGCTCCCTGCTAAGCCTGTGGTCAGAAGAAAGGACCTTGAAAAGATCCATCCCTCTCCAACCTCCACCTCCATCGCTCATCACCCACACAGACGCTTCTCTGGAGGGTTGGGGGCCACTCCCATCAACGACAAGTTCAAGGAACATGGTCTCCCCTATTCAAGACGTTTCACATCAACATCTTGGAGGCCATGACGGTTCTTCTCACCCTGAAGAAATTATTCCCGCGTCCTTCGATACACATCCGTCTAACTCTGGACAGCTCGGTAGTAGTCAGATGTCTCAATCGTCAGGGCTCGAGATCGCCCCACCTAAATCAGGTGCTATTACCCATCTTCTGCCTAGCGGACAGGAAGAACTGGCACCTGTCTGCAGTTCACCTACAAGGATTCCGCAACGTGACGGCGGACGCTCTATTGAGGACAAACCCCATAGAGTCGGAATGGTCCCTAGATGCAAGATCATTCTCCTTCATCTCTCATCAAGTCCCGGAACTACAGATCGACCTCTTCGCGATGAGCGACAACAAGCAACTTCCTCGATATTTGGCCCCTTACGAGGACCCCAAAGCGGAAGCAGTGGACGCCATGTCCCTGGACTGGAAGAGATGGTCCAAGATTTACCTGTTCCCTCCACCCAACCTTCTGCTGAAAGTCCTCTCCAAACTGAGCACCTTCAAAGGGACAGCAGCCCTAGTGGCTCCCAAGTGGCCCTGGAGCAATTGGTCCCCCCTAGTCCTGGAGCTACAGCCCAAGCTGATCCCTCTGCCGGGCCCAGTTCTCTCCCAACAGGTGCAGAAGTGGACTGTCTTCGCTTCATCAAAGAAAGTCAAGGATCTTCATCTCATGATTTTCTCTCCCTAGCCATGAAGAAAAGGTTTGGGATCTCGAAGAAAAGTTTGGACTTCCTAGAGGAATACAAAACAAAGTCTACCAGAAGGCAATATGAATCATCCTGGAAGAAGTGGGTATCCTTCGTCAAGGCAAAAAATCCTACGGAAATCTCCATAGATTTTTGCATGTCCTTCTTTATTCACCTTCATGGACAAGGCTTGGCAACCAATACGATTTCCACTTGCAAATCGGCCTTGACCAGACCACTTCTATACGCCCTCCAAATAGATTTATCCAACGAAATCTTCAATAAACTCCCGAAGGCGTGTGCTAGACTCCGTCCAGCACCTCCACCGAAACCCATCACCTGGTCCCTGGATAAGGTGCTTCATTTTGCCTCTAGCCTGGACAATGATTCTTGCCCTCTGAAAGACTTGACTCAGAAAGTAATCTTCCTTTTTGCTCTTGCCTCGAGAGCCAGAGTCAGTGAAATAGTGGCATTATCAAGAGAAGAGGGCCAGATACAGTTCACCATCACGGGGGAACTTACCCTCTTCCCCGTCCCCATGTTTCTCGCTAAAAATGAACTTCCCACCAAAAGATGAGGCCCTTGGAGAATCTGCCCCCTCAAGGAAGATGTCTCTCTATGCCCGGTGGAGAGTCTTAAGGTCTATCTTCAAAGAACTTCTGACTTTGGTGGAGGACAGGTTTTCAAAGGAGAAACCTCAGGCAGCGACCTGTCACTAAAACAACTTAGAGCGAAAATCACCTACTTTATTCGCAGAGCGGATCCTGACAGTACACCCGCAGGTCACGATCCTAGGAAAGTCGCCTCTTCCCTAAATTTCTTCCAAGGAATGGACTTCGAAAGCCTCCGATCCTTCAGAGGCTGGAAGTCCCCTAGAGTGTTCTTCAAACACTATTCGACAGGTGCAAGAAGTCAAGCGATTCATGTTGGCAGCAGGTAGCGTGATGAAACCTGCTGTTTAGTGCTGCGTAGGACAGTGAGTTTTTCGGGACTTTAACTCAAACGGGTGCCTGTGTTGACCCTAGTGCGATACATAGTGATTTTAAGGGACACTTAGTGTCACTAATGGACTGTGCTTTACCAAGGTGAAACGACATAGATTCGTACACGTGTGCCACATGTTCTCGGACATGAAGTGTATTATGATTTAAAAGACTGGCGTTCCTCATGAACTAGTGATTACAGAAAAGATTGTTTCCCTTTCAGATTCTGCATCACCATCTTTTAACCATATCTATGTCTATTATTGTATTTTATTATTGTACATAATTTTTCATATTTCCATGCAAATTTCAAATAAAATATTTATTCTATTTACCATATGCGTCTCTTTTCGCTCCTATTTTTTACATGAAAATATATTGCTGTTCTTGTTTTATTGAACCTACTCTAGAGTATATTATGATTAGTATACCTACTATCTTATATACACTCACCTAATGGTATAAATTTGTTCCTACACAAATATTTACCCTTCTGATCTGTCTTGAGACCGGCACGATTTCTTATTCAGGTGAGTCTTTCCTCGTCAGATTACTCCGAGATATTCCTCTTGTCCTAATAGGACAGTGGTTCCCAACCTGGGGGAAATTTCCCCCTGGGGGGAAATTTGAAGCTTCCAGGGGGGAAATAATTACACTACCTACTAACTAAAACAAGCGGAAAATGTCCTCATAATACGTGCAGCAATTAGTTGCTAGCCATTCAATTGTGATATGATCATATCATATTTCTCACTGACATCATATTCAAGGGGGAGAATTGGAATATCATGCCCATTTCTGAGACAGGCGAGTGGGCATGAGGGCTGGGCGGGCATGAAGGGGGAAATCTGGATGGTTGAACTGGGTGCAGGGGGAAATGACAGAAAAAAGGTTGGGAACCACTGTACTAGGACCTTCCTCGCCAGAGAGCGAGATGCCAGGTCATTGTAATGCCTCTGGTAGTGACATTTAACGGAGATGTCACGGTCTCTTTGGTCACCAGACCACGGGAATGTTTATTCGGAGTACCAGGCACTTGAAATGGGAACAAATCCACAATACATTAATTCTCTAGTACTCTTCCATCAGGACGACATGGCTTGAGCCCAAAAAACGGATTTTGAGCGAAGCGAAAAATCTATTTTTGGGTGAGATGGCCAAGTCGTCCTGATGGACCAGCCCAACTGTTCCAGTTCAGCCTGCTAGGCCCCTCCCCGCTGTATTGTATCGCGGAGGCTGGTAGTGAGCTAGAACGGAATGATGAGGGCGGACGTTACGTCACACAAGTATGGCGCCGGTTTGTTTACGTTGCGAGTATCGTAACAGTGACGAAGGTAGGGTAACTTTGGAACGGCACCTCAGTTACCTCGCCACATTTCCTCCTCGAAGCGTTAACGCTAGGTTGGGTGCAGATGGCCATGTGACGTGTTAATGCATGCGTCCCCTGTTGATATACGATATTCTAAAGGGAAAACCCTTAGAGTGCTCGCTCCAGAAGTTAGAATTCTGTGAAAACCTTTAGTTTAATTCTCTGGGAATATTATGGTAGTCATATATATCCAAAGGAAGCTACTGAAGGAACCTTCCATCAGGACGACATGGCCATCTCACCCAAAAATAGATTTTTCGCTTCGCTCAAAATCCATTTTCTGACCTAACCTGATTATCATGAACATTTTCTGTATTATTCTCTTGGCCTATAGTATCAACTGCTGCCTTTATTTTCTTTGCGTACTGTTTAGGGAATCTACAAACATTTGAAAAATGTCCCATCTTTCTACAATTCTTGCGTGTTTGTCCTGTAGTAGGGCATATCCTTGCTTTTTGGGCTCAAGCCATGTCGTCCTGATGGAAGGTTCCTTCAGTAGCTTCCTAGGGTATATTAGCTACAGTGGATATTCCCAGAGAATTAAACTAAAGGTTATCACAGAATTCTAACTTCTGGTGCGAGTACCCTAAAGGTTTCCCTCTAGGATATCGTA
The DNA here is from genome assembly GCF_036898095.1 of Palaemon carinicauda. Taxonomy (NCBI): domain Eukaryota; kingdom Metazoa; phylum Arthropoda; class Malacostraca; order Decapoda; family Palaemonidae; genus Palaemon; species Palaemon carinicauda. The sequence continues at coordinate 124,171,027 of NC_090735.1, read as the reverse complement.
TATCAGCAGGGGACGCATGTATTAACACGCCACATAGCTATCTGCACCCCATATAGAGTTAACGCTTCGATATGGGAAGGTGGCTGAGTTACTGAGGAGCCGTTCCAAAGTTACTCTCATTCGTGGCTACTTTTGGTACTCGAGACGTAAACAAACGGGCGCCATTGTTAAATGACGTCACGTCCGTCTTCATCCTTTCATCTGTAGCTCCTACGCTTAGTCGGATTTTTCCCAAGTGCTTTCCTTATCTGCTTACATCGCCGTGATGTCTCAACCTTCAGTCTCGCCTTCTTCTGGAAAGTTGAGTACCAGATCCTAGTATCGTTTAAATAAGCTCTGGCCGTAAAGTAACTTCTACTTTTCGTAATATTTTGTGTTTTGTGGCGGAGCTGTGCCAAAACCGGACGCGCCATTTTACGGCGCCGCTGTTCATGTTGCATGCTTTATTTAGTTAGCCAGTACAGCCTTCTCCGGTCCTTTAACTAATCAATATTATTAGTTATTTAGTCTTCATAGCTAGGAAGTATTTATATCGTGTGTTAGCGCTCGTTAGGCAACGGTCGTTGGCCAACCCCATACTAGATTGCTAGCCTAGCCCCTAGACTGGACAGCCTAGTGCTCATATTACTGCATGATATAATAGTGCTCTTAAGTTAAGTTATGAAGATTTAGGCATTTTTAAACATACTAGTTACTGTGATGTAAGTGTTTTCGCCTTCGGGGACCATACAAGGGACTGTGTTGGTTCGTGTACCACACTCCCCTAACCTAATGTAGGAACCCTTGTATGCTTCCTATTCCCCTTACCTACAGGTAATTCCCTCTGGGTAGCCTTGCTTCTCCCTTATTTTATATTGGGGAGAATCTTGACTTCACCCAGAGTATTTATCACTTTCTCAGCCTACCCTAAGGGAATGAACCCCCCTTAGGGTCATGCTTGAGACCTTACTCCTTCCTTCCTGCAACTAGCGATGTGTCTTTCCAGGCCTCCCTAGTCTAGGAGAAGGGTTCTCCTAATTCAGGTTAGGCTCTGGGGGGGGGGGATTCTGCTTTATTATAGTTTAGGACAGTACATCAGTGCTGTACCTGATCTGAGCTACCTATCCTAGGTTAGGGAGTGTTCTCCCTTGCCTTGGTGGCTTCTCTTATACAGAATCTCCCCACTTAGAAAGACCCATATTCCCCTCCCCACTCTATCCCTTTGGTGTAGGCCTGCCTACACACCCCTGTCCTCTGTCCTACAACTCCTCCCCTGGGTGGAGTGGTAGGGCTAGCCTTGTTCTTCTGCTGAGCTGGCCGCTCTGGTACACTTCCCCTTCATAGTGCTCTATAGGGGTGGTTGCCGGCGGCGGTCTTGCCGCCGGAGGATTCCCCCTCTTTGAGTGCTCTCTATCCCTCCCTTGGGTTACCTCAGGCTCCCGGCCGTCTGCCGGCCCACTGCCGCCGGATGATAGGTGTACTTACTCCTATCATAGTGCACTCCCTCCAAAGGGATGCCGGCGGGGTATAGGATATTACCCCTCCCTTCCCTCCTTACCTTTCTCTCTCTCTATTATGGTGCCGGTCCCTTGCCGCCTCTACTGCCGGCGACAGCCGCCACTACCTCAGGTCACCTAGTGCCTACTGGTAACATATTTCAATCCTTCCTTACTTTTTACTATCAATACAATAAATATGTAAGATGTTTGCTTCTTTCCTAACAATGAGCTTGAATGTTGAAATGTTTTGTGGCGTTCCTCTGGTTTACTGCATACCTGCAGCTGCTTCATGGGGGCTACTTCTAGTTGTCTCTTCTGCTGTTGCGTTTCTCTGCATGGGTTCCTTGTCCACACCAGTCGCCAATAAGGTGTATGGTATTTGTTATCCCAAAGGGGATGGCATCTTCATACATACCTGGAATAATATCCATTCATTAGTGGTGTTATACATCTCATCCTCGTCACCAATATGGTGTATGGTATTGGTTATCCCAAAGGGAATGGCAGCTTCTTACATACCTGGAATAATATCCATTCATTAGTGTTGTTATACATCTCATCCTATGTTGTCGATTCTTTTTGTTTGGGTTTAATGATAGATTGGTATTCTTAAAATACATTTTTGGGCTCAAGCCATGACGTGCTGATGGAAGGTTTCTTCAGTAGCTTCCTAAGGGTATATTTGACTACAGTAGATATTCCTAGAGAATTAAACTAAAGGTTTCACAGAATTCTAACTTCTGGCGCGAGTACCCATAAGGTTTCCCTTTAGGATATCGTATACTAACAAGGGACGTATGCTTGACACGCCACATAGCTATCTGCACCCCACATAGCGTTTACGCTTCGAGGGGGTAGAGTGGCAATTATGGGAGGAGCCGTTCCAAAAACTCTCCTCCTACGCTACTGTTATGGTACCTAGTGATGTAAACAAACGGCTGCCATATTGGCCGACGTCACATCCGTCCCCGCCAAATCCATTCCACATTCTGTAGCGCATCCTAGGAGTTATGTTTTCCCAGCTTCGCTTTTTTTCTGCATCATGTCGCAATCTTCGGCCTCGCCTTCTTCTGGAAAGTTGAGTACCATATTCTTGTATTGTTTAAATAAGCTCCAGCCGTAAAGTAGCGATTACTTTTCCTTAAATCTTGTGTTTTGTGGCGGAGCAGTGCTTTCACCGGAGGCGTCATGTTGAGATGCTGTTGCTCGCCCAGCATGCTTTATTTAGTTAGCCAGAGCAACGTTCCCGGTCCCTTAACTAATGATTATATTAGTTAGTCTTCATTGCTAGGAATTAGTTATATTATGCTGTTAGTATTTGCCTTCGGCGACCATGTTAGCCGAACCCTAAGCTAGCCTCCTGGCCTACCCCTAGGCAAGATGCCTAAGTGTTCATGGTAACTTTTTGCGTGATATGATAGTGTTCCTAGTGTTATGAGTGAAATGAAGATTCAGGCATTATACATACAAGATTCAGTGATTTGCATACATGATTTTTCGCCTTCGGGGAAGTATATAGGGGTTTCGATAGTGGTAGTCGTCTCCCTGGCACCTAACCTATGCTAGGGCTCTTATATGCTTCCTCATCCCCCCCCCCCCCCAGGTTACCTATCTAGGTAATCTCGTCCCTCGAAGGTAGCCTAGGCTACACCCTAGCCTCCCTATCCTCGATACTGTTGTATAGGTTAGGCTAGGACCCTTCTGCCCCTTCTCCTGGGCATAGATGTGCTCTTTGAGTTTGGGACAGACCCTCAGAGTATCAGTCGTTTGCCTCCAACCCTCCTTTAGGGGAATGTACTCCCCTTCTGGTCCTTTGGAGAACGAAGGGGGAGGGCTTAGCCCTGCCCCCTAGTCCACACCTGGTTGGGTTACGGCCCCTCCTCCCTGTGGCCTAGCGACTTGTCCTTCCCCCGCCTTTCCTGGCCTGGGAGACAGGTTCTCCTAGCCTAGGTTAGGCACCCAATTGGGATTCTGCTTCATTATAGTTCAGGACAGGACACCAGTACTGTACCTCCTATCCTACCCTAGGCTGGAGAATATACTCTTCCGGCCTAGACAGGCTAGCCCTGATCAGAATCCCCTTCCATGCGGTATGCAATAGGGGAATTTGGCCCCTCCTGCACCCCCGCCCTCTTGGGACCCTCTCCCCCTCCCCACTCTATCCCTTTGTGTTGGCCTGCCATCACACCCCTGTCCGCCGGCGTACATTCCCGCCGTGTGCCGGCGACCTGTAGGCCCGGCCCGGTCCCCTCATCGGCTAGTCCGTTCTGCTACGCTTCCCACTTATAGTCGATCTATGGGGTTGCCATTGCTGGTCGGTCTGCCGGCGGAGGATCTGCCCCTCTTGAGTGTTCCTCGGCCCTCCCTTGAGCCGCCACCGGCAACCTAGCCGCAGCCGGCAACTAGCCGGCGGCGGCCCCCTTGCCGCCGGATGAAAGACCTCACCCCTCCTTTCATTTGAACACTCCTTCCGGAGGCAGAAGGGTGTGGGTACTGAGTTACCCTTTCCCCCCTTCCCCCTTCCTATCTTTCTCTCTCTCTGTCAGTGCTGATCCACTGCCGCCCCTCCTCTCCCGGCGCCTGCCAGCAGTAACTCCGACTTCCTACCTGTCTCATTGAATGCAGACAGTGTAGGTATATTACTGCCACCTTGCCGCTGGGGTGGGGGGGGGGAAGGCCGCCCTCCACTACCAGTACCATTGTCATGTCTGTATTCTTGTTGGTATACCGCTGTCGGAGCCGCTGGCACGCCGGCGATCTGCCATCACCTTATAGCGTCACCCTTTCTCCTTGCCACTTAGACTGCTGTCTTGGAAGGGTTCCTTTCTGATGGAGATCCGCCGGTGCCGGTCGGGCCCCCGGCATTCCGCCGGGCTGCCGGCGACACTCAGGTACATTATAGTGGACAGTCACTCCTTATTCCAGGGATTATTGTGCAGCTATGGATAATAGCCAGTACTCTTATGGTATTGAGATACCCTAAACTGAAATCTATTGTGTATAGTTGTACAGTAAATAATCTTCCAGCATATTCTGTACATCCATGTGCAGTCTTTTGCCGGGACCTATCCTATAGTAGAGGGTTTCGCATACCCCTCCTTCTCAATTAACTGAATGAACTCGGGTTTTCCCTCCCATCGTTCCTAATTCTCTATAGGAAGACTATGCTTGGCTCATCCCCCACGGGTGTTCCTCTTCCTCCCGGGGCATACTCAGCCCTCTGGAATTAGTTACGTTGGGAGGTCACGGCAATGGACTGGGTGGGATGCACAAGTATGTGTCTTCCCTACCTTCCTTTCTAGCTTAACTATCCTAAGCTTATACATGGAATCTTATATTATAAGTAATTAAACTTAGTCCTAATCTAAGATTAAATTAAGTCACTTTCGTATTGACTTCAAGTACTCATAGCCTCTTTCTTTTACAGGAGTTGGTGAAGTGTGAGAGCGCCTTCTGCAGCGTTTGTCGCCCGGACTTTTATGGTCACCGGGCATGCCGATCCCACATCAGCTGTTCCACCTTAAAACGGCACCTTCGCTATTGGGATCCGCAGGTCTGCACCATCTGCAAGAAACTGCTGGAGGAGGCGTTAGGGTGCGTGGGTTTCAAAAGAACCCCATGGGGCCCTATCTCTCAAGCGAAAGGATGAGAGCCATGCTCTTCCCCAAAGCATCTGCGGATGCCGTCATCCCCAAGGACTAGATCCCGTGCGTCCGACTAACGGTCAAGCCGGATGTCTCGACCGCCCTCCGACAGTGCCACATCGACGAGGTGGAGAGGATGTCGGAGGTCTCCGACGACACCGAGAGGACCCTCATGGAAGGGGGTCAGGAGGAAGAAGAGGACCTTGTGGAGTCCCCGGATTCTGAGGGCGAGATTGCCCGTACACCCTCTGTGATTTCCGTTGCGACCTCGGAGCCAATTCCTTCCACATCGGCCACCGCAGTACCCGGCCCAGCAAGTTCCCAGGATACCCTCCAGGTCTTGATGGCATTCCTGGATGAAAAGCTCCGCCAGTGGAAGGAAAACATAATGAAGGAGATACTGGGCTTGAAAAAGGCGCCCAAGGAGATCTCCGTCAAGGATCTCCCCGAGTGCTCGGTGACGAACCCCTGGTGGCATGTGAAATTTATGCCTATCACAACTGGACGTATCGTGATTAACGCTAAGCTAGGTGCCGTTCCCCTTGAAGAGGTGGAATTCTACCCTAGCTTCGAGACCTATCTGGACTGCTTCGTCCGTCTGAAGTCTGAGCCATCCTCCAAGGAGGAGACCGAGCCGAAGGAGGTAATCGTGCTAGAGCACTCCAAGGCTCAGGCTCTGCTGGTCAACTGCCTCAAGAGCAGGGGCTACACCAATTCAAAGGAGCCAGCCCTAAGCAAGAAACACCCGTCATTTCTTGCTTCCCCCACCATGGTCTTCCCCTTTGCTGAAAAGGCCTTGACCGCTGTGTTAAAGGCGGTGGAAGAGAACAAACCCTGCCCTACATTGGAGGAATGTAGGCCTCTCTCCCTCGCCCTACCCCCGGACGATAAGAGCTGGCAGGACATCCAGCTAACTTTCTCGGTTGGGAAGCTGGAACCTGACGTCGCCGGACGTCAGTTCAACGAGAACCTTCCCAAGCTCACGGATTACCTCCTCCGTCGGGAATTGGACACAAAAGAGAGGCTGGCTGCCTCTCTGTCTGTTCAGGTGGTCCTTGAGACAATGTCCTCCAATACTCGAGTCCCCACCGTCTACATGGTCCTCGCGAAGACCCACCTCGCCACCTTGTTGAAGGACCTGTATAGCTTCGTCAAGGCTCGGAGGGCATGTAGAGAGTTTGTGTTTGCGGACGCATCCGTTAGACATGAACCCCGGAAACTGATCTCTTCGAACATCTGGGGCAAATATCTCTTTCCCATGGATCTGGTGAAAGAGATTGTGGACAGAGCCTCCACTGAGAATAGGAACCTTCTCAATAAATGGGGCTTGTCGCGCAAAAGACGTCTTCTCAGGATAAGGGCCCCCCAGCCTAAGAAGAAACCTAACAATTCACGCCCCCGACAGCGTCAGGCTAAACGCCAGTTTCCGGCTCCCGCTACTCCTCAATTAGTGGCTCAGCCACAACAGACCTTTCAATTGGTCCCTCAGCCGGTGGTGTCCCAATCACCAGTTTTCACCCCAGCCTACGAAAGGCAGACCACTACCTTTCGCCCCAAAAGTAGAGGCTCCGGCAGAGACTCCTCTCGGTGTCCTTCCAGAGGGATAGGAGGAAGAGGAGCAGGCGGCCGAGGTGGTAAGCCCTCGGGAAACCAGAAGCAATGAAGTGCTTCCGGTGGGAGGAAGACTCCGCCACTTTCAGGATTGCTGGACCTTCGATCCTTGGGGCCACAGCATCGTCATGAAAGGACTGGGCTGGAGCTGGATATCATTTCCACCAGTCTCTCATCATTTCTTCCAATGATCAACCCCCATTCTGGAAGATTATGTTCGAGTCGAGAACTCTTGAACAAGAAGGTGATCAAGAGAGTAAAGTCCATCAGGTTCCAGGGAAGGCTATTCTGCATTCCCAAGAAGGACTCAGACAAACTCAGAGTCATTCTGGACTTATCCCCTCTCAACAAGTTCATTGTGAACAACAAGTTCAAGATGCTGACCCTTCAACATATAAGGGCCCTACTGCCTCACAAGGCTTACACGGTCTCCATAGACCTGGCGGATGCCTACTGGCACGTTCCAATGAATCATCAAGCTTCCTCCTACCTAGGATTCAGGCTTCAAAGAAGACAATACGCCTTCAGGGCCATGCCCTTCGGCCTCAACGTGGCCCCAAGAATCTTCACAAAGCTCACAGACACGATCGTCCAACAGCTACGTCTTCAAGACGTACAGGTGAAGGCCTACTTGGACGATTGGCTGATCTGGGCGACATCGCCAGAAGAATGCTTGCGTGCCTGCAAAAAGGTGACCCAGTTCCTGGAACATCTGGGTTTTAAAATCAACACCAAAAAGTCTTGACTGTCTCCAGCTCAGAAGTTTCAGTGGTTGGGAATCCAATGGGATCTTCAGTCACACCATCTTTCCCTCCCTCTGAAGAAAAGGAAGGAAATAGTGGGATCTGTCAAGAGACTTCTAAAATCCAAATGGATCTCAAGAAGACAACAGGAGCGAGTACTCGGCTCCCTACAGTTCGCCTCAGTGACAGACCCAGTGCTAAAAGCACAGCTATAGGATGCATCGGAAGTCTGGAGACAAAACGCATCCATCGCTCGAAGAGATCTCAAGAGACCCCTACCAACGAGGTTTCGTTCAGTCCTAAAACCCTGGTCGGAGACAAAGAACCTAAGAAGATCCGTTATTCTCCAACCACCACCTCCGTCGATCACCATCCACACGGATGCCTCACTGGAAGGGTGGGGGGGGGGGGGTCACTCCCATCAACGTCAGGTTCAAGGAACATGGTCTCCCCTATTCAAGACGTTTCACATCAACATCTTGGAGGCCATGGCGGTTCTTCTCACCTTGAAGAAACTGTCCCCTCGTCCCTCGATCCACATCCGCCTCACCCTGGACAGCGCCGTGGTTGTCAGATGTCTCAACCGTCAGGACTCACGATCGCCCCATCTCAACCGGGTGCTATTACCCATCTTCCGCCTTGTGGACAGGAAGAGATGGCACCTCTCGGCAGTTCACTTACAAGGATTCCGCAACGTGACGGCGGACGCTCTATCATGGACAAGCCCGATAGAGTCGGAATGGTCCCTAGACGCAAGATCATTCTCCTTCATCTCCCATCAGGTCCCAGAACTGCAGATCGATCTCTTCGCGACGAGCGACAACAACCAACTTCCTCTTTATGTGGCCCCATACGAGGACCCCAAGGCAGAAGCGGTGGACGCCATGTCCCTGGACTGGGACAGGTGGACCAAGATTCACCTGTTCCCTCCATCCAGCCTTCTGCTGAAAGTCCCCACCAAGCTGAGAACCTTCAAGGGAATGGCAGCCCTAGTGGCTCCAAAATGGCCGAGGAGCAATTGGTTCCCTCTCATCCTGGAACTGAAGCCCAAGCTAATCCCCCTGCCGGACCCAGTTCTCTCCCAGCAGGTCCAGAAGTCGACTGTCTTCGCTTCATTAAGGAAAACCCGAGACCTTCATCTCATGATTTTCTCTCACCAGCTGTGAAGGAAAGATTTGGAATATCGAAGAAGTGCTTAGACTTCCTAGAGGAATACAAAACAAAGTCTACCAGAAGGCAATACGAGTCTTCCTGGAAGAAGTGGGTGTCCTTTGTCAAGGCGAAGAATCCTTCGGAAATCTCTATGGATTTTTGTATGTCCTTCTTCATTCACCTTCATGGACAAGGCCTAGCACCCAACACGATTTCCACTTGCAAATCGGCCTTGACAAGACCATTACTCTATGCCTTCCAGGTTGATCTGTCCAACGAAATCTTTAACAAAATTCCAAAAGCATGTGCTAGACTCCGTCCCGCACCCCCACCGAGACCTATCACCTGGTCTCTGGACAAGGTGCTTCAATTTGCCTCTAGCCTGGACAATGAATCTTGCCCTCTGAAAGACCTGGCCCAAAAAGTGATTTTCCTTTTTGCTCTCGCTTCGGGAGCATGGGTCAGTGAAATAGTGGCCTTATCTAGAGAGGAGGGCCAGATACAGTTCACCGAGGCGGGAACTTACCCTCTTCCCTAACCCAACGTTTCTGGCAAAGAATGAGCTCCCAATGAAGAGATGGGGCCCTTGGAGAATCTGCCCTCTGAAGGAAGATGTCTCTCTATGCCCAGTAGAAAGTCTTAAGTTCTATCTTCGTAGAACTTCAGACTTTAGCGGAGGACAACTCTTTAAAGGCGAAACTTCGGGAAGTGATTCGTCACTCAAACAATTACGGGCGAAGATCACCTATTTTATTCGCAGAGCGGATCCTGACAGTACACCCGCTGGTCATGATCCTAGAAAAGTCGCCTCTTCCCTTAATTTTTTCCAGAGCATGGATTTCGAGAGCCTCCGATCCTTCACAGGCTGGAAATCCTCAAAAGTGTTCTTCAAACACTATGCGAAGCAGGTGCAAGAACTCAAATGGTTTGTAGTAGCCGCAGTTAGTGTACTAAAACCTGCTGCTTAACACTGCGTAGGACAGTGAGTTACAGTATTCGGGACACTAACTCAACGGGTGCCTGTGTTGACCCTTGTGCGATACATAGTGTTTTAAGTGCCACTCAGTGTCACTAGAGACTGTTCCTACTTATGGTGAAGTGACATAGACTTGTACACGTGTGCCACATGTTTATTGGACATGAAGTGTTTTTCAGATGTCAAAGACTTTCCAGTTCCACCGGAACTTACGAGTGCTGTGGCAAGATTTTCTTTTCAGATTTCACACCTTCGTCTTCGACAATCTCCAGCCTATGTCTGTATCCAAATATTCTTATGTTAAATAAGTTGTCATCTTATTTCATTTTTATTGCAAAATTCTCCCAAATTAATTGAAATTTCACTATCAAATGCGTCTTATTTCGCCCTACCATATGCAAATATACTACTGTTTTAGTGTTTTAATTATCCTAATTTTATCAGCATTATAATTCATCTCATTATACTGCTCCTAGTAGAGATACTCACCTAAGAAATGTGATATATTTTGTTCCCACAAAAAGTACTTATCTCTCAGGACATGTCTATGAGACCGACAAGTCCCTCGTCCAAGGCTGAGTCCTCTCCCACAGGTGACTTCAAGATCTTCCTACGTCCAATTAGGACTTCCCTGCCAGGGGGGCAGGAAGCCATGTCATAGCTTATGCCATTGGGAGTGACATGTAACGGAGATGTCACGGTCTCTATGGTCATCAGACCAAAGGAATATTGTTTGGAAGTCAAAGGCACTATTGAATTGGGGAAAACACCCATGATACACTAATTCTCTGGTACACTTCCATCAGCACGTCATGGCTTGAGCCCAAAAAAACTGATTTTGAGTGAAGCGAAAAATCTATTTTTGGGTGAGATAGCCATGACGTCCTGATGGACCCGCCCAAAACTCTATTCTGACCTGTCAAGCCTCTCCCTTTCTTATTGTATCTTGGAGGCTGGCGGATACGCCGGGTGGAATGGATTTGGCGCGGACGGATGTGACGTCGGCCAATATGGCAGCCGTTTGTTTACATCGCTAGGTACCATAACAGTAGCGTAGGAGGAGAGTTTTTGGAATGGCTCCTCCCATAATTGCCACTCTACCCCCTCGAAGCGTAAACGCTATGTGGGGTGCAGATAGCTATGTGGCGTGTCAAGCATACGTCCCCTGTTAGTATACAATATCGTAAAGGGAAACCTTATGGGTACTCGTGCCAGAAGTTAGAATTCTGTGAAACCTTTAGTTTAATTCTCTGGGAATATCTACTGTAGTCAAATATACCCTTAGGAAGCTACTGAAGGAACATTCCACAGGACGTCATGGCTATCTCACCCAAAAATAGATTTTTCGCTTCGCTCAAAATCCGTTTTATTCTGCTCTTGGCTTACATTGCTCCTCAGCTCTCAATCGTGTCTTGACAACTTCTGACTCTCGAGTGAGAATATGTCAACAAAACTCGCACACATACATACAAAAAACAAAAGTGAGCATCGGTCTCAAAAGATCGAATTCTACTGCTATATAAAAGTAAGAAGAGTTACATCCTAACTCTAGGACAATTAATGAACGATTAAATCCTTTAAAACATATGCTACTACACTTATTCCGTGTCTAAACATGTTCTATTAATGCAATACTGTGCAACATTACTCTTAATACCTGTAGTGCATATAGAATTACAGTACTGTACAAAATACATAACAATATTTTTTTTTGTAAAGTACAGGATGGCACAACTGAATATACAAGAGTTTTTGGAAACCCCAATTGTTCAAGAATTGTCAGATGCTAATGTAATTAAAGCTCATTGGCTCTCTATTTTAATGGCATGTGGCGTCCATGCAATGAGTGGAACGATTAAAGCCCGAATCAAGTGTTTAGCCTTAGAAGCTTTGATAAACTCAGGAAAGTTGTCTGAAGATATTGTAGCAGCTCACAAACTTTTGGAGAAGGCTAAAGTAGGTTTTGTAGCAAAGCAAGTATCAGTTGATCTAGGAACTGAAGAAATGAAAACAGAAAGGAATGTAGTGGCTGAGATTTGACGAATTGCAGCGGAAGAGATTTTGATAAAGTTGAAGATGATGGCAGAACGGGAAGAAAGAGAGAGAGAAGAGGCAAGAGAAATTACCAGACATGCGAGGGAAATGGCAGCAAGAGAAATTGCAAGACAAGAAGAAATAGAGAGAGAGAATAGGCAAGACGGGAAGAAAGGGAGAGAGAAAAGAATATGATCGAGTTGAAGATGATGGCAGAACGCGAAGAAAGAGAAAGAGAAGGGGCAAGAGAAATTGTAAGACATGCCAGGTAAATGGAAGCAAGAGAAATTGCAAGACAGGAACAAAGAAAGATAGGAGAAGAAGACATGCAAGGGCATTGGAGCTGTTGAATGCTCATGCAGGGTCGGCAACTCAGACAGAGATGACCCCTGGTATGCACGATCCCATGCTTAACGTGATGAATGCACGAAGGTTAATTCTAAAATTCACAGAAGAAGCTCCCGACAATTTCTTTGATCATTTTGAAATGGTCGTATCGATGATGGAATGGCCAGAAGATAAATGATCTTTGTTATTGCAGGGTCCACATTGGAGAAGGATGCAGTGCGTATCTTGCCTTGTCTCATGACCAGAGGAAGGAGTATCAAAAAGTGAAGAGGAGCATGCTGCAAGTGTATCAGATAACCCCTAAATATTATAATGAAAAATTAATTCCAAAGTTTGTGGAAGTATGAGAAAATGATTTTCCTGGATTACGCTCATAAGGTACGACAATGTTTTAGATGAATAGAGGCTGCTAAAGTGAGAGAGATGGCTGATTTACAAGAATTGATAGTGCTTGAACAATACTTACGAGAAATTCCTGAACATATTCGAACGTAGTTGAGAGAGAGATGAAGAATTTTAATAAAGCCGCTTCGCTGAATGAAGATTATAATATTAACAGTCGTAAACCCTCCTCGGATATGAAGTTTCAACCGTCATTCCAACCAAGTGTCAAGTATTTACCGAACCATGGAAACCAGTTCAGTAATAACTATGTGAACAAGTTCAATAGTTACAGCGGAAGTTCCACTGGTACTGTTCCAAAGCAAAATGGGATAATACCACAGCAACATCTGTCGAATCTTCCTCCTTCAGGTGTTGTGAAAGATGTGCAGGATATTAATATTGTCTGTTTTAAGTGTTGCAAGAGAGGCCATATCAGTAAGGAATGTTGGTCAAACCAACCAAAAGCAGTCGCCTAAGTGGTTAAAGATAATTAAACTTCACAGAATGCGAAGACAGAGAAACAAACGGGAAAGGACGACAATGAAAATAACCCAGCTAACATTTACACGACGGACAGGACAGCCCCAAATAGTGTGGATGCCTTTAAACAATATATTTATGAAGGTATGTTTTCTGCTCTGGATGGGAGTAAGCAGATTCGGGTCAAGATATTGCACGACACAGGTTGTAACCATAGTCTAGTGATATGAGGTGTACACCCGTTAGTGGAACAGTCTCTCACAGGAGATTCGGTCATTTTGAAGGGATTAGGAGGAGAGGAATCCTTATTTGCTGTTTGAAACTGTCAGGCGAATTAGTGACAGGTCATTTTAATTTTGCGGTAAAGGATTCATTGGCTGTCGTAAGAGTAGAAGTCCTGCTGAGTAATGAGGTTGGTGGAACGCCCTTTGTGCCTTGTCCCATTGCAACGGAGAAACTATTGGAGTATAGTCCTACAACTGAACTCGAGAAGGACTACCCGTATCTGTTTCCTAGTTATGTGACAACTAGGAGTATGACAAAGAAAGTGGCTACAGAAGAAGACAGAGAAACTGAAGGAGCAATGAACTTAGAGGATTATTTACCAAAGAAGAGGATTCCCATGATCGTACGCAAAAGGAGAGCTCCCGAGAAAGCCCTAGAGAAGAGGAACGATAGACAAGTGGAGAGGAAGACAAAAAAGCATTGGACCTGTAAGAAATAGAAAACTCAGCATTAAAAGTAGGATAAGTAAGTCGGAAAAGGCTGATAGGATTGAAACAGAAGGATGTAACGTTAACAGAGTTATTGTACCATGTGGTGGATGAGACAGAGGTGCAACAGTCTCCCACCTGTTATTATCTTAAGGATGGATTGCTTATGAGAAAGCATAGACCTGCCGATATCACTGGGAATGCTAAATGGGGCATATATCATCAGATATTGATTCCCACACCGCTGAGAAAACAAGTGATCACCGTAGTGCATGAGACGGGACAGATGGAAATAAGGAAGACGACAGAGAAGATTATGAAACACTTTTTCTGGCCTGGAATGCATAAAGATGTGAGCCAGTTTTGCCGTGCATGTCACTTGTGTAAGATGGCTTGAAAGCTAAACGAGTACATCAAGAAAGCTCCCTTACAACTGATTGAAGTGCGATGAGAACCTTTCAGTAAGGTAATGATCGACATTGTGGAACCATTACAAAGACAAAGAAAGGTCAAGTATATATGTTAACCTTGATGTGTCCAGTGACGAGATACACAGAAGCCTTACCCGTCAGGAACGCCAAAGTAATCACGGAGAAGTTACTAGACTTTATTTGACTAATTTTGGCATTTCAGAAATCGTTCAGAGTGACCAAGGAACAAATTTCATGTTGAAATTGTTTCAGGACTTGATGAAACTGTTGGATGTGAAACAACAACTATCTGCTGCTTATCATCCGGAGACCCCAGGTGCATTCGAGAGATTTCATCAAACCGTAAAGAGTATGTTAATAAAGTACTGCAACAAAACAGAAAATGAATGGGATATCGGACAACGGTTGATGTTATTTGAGGTATGCAATGCTTAAGAAATCATAGGATGTATCTCGGAGGAAGTGGTGTTTGGAAAAGAAGTAAGAGGACCGATTAAAGGGGCCGGCCGGCTAATGCAAATTATTAATGACAGGACTTTGACATTCATACCACTCAATAAGGTGACTTAGGGCATCTCCAAACTGTAAACGTTTTATGCCTCTGACCTTCGGTTTTGCGACGCTAGGGCGATTAACCTGAAAATTAGTGTTTTTCAAATTTTATCTCATCCCTTGATAATTATTACTAAGATCTGGGATTACTACCCTATATAGACCTGATATAGACCTTCAATAATGTGAATTTTTTTTTGTTTTTAACGTAATATTTTTGCCAAATATGAATTTGTTCATTATGGTAAAAAAAAAAACTAAAAATCAGGGGGAAAATTAGGAAAAAAATGGAAAAAAGGGCTTTATTTCATTTTTTTTATAATGTATTTCTAAGTTACATACCAAATTTCAATGCTATATCTTTAAAACTAAGGGATACTATTGAATTTGTTCAATAAGTATAGTTTTGAGATACGTGCGTTCAAAGCTTTTTCTTTGTATTTTTATAAAGATAATATTAATATATCATGATTATTATGAATTTTATGTTCTTTTTTGTGGGGGTATCAATAGAAAACAAAGTTATTTATCATAATTTAATCATAAATGAAGATCCTTTTTCTCAACATCTTGCTTCTTTTGGCTCCTGTGAGGTAAGGCGGCCACTCCTCTATCTACAACACTCTCTCTCTCTCTCTCTCTCTCTCTCTCTCTCTCTCTCTCTCTCTCTCTCTCTCTCTGCATTACCGATGTTACCCTCTTCTGAACTCTTATTAGAGCGAATTTTCTTCTTCCCTATGTTAGCAAGATGTTGAAATTTTCTTTTCCTCTTTGAAATGATAAAATTTTTGCCGAAAACGAAAAAATAAAAACAAACGTAAAACTTAGTGAATGTCAGAGGTTAAACTTAAGCATGTATTCTATCTGAGGTTTGTGGTAGGACTGAAGAAGGGCGAAGCCTCGAAGGGTACCGTACCTACTACCGTCTGTCTACGACTTGTGAAAGTTATACAGATGCCATTGTTCACAATTTCTTTTACATTAAAATGTAATAATTATATAAAAAAAATACAATAACATAAATGCTTCATTTTCTTTTAAGGAACAATATTTATGGTTTATTGAGTTACTTTTACTAATTACCCTGTAACTATGATAGTAAGAGAAGTTTTGACAAAACATTTTGTATACGCATTCTCCATTGCCTTACGAAGCTCAGTGAATTTTTTTCAGGATTTTATGGTTTTCTTCCTATACCCCCATATATCGGTATTCCGGCTCGCCCCCTTAAAATGTTGTCAGAAAAATGGAAGGATCAAGAAGAAACAGCTGGAAAATATGTCAAGAATTTGAGAAAAAGGATTGGTAAGATACGGAAATTTTCCCTAGAAAACCTGAAAACAAGTCAAGGTAAAATGAAGAAAAGGTTTAATATGAAAAGTAAGGACAGACAGTTTGTGGTAGGAAAACAGGTGTTAGTTTTCTTACCGATAAAGAGATTCCCACTCACCAACAAGTTCCAAGGAGCATTCATGTTTTTGGAGAAGATCAATGACCGGACTTACATTATTGAAACCGCAGGAAGAAGAAAAAGCCAAAGGAAGGTACACGTTAACTTATTGAAAATATACTTAAATGGAAACGAGACCAAAGCTTCATAGGAGTGTATGGCACAAACCATTTCCTCCACGGAAGATGACGACAGATATGAGGTAGGGGAGGTAAGCAAAGTGAATAATTCGTCCATCATTAGGAACCTGGAAGAGAAATTAACTCATTTGAACAAGGAGCAGCAAGAGTAATTAAGCCGATCGATTAGAAGTTTCCCTGAAATTGTCTTAGACGTCCCGAAATGAAAAAAATTGACGAAGCATGAGATACACCTTAAAACAAGGGAAAGGACCGTTCAAGCAACACGCTTATCGTCTGTCTCTGTATCACCAATAAGTCATATGGAAAGAAGTGGACTATTTGTTACATAATGGATTAGCCAAACAAGTTCTAGCTCTTACAGTTCTCCATGCTTGCTCGTGAAAAAAACAGACGGATCTTTCATGATGTGTACGGAATACCAAAAGTTGAATTTAATCACTGTGGCCAATAATTATCCATTGCCGCTCATAGACCAACTACTCAAGAACATAGGACAAGCGAGGTTCATCTCCAAGATTGACTTATTAAAACGCTATTATCAAGTTCCTTTGGACGACAACGCAAAATTGTTATCAGCTTTTATAACCTCGTTTGGGTTATATCAATATACAGTCATGCCATTTGGTCTAATGAATACACCAGCTACCTTTCAACGAGTGATGGATACCCTTCTAGGATTGATTGAAGGAATAGGCGTATATGTCAATGATATTGTGACATATTCATCAACCTGGGAAGAACATTTCCGAATCCTGAAGATGGTATTTCAAAAGCTGCGAGGAGCACATCTGCCAATTAACCTGGAGATGGGCGAATTTGGAAAGGCAATAGTTCGGTACTTGGGATTAGAAATCGGAAGAGGACAAATCGCCCTGGTAGCCTCTAACGTTGAAGGAATAAGGAAAGCATCATACCCCCACAAGGAGGAAGCAATTTCAATGTTTTTTTAGGGACGACAGGGTTCTACTGACATTTTTGCCCGAACTTTTCGGCTATAATCGCTCCCATGACGGATTTCACTAGCCCCAAGAAAAAATTAGGCCAACGAGTGCAAAGAATCCTTCGAAAGGATAAAGGACACATTAACTTCAAAACCGATACTACGAGCACCTGATTTCAACAAGAAATTTCTTATCCAAGTGGATGCATCGGATAAAAGGATTGGAGCTGTCTTATTGCAAGAAAACATGGAATGAATTCTTCATCCTATTTGTTTTATGTTGTCGAAGCTGAAGAAACATCAACAAGCCTACTCAACAGTTGAAAAGGAACTGCTAGCGCTAATCACAACAATACGCAAGTTTGAAGTTTATGTAAATAGGCCACAGAATGAAGAAATTACAGTTTTCTCGGATCACAATCCTTTAACTTTTGTTAATAAAATGAAGAATAATAATCAAAGATTAACTATGTGGTCATTATGTTTGTAACCACATTGCATTAATGTAAAGCATATATCATGTAAAGATAACGCACTAGCAGAATATTTATCTCGGGCTGAATCTGTGGATTTAGGTACGGAATAAAAAATCTTTTTTGGGGGAGCTATCTTACAAAGCTGGTCTAGCATAAGAGTAAATATTTTATTCATGTATTTTATTTGCGTATTTAAGAGAGTGTAGCCAGCTCATGAGGTGGATCTCACTCATGTAGGATTAAGTAAAGTCATGTAAATTACATAAGACATTCGTCATTCATTTAATTGTATTTTCATTCAATTCAGTATATGTAAATTTACGTTATTTTTAAGAATTAACTTTTTATTTCACGTATCTTGTTACAAAGTCTTATGTAATCTCGTTAAGGGATGCTGTATCACACATACGAGGTAATAACACGAGGGAGTACATCATCTTTATGTATCCACATGGATAGAAAGTGCAGGAAAATTCTCGAATTAGATTTACTCTTTTTTTAATTGTCATGAGAGGTAGGTGGGTGGAATTAGCTGAGAGAGGGTTGCCTCGCAAGCAATGTTAGTACCCCCTTTTTCAGTTAACTACGTTGGCAACCTTACACCGCTAGAACCTTGCCTCCACGCCGCGAGAATGATCTATTAGAAAATTCTAGAAATACCAAGTGAATATATATAGATCCTAGGAATGCATAAAGAGCAGAAGAGACCCAGCCTATACCTTTGAAAGAGCCAAAGTTCACCTGCCCTCTCTCCTCTCAAGTGTGTGCCCTCTCAAACGTAAATAAGTGATATTTTACCCAACATATATATATCATGTATAACGTTGTTCAAACATTGGTGTAATTATTGGATGTTGCTTCAAGTGTAGTGTGTTAATGTAAGTACTTTCAACATAAATTTTTGTAACTGACACTTTGAGATTAGGTTAAACAGTGAAGTGTATTTATTTTGCTTACCCATTCGGTAACCTCTTGTGAATCAAAAGACGTAAGTGTAACAGTTATATCTATGTAAATTTCATCACTGTATGTTCATTAAAGTGTTAACTATTTTAATAATTATAAAAATAAAATATTTTTGTAAATCAATTTCTAGTGAAACAAGTGATTGTATAATTTTTCAAAGCATATAATTTTTTTGTCTTAGTCTAAGGTTTAGTTCAGGTTTAATATTTCGAATGATTTATTTTGGAGTTAATTCTTTTGAATTGCTGTTGTAACTTTCATAGAATATATTTATTTTTGTAAAGTGTGTATTATTTCCATTGTAAGGACAGTGAGACGAGCTATCACCAACAACAACTGACGGTTTATTCAAACATGTGCGAGAATATAATACAAGGTGCGAACGGAAAAGTAGCATGTGCGCAGGCGCCAATCGGGCTTGAACTAACCGCCACAATATGTGTGTTTTATCACACGTACAAATGCTTGAAATACAAGTCAATAGAAATAGGTAGCGAAATGATAAATGCATAAAATTGTAGCTCTGAGGGAGCGGAATAAATATATACAGTGAACCAGAGTGTGGCGAAAAGAGAATTTAAATGAAATGGAGAATTCGATGAGAATGCTGGACGACGGAGGGAGCGATGTCCTTACAAGTACTCCTCCCCCAAGACATCAAGCGGCATAGAGGGCTGATGAGACAAGTCTTCGTATCGTTTCAGGCGTCGGAGAGTTCCTCTTGTTCTTGAACGGAGGGGCGGGTCGGCGTATGGATCGCCACCTCTTGTCGTCATTTATTGCTTTTCTTCTCATTGGGCGCCTTGTTTTGAGGTGGCACTCTGGATCTGCCAGGTCCCGCAGAGGCAGTGTCGCTTCCTTCGAGAAACGCCGGTTTTACGCAGTCTATTGAGACCCAGTCCTCTTGGCCATGCATGTCGTGAAGGAAGGCTTTCGGCATTTTCTTGATTACTCGGTATGGACCTCGATATATATATATATATATATATATATATATATATATATATATATATATATATATATATATATATATATATATATATATATATATATATATATATATATATATATATATATATATATATATATATATATATATATATATATATTATGTTATGGCTGGAGAGCTAAACAACCTCTCTAGTTCCAGACTCACCTGTCTGCTTTTACATTTAATCTATTACACTTGGAAATATTTTTACCCAAACTCTGAGACAGTTAAATAACTCCCAGACAGCAATATATAAAACCCTGAATATCCAAAGGTCTCTTAAGTACACTCAAAACTAAACTGGGTAACTATTATTGTGAATATGCAAAGTACTCTAACTTCGGTTCATAAACAGAATACAAGCAAATATGCATTAAACACTGATGATTGAAATAATAGTCTTTACAAAAAATAAATATATTCTATATAAATTACAAAACTTTCAAATAATTCACAGAAAACAAATAAATCACTCGAAAATATTAGGTCTGAACAAAACTTAGATCATGACAAATATATTATAATCTGAAAATTATATAATTACATGGCTTTAAATGGTAACTCTGTATAAACCTTAAACTAAGACAAAAGACATACTTATTATCAGATGTCAAGGTGGGACAAGAGATACACGGTGGTGGAGGCGTGTGGTTTATTGCGTCCTGAGATACATACTGGCTACAGTTGCTCTCTGCAACCGGCACACTCACTTGGCGCCTGCCTGCCATGGGAAAACATACCTTACTAATGAAGGTACTCCATGATCACCCCTTCCCCCGAGATTAATACATTGGTATACATGGAGAAGCAAGAATAAAAATAATACTTGGATATACATGGATTAAATTGGATGCATGTCCAAGAATAAGGAGACAGATAAATACCTGGCGATAGTAAAAAATGCAGTGTATAGGTAATACATGTTTGTAAAATAATATGAGAAGCAGATACAATAAAAATATAAACAGATGTTGCTGTAATGTATGTGATTACACGTAACAAGAGTATATGACAGTTAACGGTGTTATATGTAGTCACTCATCCATGCTGGCCTTCTGGTGCGCCGTGATGGGTGACTCCCGGACTGCTTGCGGGCAGGGCGTAGGGTGGCGGACCGGTGGCTGCTTGGGCGTAGGCGGGGCTGGATGCCTAGCAGGTGTGGCCCGTTCTGGCTGGGGCCCCGATGATGTGAGTCGCATGTGCTTCCTGTTACGGAGGGAGAGGTGTCCGCTGCCATTCAGTCTGACTAGGTATTGTCGGTATGGGAGCGTTTCCGCCATGGTACCGGTACGGTCCCACAGCTTGGTGGCCTTATTTTGCACTCGCACTTGGGAGCCCGGGTTGATGACTGGAAGCGTTCTCGGTGAGGGCAGCACCGCTGTCAGCCATTTGACGTTCTCTATGCCGGAGGGTTGCCCCTCAGTGTTTGTACGCCGTCTCAGAGCTGCCTGCCCACTGCCATCTGGGCGGGTGACTTATTTATCCTGCGAAGGAGGGTGTTGAGGTACTGTAACATAGCCATAGAGGACTTGTCCGTGTCGAGGCTGCCGCCGCGGACCGTGTTGGCCATTATGATTCGCTTCTCGAGCTTGACTGCGGCCTCTGCCCTGCCATTGGACTGTGAGTACTGGGCGGATGATAGCCGCACGGACACGCCCCATAACTTGAAAAATTCCCCCATTTCCTCGCTTGCCAGTTTGGTGCCACCGTCCGTGGAGATTTGGTCCGGGGCCCCCCTCCTGGCAAAGTAGTGACGTAGCTGGGTCTTGATGTGAGAGGAGGAGGTGCTGTGGGGGAAGTAGGCCAACTCCAGATAACCTGTGAGCCTGTCTGCGTAAGCCATGTACGTGTGTCTGTCCTGCTGGAACATATCTGCTACCGTCATCTGGAAGGGGGACTCGGGGGGGGGGGGGGGGGGCGCCGTGATGATGAGCCCCTCCGCGGCCTGGGATGGTGCGTGTACGTTGCATTCTTCGCACAAGGATTGGACATACTGCGGGTCCCCCTCGAGTCCGGTCTTGTATACCGTCTGGTGCGCTCGTTGTTGCATAGAATCCAGGCCTTGGTGCCCCGCATGTAGGTTGGCAGCCACCTGCTGACAAAGAGGCTCCGGGATAACTAGGCGGACATTGCCCTGTTCGAATGTGTATGTCACTAAGTCTTGGATGACGGTAAGCCTCTCCCTGACACTGTAGAAGGGCCGAAGGCATGCGACTTCCTGGGACTTCCTGTCGGCCCAGTCCCCAGCCAGGACCCTGACCATGAGCAACTGATACACGGGGTCGCTGACAGCGGCATGCCTGACACTCGCCTCGTCCATGACACCGCTGTCGTGCTCTACTGCTGCCAAGACAGCGGCCGCTATGGCGTCGGAGAGGTCTTCGTCGAGGTCCACGTCGTGGGCGCTGTAATCGGCTTTCAAGACAGGGTATCGTGACAGGAAGTCTGCCGCACTATTATGCTTCCCAGGCAGATACTTTACCCGGAATCGGTACTGAAGGGTTCTCTCCTTCAGCCTGAAGAGACGGGGGTTGGAGATTTCTGTAAGGGCGCGATCCCCCAGCAACTCGGTTAACGGGCGGTGGTCTGTCATGACGGTGAGGTTGGGGCACCCCAGCAAGAACAGCCTCGCCTTCTGGAGACACCAGGCTACCGCAAAGGGCCTCCCCCTCCACGGCAGCGTAGCCAGATTCAGCGGTGGTGAGATGGCGGCTGCTACATAGTGCCAGGTGCCACCTGCCCGTGCAGTAGAAGGGCGTGACGGCAGAGCTGCATGCGCAATACTGCTGGAGGATTACAAACCCTTTGCGCTCTTTGCTCCAATCGGTGTTCGCTGTTGTGGGGCGGCTCCTGTTGTAGTAGGCCAACCCGTCCTTTGCTAATTGGCTAATTGGCTGATTGTGTCCTGGGCGTGATGGAATTTGGTGTAGAGTGCTTCGTCCCAGTACACTAACTTCCCCATTGGTTTCTTGAGGAGCTCCCTGAATGGGTTCATGATGGGGGCTGTTGCGAGGAAGGGCGCCAGCTGATTGACGAATCCGTACCATGCCCTTATGTCGGTGATAGAGGGCTGACCTGGCATCGGGAAGTTCTTGATGGCCACCAAACGTTCCTCTGTTGGCTTGTAGGCCTCCCAGCCCAAGTTGAAGCCCACAAAGTCCACTTCTCTTCTTGCAAACTGGAATTTCTCCAGATTCAGGGTGACACCCTTAGCTGTGCATGTTTAAAAGGAAGTCATAGGTGTGCCAGAAACCCCCTTCGATGCTGTCGTCATAGAGCAGGTTGTCGTCCACGCACTTGTATTTCCTCTGGATGTCCTGGATGGCGTCATCGAATCGTCGAGTATATGCATCGCCGGTAGAACAGTGCCCCATGGGGATACGACGGTAACGAAATCTCTCCCAAGGGATAATGTATGTGGTTAGGTCGCGACTTTCTCCGTCTAGCTCCACCTGGTGATATCCCCAGTACTCGTCTGCCACAGTCTTGAATGTCTGCTTAGGTACCCCTGACATCATGTCGAATGGGGCGGGAGTGTGGTGTGTCTCCCACAGGCAGGATACGTTGAGGCGCTGGTAGTCAACTGTACGGCGTGGCTGTCCTGACTTCTTGGCAACGACCAGCATACGGGCACATCACTCGGTCGGCTGCCCGGCAGGTACCGGTTCTATGACGCCACGGGTGACATCCTCTTCGAGCTGGGCCTTTACTTCCTCTTCCCAGTGTTTGGGCACCAATGTTGGTGTGTGGCATGCGTAAGGCGTGGCTCCTGGGAGCAGGTGGATGTGGTGGGGTTCCCCCTGCATCACTGGCAGTGGCTTTCTAGCTGTGTTAAAGGTCATCGTGGTGAAATGTTGCAGGAGCCAGGCTTCCAATCTGGCTGTATGTTCCTCCTGGGGCGGCAGGAGCACCTCAGCGGGTCGGGGTAGTACCTGGTTCATGCCATCGAACAGGCTCACATGTGCCACCACGGGGGAGGGGTGGGGGAACTCCTTGGGTACCAGCATCAAGTCCCTTCAGACGTCCAGCGACAGTAAGAGGTGTTTTCCCGACTGCACGAAGTACATGTCCTGCTCCGTGGTGCGGCCTTGCAAGGTGACGTGGCACACGGCAGATCCAAGGCACTTCAGGGGGAGGTGTGCCACATCCTGCAGGCCGGTACGAGGTATAAGGGCTGCTGGGTGGACTTGGAGGTGTGACAGCAGGGAGGGGACCGCCGCACATACCTGTGCCCCAGTGTCCACCACGGCGGCAACAGGCGCTCGTACTCCTGTGGCGGTGTGGACGACTGTCACCTCCACTACTGGGTGGCGGGCGAGGATGGCGCCCACAACAAGCACAGCATTTGACACAGCACTAGACACGTCTATCGGGGATCCTGCTGTTTTTGCATGGGATTTCATGCAGCATTTGTAGTAGTGGCCCTGTTTGAGGCACCTGTTGCATGCGGCAGACTTGGCGGGGCATGAGGCTCTGCCAGGGGCGTGGCGGCCACAGCAGTTTCCGCAGGGAGGGGGTGGGGGACCCTTACCTGTACCAGTGACGGTTGCATTCGGATGCTATGCCTTGGGTATCTTGCTACCAGCCGCGCAAGCAGTTTCCCTGCATTTGCATTGGCGCGCAGCGGCGTCGACACGTGCCACCTTGTAAGCACAGCCCCTTGCCCTAAGGGCCCTAACACTATTAATGTCGTTGCTACATTAGTACACATGACGACGCATAGCCTCATCACTTAGGCCCACCATTAGCTTAGGTAATAACATATATTCGGCTAGATTACACTGACACTGAGGGCACTGGAAATTGCAATCGGTAGCCCTTTGGGAACACTTTAAAAAATAATCACTAACACTTTCTCCTGGCCCTTGTATCGCATTGAAAATCTCCGACCATGATACAGCACGGTTTGTAGAGCGTAACACATTATCGCGAATAAAATCCATAGCTTCCGTAGCGGTGAGGTTACTTCATTCCTGTGAGGTAAATCTGGCGTCCAGCGCTCGTTGCAGAGGGGGCGTGCAGTATAGCCTGATGTGGTGGACGATCTCGTGGGGTGGTAGTCTGCACAATTCGATCCAACATTCCATCGACCTTCTCCAGGACCTGAATGCGGCGGGTTTCAGTTCAATTTCACACTTCTCCGGAGCTGCAGACGCAGGGACACGAGGTGCAGGGGCAGTATGTGTCGTAATCCGGTCATGGAGGGCATTAATCATTTGTTGCTCTGCTGCCATGGCCTTCCTGGCTTCTTGCAGGGCAGGAACGAGCCCACAGGGGACAACGGAGTGTGCGGCCCTTTTGGGGTGGACTACGCTAAGCGGCGCTGGAAGGGCATGGTGAGGGTCACGGACGTCCTTGAGAATCACTGCGCCATATTAGATGTCAAGGTGGGACAAGAGATACACGGTGTTGGAGGCGTGTGGTTTATTGCGTCCTGAGATACATACTGGCCACAGTTGTTCTCTGCAACCGCCAAACTCACTTGGCGCCTGCCCGCCATGGGAAAACATATCTTACTAATGCAGGTACGCCATCACTTATGAAAACTAGGTTCATTTGAAATTAAATCGGAATACAATATTTAAGTTCAACACTTAATGAAAATAGATAACCAGATCACAATACAAGAACCTATCACCTTCCTACAGGGTTGTTTACAAAAGCTCTAAGAGAATTTTTATAAGTACTCACTATAATTACAAATACTCGTCACACCAAAACTTTGTTATGTCACTGAACACTTTTAAAACAACACACTGACTTACGTGCAAGAGTGAGAGAGAGGGGAAGATATACTTTCTTAAGGCTGGAAATCTCTATCTATCTATGCAACCCTGGGATCACCTTATATAAGAGCAATTTCAGGAAGTGTGAGGGCTGGGCAAGGCGACAGAGTTACCAATTATTGCTCTCTCGAAAGATTACTCACGCAGCGGTGAGACGAATCCTGGGTTTCCTTGGCAACTATCACACACAGCGAGGCGACTCTCTGTCAGCTAGTTCCGCCTACCTTTTGTCCCTGAAATGAAAAAAAAATAACATCCTATTACTAGCTTTTTCGCGAATTCTCCAAAGCTCGTGGCATATTGCATATTCTCCCACAAACATGACACGTTACCTCATGAAAATATAAAAGAACATTACATAAGCCCTTGCTCCTATCTTGTATGGTCACATAACACTCTCAAACAGCTTACTTAAGACTTCATGACAAAATTAAGTGAAATAAAAAGATAATTCTTAAAAATTACGTAAATTTACATATACTGTCCTGAATAAAGAATACAATGAAATCAATGACGAAAGTCTTACGTAACTTACAAAACAAACTTACATCTACATGAGAACTCATCCCAAGAGCTGTCTAACCTCTCTTTAATGCACAAATAGAATATAGATAAAATCATTAATAAACTGCTGTATTTACTCTACACTACACCAGCTTTGTAAAATAGCTCCACCGAAAAAAGATTATTTATTCCGGGCCTGAATCCATCGATTCAGCCCGAGATAGATAATCTGCAACCACGTTATCTATACCTGATATATGCTTTACATTAATACAATACGGTTGCAAACATAATAACCACTTAGTTAAACTTTGATTATTATTTTTCATCTTATTCACAAAAGTTAAAGGATCTTGATCCGAATACACTGTAATCTCTTCATTTTGTGGTGGATTCACATAGATCTCGAACTTGCTTATCGCTGTGACTAACGCTAGTAGTTCCTTTTCAACTATCGAGTAGGGTCACTGATGTTTCTTCAGCTTTGATGACGTGAAACAAATAGGGTGAAGAATTCTTTCCTCGTCTTCTTGCAATAAAACAGCCTCAATCCCGTTATCCAACACATCCACATGGATAAGGAATTTCTTATTGAAATCAGGTGCTCGTAGTATCGATTTCAAAATTAATATGGCCTTTGTCCTGTCGAAGGATTCCTGGCACTTGCTACTCCATACAGATTTTTTCTTGGGGTTAGTCATATCTGTCAAGGAGGCAACTACAGCCCGAAAAGTTCGGGTAAAAACGTCGGTAGAATCCTGCCATCACTAGAAAGCTTCCACATTGTGTGGGGGGTGATGCTTTCCTTATTCCCTCAATATTAGTGGCTACCAGGGCCATTAGTCCTCTTCCTACTTCAAATCCCAAGTATCGAACTGTTGTCTTTCCAAATTCGCTCTTCTCCAGGTTAATTGCAGCTTTTGAAATACCTTCTTCAGGATTAGGAGATGTTCTTCCCAGGTCGATGAATATACAACAATATCGTCGAGATATACCCCTACTCCTTCTATCGATCCTAGAAGGTTATCCATCACACGTTGAAAAGTAGCGGGGGCGTTCATTAGACCAAAGGGTATGACGGTGTATTGATATAACTCCAATGGGGTAATAAAAGCTGATAAAAAAATTTGCCTTCTCGTCCAAAGGAATTTGATAATAGCCTTTTAACAAGTCGATCTTGGAGACGAACTTTGCTTGTTCGATATTGTCGAGTAGTTGGTCGATGAGTGGCAATGGATATTCATTGGTAACACTGATCGAGTTTAACTTTCGGTAGCCCGTACACATCCTAAAAGATCAGTCCGGTTTTTTCACGAGCAATCATAGATAGCTGTAAGGGCTAGAACTTTGCTCAGCTATTCCGTTTTTTACCAAATAGTCCACTTTTTTTATCATGACTTATCGGTGATATGGTGACAGTCGATAGGTGGGTTATTTAAATGGTCTTTTTGTTGTTTTAAGGTCATGTTGGTTTGTTTCAGGACGTCTGAGACAATTTCAGGGAAACTTCTAATTAATCGCCTTACTTCCTTTTGTTGTTCCTGGTCCAAATGAGTTTATTTCTCTCCCAAATTCCTAATGATAGATGAATTATTCACTTTGCTAACTGCCGCTACCTCATATCCGTCGTCGTCTTCCGTGGATGGTATGGTATGCGCCATACATAGGCTATTTCTGAAGGTTCAATCTCGTTTTCACTCAAGTAGGGTTTCAGTAGGCTGATGTACTTTCCTTTGTCTTTTCCTTGTCCTGGGGTTTCGATAATGTAGGTCAGGTCAGTGACCTTCTCCAAAATCTTGAATGGTCCTTGAAACTTTTTGGTGAGTTGGAAACTCCTTATCGGCTGGAAAACTAATACACGTTGTCCTATCGAAAACTGTCTGTCCTTACTTTTCATATCGAACCTTTGTTTAATTTTTTCTTGACTTGTCTTAAGGTTTTCTAGGGAAAATTTCCTTATCTCGCCGCTCCTTTTCATAAAATTCTTGACATATTCTCCTTCCATTTCCTCAAGGTCCTTCCATTTTTCTGCTAACATCTTAATCGGTCCTCGTACTTCTCGAACAAATACAATTTCATTCAGGCTACATCCTATGCTTTCTTGATAAGCGTTACATACCTCGAATAACATCAACAGTAGGCCATTTCATTTATTCCCCATTTCGTTGCAGAACTTTGTTAACATACTTTTTAATGTTTGATGAAACGTCTCTAATGCACCTTGGTCTCCGGATGATAAGCAGTTGATAGTTGTTGTGTTGAATCTAACAGTTTCATTATGTCCTGAAATAGTTTTGATGTGAAATTCGTTCGGCGGTCACTTTGAACGATTTCTGGAATACCTAACTTAGTAAAAACAGTCTAGTAACTTCTCGGCGATTATTTTGTCACTGATGTTCCTGATGGGTATGGCTTCTGGGTATCTCGTTACTGAACACAGCAAGGTTAATATATTCGTGACCTTTTTTTATCCTTGGTAAATGTCCCACAATGTCGATCATTACCTTGCTGAAGGGTTCTATGTCGCACTTCTATCAGGTGTAAGGGAGCTTTCTTAATGTACTCATTCGGCTTTCCAGCCATTTGACATACGTGACATGCACGGGCAAACTGGCTCACATCCTTATGCATGCCAGGCCAGAAAAAGTGTTTCATTATCTTCTCCGTCGTCTTCCTTATCCCCATGTCCCATCTCGTGCAGGACAGTGATCACCTGTCCTCTCAACAGTGTGGGAATTAATATCTGACGATATATCCCCAATTCTGCATTTCAAGGGATATCGGCGGGTCTATGCTCCCTCATAAGTATCCCATCCTTAGATAATAACAGGTCGGAGACTGCTGTGCCCAGTTTTGTACGCCACACAGTTCAATAACTCTGTTAATGTTGCATCTTTCTATTGCAATCCTATCAGCCTTTTCCTACTCACTTGTTCTACTTTTAACACTGAATTTACAATTTCTTTCAGGCCTGTTTCTTTTTATTTTATTTTCTACTCATTGGTTGTTTCTGTTCACTCAGGCTTACTTGGGAGTTATCCTCTTGCGTACCATCAAGGGAATCCTCTTCTTCGGAAAACAAATCCTCCAAGTTCATCGCTCCTTCGCCACTTTCTTCTTCATATTCCTAGTCATAACACAACTAGGAAACAGATACGGGTAGTCCTCGAGTTCAATCGTAGGACTATACTTCAAAGGTTTCTCCGTTACAATGGGACAAGGCACGAACGGCGCTCCACCCACCTCATTGCCTAGCAGGACGACTACTCCTTTGACAGCCATTGAATCCTTTACCGCAAAGTCAAAATTACCTGTCACCAATTCACATAACAGTTTCAAACAGCAAATAGGGGCAACCTTCTCATCGATTATTCCCTTCTAAATAACCAAGTCTCTTGTGAGAGACTGATCCATCAATGGGCATACTCCTCGTACCACCACACTATGGTTGCAACCTGTGTTGTGCAATATCCTGACAGGGTTCGCTCACTCCTGTCTATTGCTGCTAACATACCTTCATAAATATATGGTTTAAAGGCATCCAGGCTGTTTGGATTTGTCCCGTGCGTCGTATAAAAGTTGGTTGGTTTATTTTTCTCTCCGTCCTTTCCTGATTGCTTCTTGGTCTTCGCATTCTGTGACGACGAATTATCCTTAAACACTTGGGTGACTGCTTTTGGTTGGTTTGACCAACATTCCTTACTGATATGACCTATCTTGCCACACTTTAAACAGACGATATCAACCTTCTGCACGTCTTTCACATACTTGAAGGAGGACAATTCGACGTTGTTGCTGTGGTACTATTGCATTCTGCTTAGGGACAGTACCAGTGCTACTTTCACTGTAACTGTTGAACTTGAGGTAGTAGGTTGGCCAAGGCACCAGCCGCCCGTTGAAATACTACCGCCAGAGAGTTATGGGGTCCTTTGACTGGCCAGACAGTACTACGTTGGATCCTTCTCTTTGGTTACGGTTCTTTCTCTTTGCCTACACATACGCCGAATAGTCTGGCCTATTCTTAACAGATTCTCCTCTGTCCTCACACACCTGACAACACTGAGGTTACTAAACAATTCTTCTTCGCTCAAGGGGTTAACTACTGCACTGTATTTGTTCTGTGGCTACTTTCCTCTTAGTAAGGGTAGAAGAGACTCTTTAGCTATGGTAAGCAGCTCTTCTAGGAGAAGGACACTCCAAAATCAAACCATTGTTCTCTAGTCTTGGGTAGTGCCATAGCCTCTGTACCATGGTCTTTCACTGTCTTGGGTTAGAGTTCTCTTGCTTGAGGGTACAATCAGTCACACTATTCTATTTAATTTCTCTTCCTCTTGTTTTGTTAAAGTTTTCATAGTTTATATAGGAAATATTTATTTTAATGTTACTCTTCTTAAAATATTTTATTTTTCCTTCTTTCCTTTCCTTACTGGGCTATTTTCCCTGTTGGGGCCCCTGGGCTTATAGCATTTTGCTTTTCCAGCTAGGGTTGTAGCTTAGCAAATAATAATAATAATAATAATAATAATAATAATAACATAGTTATTACTGAACTGGTTTCCATGGTTCAGTAAATACTTGACACTTGGTCGGAACGTCGGTTGAAACTTTATGTCCGAGGAGGGTTTATGACTGATAATATTATAATCTTCACTCAGCGAAGCAGCTTTATCAAGTTTCTTCACATCTTTCTCTCTCTCTCTAGTGCGTTCAAATATGTTCAGAAATTCCTCGTAGGTACTGTTCTAGTATTATCAATTCTTCTAAATCGGCCTTCTCACTTACGTTAGCAGCCTCTGGCCATCTCTTAATTTAAAACATCATTGCACCTTATAAGCGTAATCCAGGAAAGTAATTTTCTCCTCCTTTCATTATATTTAGGGATCATCTGATACACTTTCAGCATGCTCCTCTTCACTTCTTGACACTCCTTCCTATGGTTCTAAGATAAGGATAAGTAAGCACAGTGGCCCTTCATGAAGAGCATACTCTGCAATAACACACACCATTTATCTTCTGGCCATTTCATCATCGATGCGTTCGTTTCAAAATGATTGAAGAGGTCATCTTAGGCCTCTTCTGTGAACCTTGGAATTGAACTCTGGGCTTCTGACACACTAACCACTGGATCGTGCCTAGCAGGGACCGCTTTTGTCTGCATTGTCAACTGTGCATGGACGTTCAACAGTTCCAACTCCCTCACATGTCATTTTTCTTCTGTCTATTCTTCTTCTCGCTTTGTTTCCATTTCTTTCGCACGTCGTCTTTCTTCTCTCACTTCTTCTTCCTGTCTTCTCTCTTTTTTTTCTTGTCTTGCGATTTCCCTTGCTTCCATCTCTTTTGCATGTCTTGCAATCTCTCGGGCTTCTTCTCGTTCTTTTTCTTCTCGTTCTACCTATCTTTCTTCCGGTTTTGCTTCCATTTCTTTTGCATGTCATGCTTCTTCTGCCGTCATCTTCAATTTAAACAAATTCTCCTCTGCTACAATTCATCGAATCTCAGCATCAACAACTTTATCTGCTTTCATGCCTTCAGTTTAAGGATCAACTGGTCCTTGCTTCACTAAAAATTCTTCCTTAGCATCCTCCAACAGTTCACGAGCTGCCACAATATTTTCTTCTGACAACTTTCTCGAATTTATCAACGCTTCTAAGGCTAGACACTTGATTTGGGCCTTAATCATCCCACTCATTTCATGGCCACCACATGCCATCAAGATAGAAAGCCACTGAGGTTTAGTTATATTAGCTTCTGACAATTCCTGAACATTTGAGTTATTCAAAAACTCTTGGATATTTAACTGAGCCATCTTGTAATTTAACAATATTAAATAACTTTCCAAAAATATATCCAAACAATACACAAAATCCTACCAACACTGAATGTTCAAAACCTTTAATCAAAACATGGTCCTATTATCACCAATATTCAAAACAAATTTGCTCAATCACAAGGGTCTGGGAACCAAAAATATATTATTTGATGATGGCTCCCTGGTCTGGGCACCAAAAATGTATTATACTATGGCTCCCAGGTCTGGGAACCAAACATATAACGTTATATATATTACGGTTGACAAGTTAAAAACCTCTCTAGTTCCAAACTTACCTTTTTGCTATTACATTAAATCTGTCGTGACTGGTGTGATGTGGCAAACAATTGCACGAACACGGGCGACATCCTACTAGGTGTGTGTACTACGTCGCAAAACCTATCTTGTGAGGTGGCGTAAGTTGACAACTACTCACTTTTTCTTGCGATGTGGGGTCATGCCACCTCGCATAACACCTCATGGAAGCTCATGACAAGACCTTGCAAGAAAATTGTAAAATATCACGACGTCGGCAGGATTTTTTGAATATGTTTAAATTTTGCCGTAGCATTGTGCAAAGTGGATGACCTCGAGCCAACTTGCAAGATATGTTTTGCGATGTCGTACACACACCTCGTAGGTTGTCGCCCATGTTCGTTTCATTTCATGCCAACTCGCACCAGCCATGACGCCTGGCGACCTTTTGCGAGGTGTGTTTAGCTGTTCCGGTGAGCGGCTGCGCACAGCCGACAATGTCTGGTGAGGTCGTCCGAGATGATGACGTTTTGAACACTGATAGGTTTGAGCGTGGGTGGCCCTGAAATACCGAGAGCTGATTGGATGATAGCGGTGAGTGGGTAGCATATGAAGGGTCACTAGGCCCAGCATACTCCAGCATATGTAGAAATACTACCTCTACCTTGCCAGACCATCAAGACAAAATTTTTTGAGTAGGCTAAATTCTTTCACTCTAGAAAGTAAAACTTTCAAGAAATTCATTACTTACGCATAATTAAATTATTTAATCTTTCCGCTGAAAACAAGCGAGTCACCGTCTTTTATTTGAACAGGAAATTTAATAAGTAATGACAATTGTAGGGACACTGTCCATGGATGCATTGATGGAAACTGCCGAAAGTGAAATATTGATATCGAGCATCGTTCACATACATTTCGCGGATCTTAGTGACACCCACAGGTGTAGCCCTATTCCGCCATCTTGCACCTCCCATAACAATCAATCCTTTTTGTCAAAATCAATCCTATTTGTCGGAAGATATTCTCCCTGTATGAAGCACTACGCTTTTTGCAGGACTATATAATAAGTTCTTAGAAATGGATTAATGGATGAATAAAATGTTTTCATTTAATTTTTCATTACTTCTTATATCGTTTATTTATAACTTTGTTTCCTTTTGCTCACTGGGCTATATTTCCCTGTTGGAGTTCTTGGGCTTATAGCATCTTGCTTTTCCTGCTAGGGTTGTTGATTGGCCAGTAATAATAATGATGATATTAAATACAAGTAAGATAAATAGCATACCTTTGGATTAAGGGCTTAATTACATGCAATTGAAATTTAAGGAAAAGGAAAATAGGTTTACCCTATCTTTTATTTTAATATCAAAATCTACTAAGAGTACTGTCTGTTAATATGTTATCATAATCAGATACATTTATCATTTATATATATATATATATATATATATATATATATATATATATATATATATATATATATATATATATATATATATATAATATATTGTATACATATATATGTATATATATATATATATATATATATATATATATATATATATATATATATATATATATATATATATATATATATATATATATATATATATATATATATATAGTATGATAACAAAATAAAAAGAGCATTGTTTAGTAGATAAATATAACTGATAATCTTATGTCAACCTTTTCCTATTCTTCTAAATTGACATATGGAGATTAAATGCAAATTTAATAAAGGTTGATATTTATTTAGATGAATTAGATGGTGATGAACGTGATTTGTAGAAGTTATGATAAAATAAATAATGTAGGAGGAGGAATGAGTTAGAGCGTTTTGACATGGCCTGGTCTTGTGGTATGAATAGAGGAGGGTAGAATGGTGAAAATTTCAAAGCAACAGCAGGAGGGAAAAAGAAGAAAACTTAGAAAGTCCTGAATAAA
>NC_090735.1:124127211-124134711 GCF_036898095.1 Palaemon carinicauda | reverse complement strand
GCTTTTGAGCAAAAGGACCGTCGTAGGAAAACCTGTAAAAAGCAAAATAACTTGATAAATTATGAAACATGGAAGTAAAGATAACTGACAATATAAATATTTTCCAACAATATGCCAAGTTAAACATTCAAACTTTTTTCCGCCATGATCCGCCGTCGAATTTTATAAGTGATTGTATGCTCAGGCGAACAAGAAGATTCCGTGTTGTATATCGCATCTGTCACTATCTGTATTTTATCAAGGCCGTCTCAAATGAGCATGGACTTTATCCACGGTTTCAATGCTCTCTCCGCCGATGGACATACGGGCACACTTCCCTATGATAATTTACAATTCCATGTATATTTTTTTTTACTGTTGATTACAGACAATTTATTTTTTAAAGTTTGCCTTATATTTCTATAAATGGAACACTATTTCTATTAATTGTGAAGTGACAATTGTATAAAAATAAAGATCGAAAGTTTTTTGTTGTATTATTCTACCATAAATAGTAAAGTACTGTCATTCTGTGTTACAGCTTCATGTTCATAGTGAAATGATTGTGTGATTTCGAAATAACTCCGTGATAGATAGCCATCGAAAGTATTATACTGTTCGTTGGTTGTAACGGACTTTAAAAACCTTATCTCTCTCTCTCTCTCTCTCTCTCTCTCTCTCTCTCTCTCTTGTTTGTCTGTTATGAAAATATTTTTTTTTCTATTTACGGCATTAAATGCTAAGTTGTTTACTTATTTAACTCTTCAAGGGGTTTGGGACTCTCTCTCTCTCTCTCTCTCTCTCTCTCTCTCCTCTCTCTCTCTCTCTCTCTCTCTCTCTCTTTAACAATATTAACTCGAGTTGCCTTACTTATAAAGAAAATATCGGTTTGTTTACTTTGACACGGGAAGTCTACAATAATGTATAATTATAAGCCATAAAAAGAACAAAAAGCATATCTTCTGAGTTCTGCTGACAAAAGTAAGATATTTCTACCAGCCTTACCTTGCCTTATTGCCTTATTTTTTGTTTGGGTTCCCCCAGGTCCCTCAGTGTGAGGCACCTCGTATATCCACCAGAGAGTTGCTAATGCATCTTCCGGTGTATTTTGCATCTTCCAGTCTTGGATGGTCTGGGATGCATCTTAGGTATTTATCGAGCTTATTCTTAAACACATCTACGCTCACTCCTGATATGTTTCTTAGATGAGCTGGCAGCACATTAAATAGTCGCTGCATTATCGATGCTGGTGCGTAGTGGATTAATGTCCTGTGCGCCTTTCTTAGTTTACCTGGAATATTTTTTGGCACTATTAATCTACCTCGGCTTGCTCTTTCTGATATTTTAAGCTCCATGATGTTTTCAGTAATTCCTTCTATTTGCTTCCATGCTTGTATTATCATATAGCGTTCTCTTCTCCTTTCTAGACTGTATAGTTTTAAGATTTGCAGTCTTTCCCAGTAGTCAAGGTCCTTAACTTCTTCTATTCTAGCAGTATAGGACCTTTGTACACTCTCTATTTGTGCAATATCCTTTTGGTAGTGTGAGTACCATATCACATTGCAGTACTCGTGTGTACTACGTACATAAGTTTTGTAAAGCATAATCATGTGTTCAGCTTTTCTTGTTTTAAAGTGTCTGAATAACATTCCCATTTTTGCTTTACATTTAGCCAACAGTGTTGTTATTTGGTCGTTGCATAACATATTCCTATTTAACATTACACCAAGGTCTTTAATTGCTTCCTTGTTTGTGATTGTCTCGTTATTAGGTCCCTTGTATGCATATACCATTCCTTCTCTGTTTCCATAATTTATTGATTCAAATTTATCGGAGTTAAATACCATTCTATTTATCTCTGCCCATTCATATATTTTGTTTAGATCTCTTTGTAGTGAGTTCCTATCTTCATCACAAGTAATTTCTCTACTTATTCTCGTGTCATCGGCGAAACTTCTCACTACGGAGTTTTCAACATCACAGTCTATGTCTAAGATCATAATAACAAACAGCAGTGCAGCTAATACCGTACCTTGTGGCACAACAGATATTACCTGGGCTTCATCTGATTTCTCGTCATTTGCAACCACTATCTGTTTTCTGTTTTGCAGGAATTCTTTTACCCATTTTCCTATCTTTCCCACAATATTATGATTTCTCATTTTTTTCTCCAATATGTTATGGTCTACCTTGTCAAAGGCTTTTGCAAAATCTAGATAGATCACATCTGTGTCTTTTTCATTTATCATATTTTTGTATATGTTTTCATAGTGTACTATCAGTTGGGTCTGTGTACTTTTTCCAGGCACGAAACCGTGTTGACCCATATTAAATAAATTATTTTTAACCAAATGGTTCATTATTTTCTTTTTTATTATCCTCTCATACACTTTCATAATATGTGATGTTAGACTAACAGGTCTATAGTTGCTTGCCTCTAGTCTTGATCCACTTTTGAAGATAGGGGTTATATAAGCTAATTTATGTTTAACATATATCTCCCTCATATCTACACTTTGTCTTAGCAGTATTGCAAGCGGCTTCGCGATAGTGTTTGCAGTTTTTTTTAACAAAATCGCTGGAACTCCATCTGGTCCGGCTGCCGATCCATTTTTAATTTCGTTTATAGCCTTGACAATATCTGCTTCATTAATATCTATATCCGTTAGATATTCAACATTTTCTTCTCTCATTTCTGTTTCATTATTCTCATTCGCAATTCTTGGCCTGAACTCACTCTTATATTTTTCTGCTAATATGTTGCATATTTCCTTTTTTTCATTCGTTAGCCGTCCTTCAATTCTTAGAGGGCCTATTTCTACTCTCCCTTTATTCATCTTTTTTTGCATAGGAGTAAAGTACTTTGGGGTTTCTTTTCATATTTTGAAGTGTCCTTTCTTCTAAGTCCCTTTTTTCATTTTCTTTCGACTGTATAATCTTTTGTTCTGCATTTTCTATCTTACATGTTATTTCCCTCATATTCCACACATTTTTTTCTTTTGCAAGATTTTTCTTCCACTTTATAATTTTCTGAAATAAGATCCTTCTGTCTCTTGGTATGCACGTCTTTTGTTTATTGTTTTTTTTGGGTACATATTTTTCAACAATTTTCTCCAGTATTTTGTACAATATGTCCGTATTTACCTGTATATTATCACTTACAAATACATTTTTCCATTCTTTATTCAGTTCTTCATCTATTTCTGACCATTTTATATTCTTACTGTAAAAATTATATTTTCCATATCCTTCCCAAAGTTTTGTGCTTTTATTAATTCTGCGATCACTTGCTTTGGAATGGACTATCAATTCTATGACCTTGTGGTCTGAAATTCCCGTGTTATACACTATTATTTCTTTAACATAATTCACCTCATTCACAAATACTAGATCTAGGACATTTTCCTTTCTTGTTGGAATGTGGTTTATTTGTTGCATATTATGTTCTAATAGCATATCTTGAAGCTTTTCAAATTGCCTCTTATCTTCTGCTCTACTATTACTCTCTTTTTTATATGTATACATACAACCACTTTCTTCTATCCGTTCTTTCCAATCCACGAAAGGAAAGTTAAAATCTCCGGATAGGAGTATATTCCAGTCTTTATGGTTTCTACATATATCATCTATTTTTTCTATTATTATGTCAAACTCCTTAGTGTTTGGGGGTCTGTAAACTACAATATTCACTAGTTTTTCAAATTCAAATTCTACCGCAATCAATTCACATTCTGTGTTGCTGTATTTTTTCACAGACTTTTCCTTGATTTATGTCTCTTCCATATATTGCGGTTTCCCCTTGATTCGTATTTTTTCTGTCTGATCTATAAGTTTGGAAACCCTTTATCTGGTCATCACTGCCAGTCTCTTGGGAATACCATGTTTCACTTATATTTAATATATCTATTTTTTCAATTTGGGTTAGTTCTTCTAAGAACTCTATTTTCCTTTTAGAGTTACTCGTGACTAAACCCTGTGCATTCATCACTATTATGGTTTGTGTTTCATCCACATTATTTAATATTGGTAATAATATGGATTCTCCCATGCTTCCTTCCTGTTCTGATATGATGTTCTTTTCTTCATTTCCTGGAATTCTGCCATTAAAAAATCCAACTTTTCTATTATATTTGCTCTTTCGCCTTCATAGTTATTTTTGTGTGTATACCTGCAATTATCCCCATATCTGCACCAACCCCTGGCATTATAGATGCATTCTTTGTAGTTGGGCTCTAAATGTGCAGATTTGGGTTGAAAGGCCTCATATCTTGGGGCTCTTGGTTCATAGCGCGGTATATACATGGCCTGCTTTTTTGTTTCTTTTTCTGTTTCTTTTTTGTTTTAATTTTTCTTTTCAGTTTGCTGAGTTTTCTTACTTTCATTCATGGTTGCAGGATGCATATATCGACATTTTTTGTTGAAACTGCATCCTTTTCCTTCTTTTAGGTTTTTGCATATTTTTGGATGGAGATCTCTGCATTCGTCTCCATATCCGTCTAAATATGCACATTTACCATATATTTCATAATTATGGCATATCTTTGGATGCTTGTAGTAGCATCTTTCGCCAAATCTGCAATTCCCTCTTTTCAGCATATTACAGGCTATATCTTTTTTTTTTCTTGTTCTTGCTCTTCCCTAAAAGTATGTAGGTCCGGGTAGAGTCTCTTGGGTCTATTATTTGTTTCCATCTGATAATTTATTTCTTCATAAGTATGTTGTTGGATGGCATCATAAGTTATATCAATGATTTCCTCTGCATCCTTACACATATCCTGTTCATTTTTCTCTTCTTCTTCTTTTTCTTCTTCTTCTTCTTCTGTTTCTTCTTCTTCCTCTTCTTTATCTTCAACTATCTGCAGATTTAGTCTCGACTTAATTATATTTTCTATCCATACTAAGCATGTTGAGCAGAATACCTTTGTGTCTTTATTTTTTATTTTTTGCTGTATTTCAGCACATGTGGGGTGTGTTGGAACATGACAGGCATCACATTTTCTAATCAATTGTTGAGGATTATTAATGGAATACCATATCTTACATGTATTACACCATTTTGGAATTCTTTTTCCCAATGCATCAATCAGCATATTCACCATATTGGACTTCTTGTTGTTCTTTGATGGAATGTGTTGATTGATGTAGACTTTCTTTATAAGTCTCTTTATCACCTGGATCTTCTTTGGAATTTCTTCTATTATTTTGCTGATGTTTTCCGCAGATTTGCTCCAGTTTATTGGATCATATTGCTTCAATATGTCTGCGAATATTTTTCCGTCACACTGGTTGGCGTTACTAGTGACCTCTGTTATCAGACGGTCGAGCTCCTGTTTCGCCAACTCATGGAATTTACTTTTGCTGAGTCCAACGATGTCTCTCCAAGCCTTGCCCATGTTGTACATAGCCATCTTGATTAGATTTTTAGTAATTCACAAGATAACTATTCTATGCCGACGTTTTATCCCACTTCTCTGACATCAAACTAATCACCGACTATTCACGAAAACTTGTAGCTATATTGCACTCGATAGCCTTTTGTTATCCGCGTTAAATCAGGATATTTATAGGGTCGCAAAAGTTTAATCACTCACCGGCACACAGATACTACTCGAGAGAGAGAGAGAGAGAGAGAGAGAGAGAGAGAGAGAGAGAGAGAGAGAGAGAGAGAGAGAGAGAGAGAATAAAAAAAATCTAGCCATATATATGATCTTGCATTAAAAGAGTGACATAAGAAAAGTCACATAACTTAACATGTTACAGTTTTAGTGGTAATTAAGTTAATGATACTCATAAATAGAGTGATAGATTTAGCCGTTACTTAAACATAACTGTTGAAGGTAAGGTGTATCCCATCCCCAAGATTCGATCCAAGTGTGTGGAGCATTTATCACATGCAATCTCCCAAGACCAAAAAATAATGTAGCGACTTGCCACAGGAGATTCGAGAAAGTCGTTAAATGATATCATATGGGACTTTACAAGACGATTCGAGACTTTATCAAAGAAGCACCATCACACAGTCCAAGAGGTACGCTTTTACAACTCATTGTCGCAAGTATCTTTGACCTTACGATCTGTATGAAGGCATCTCCTGACCCCAGGTATATATGAGCGACGACTAACTGCAGCAGCAGGCTAAACCTTGCTTGCTGTTCACTTTTTCCAACATAGTTTTCTTTTCTTTGCATTAGGTAAAGCTAATGATGCACCTGTGTACCTCTCAAAGGTTTTCATTTCTCTTGATCAGTCGAAATTATATTGTTTTATAGACGCACCCATAGCTGATGACATCAATGATTATTCATTATGAATATTAATATTAACATTAACATTAACATTAATTTTAGTATTATTATTAATATTAATATTATTATTATCATTAATATCATTATTATTATTATTATTATTATTATTATTATTATTATTATTATTATTATTAGCTAAGCTAAAACCCTAGCTGGAAAAGAACGATGTTAAAAACCAAGTGTGCCCGTATGTCCATCGGCGGAGAGAGCATTGAAACCGTGGATAAAGTCCATGCTCATTTGAGACGGCCTTGATAAAATACAGATAGTGACAGATGCGATATACAACACGGAATCTTCTTGTTCGCCTGAGCATACAATCACTTATAAAATTCGACGGCGGATCATGGCGGAAAAAAGTTTGAATGTTTAACTTGGCATATTGTTGGAAAATATTTATATTGTCAGTTATCTTTACTTCCATGTTTCATAATTTATCAAGTTATTTTGGTTTTTACAGGTTTTCCTACGACGGTCCTTTTGCTCAAAAGCCAAAAACTATTTGATTAAACATTTGAACGTAAATCTATGATACTCACAAGTATTAGCCTCAAACCTAAACCTATTTTGATTACAAATATGTAGAGTAGGGTCAATGTGAAGTCCTATCCCTTCAATGGACAAATGGTTAAGGTAGGTTGACACCTTCATACTTTTTAGCTGCGACGCGGGGTCGTGCCACCTCGCAGGTGAAAACACTTTTTTTTTTTTTTTTGTCAACATCGTAACATGAGTATGCGAGGTCTTGCGACATGTCACGAGGTTGTTTTGAGATGTCTTGCTCAGTGCCACGAGTTGGACGCGGTCTTTCCTTTTGAGGTGTCACGAGGTGAGGCGAGGTGTTTCCGAATTTTTATG
Source organism: Palaemon carinicauda (assembly GCF_036898095.1). Taxonomy (NCBI): domain Eukaryota; kingdom Metazoa; phylum Arthropoda; class Malacostraca; order Decapoda; family Palaemonidae; genus Palaemon; species Palaemon carinicauda. The sequence goes on along the minus strand of NC_090735.1, from coordinate 124,127,569 downwards.
ACGTAATGGTGGTTGAATCTGTGTGTGCATATCTATCTAAATATTCAAGTCTCTCTCTCTCTCTCTCTCTCTCTCTCCCTCTCTCTCTCTCGGTGTTATCACTTTCTGCATTCAACTCCAAGATATATGCGACCCGTCAAAAATGACGTGTTAATATCTAGATAGATATGCACATTGCACACAAAAGCACACGTGCACACACAGATTCAAGCCTTCTCAACCTCACCCTTTTTCTAACTACAACACGCTACTTTAGCAAATTTTGGGGAGATTGAAGTATTATAATGGGTTGCCGTTCAGCGTGGTATATATATATATATATATATATATATATATATATATATATATATATATATAT
>NC_090735.1:123637136-123814636 GCF_036898095.1 Palaemon carinicauda | reverse complement strand
AAATAAAATATTTTAAGAACAATAACAACATGAACATAAATCTGTCATGTATAAACTATAAAAAGTTTAAAAAACAAGAAGAGAAAAAAGATAGAATCGCGTGCCCGAGTGTACCCTCAGGCAAGAGAACTCTACCCCAAGACATTGAAAGACCATGGTACAGATGCTATGGCACTACCCAAGACTAGAGAACAATGGTTTGATTTTGGAGTGTCCTTCTCCTAGAAGAGCTGCTTGCCATAGCTAAAAAGTCTCTTCTACCCTTACCAAGAGGAAAGTAACCACTGAACAATTACAGTGCAGTAGTTAACCCCTTGAGCAAAAAAAAAATGTTTGGTAATCTCAGTGTTGTCAGGTGTATGAGGACAGAGGAGAATATGTAAGGAATATGCCAGACTATTCGGTGTATGTGTAAGCTAGGGCAAAATGAGCCGTAACCAGAGAGAAGGATCCAATGTAGTACTGTCTGACCAGTCAAAGGACTCAATAACTCTATAGCGGTAGTATCTTAACGGGTAGCTGTTGTCCTGGCCTACCTACTATAATATATATATATATATATATATATATATATATATCTATATATATATATATATATATATATATACTGTATATATATATATATACTGTATATATAATAATTACTATATATATATATATATATATATATATATATATATATATATATATATATATATATATATATATACAGTATATGTATATATAATATATATATATATTATATATAATATATATATATATATATATATATATATATATATATATATATATATATATAATATATATACTGTATATATATTTATATATATAATATATATATACTGTGTATATATATATAATATATATATATACTGTATATATATCTATATAGATAGATAGATAGATAGAAAAGGTATGTCTCTGTCTTTGTAGAAATCACGACTACAGGCTATGTAAGGCCTGGATCTTCCAACTCTTCTAGTGCCTAGTGGAGCCCAGTCAAGATTTTTGTTTTCGAAATGTCTATCTAAACAATAAGGAAAACATTTTCCCAATATATATTTTTCCTTTATCAACATTCCATTACTATAAGGGCTAACACAACCACATCTCTCTCGAATATGTAATGACTCTTACCTTCTAAAGATGGTGACTTTAATCACGATATTTGAAGAGTCACAGTCCTCAAGTTTATTTTCTTTCCTCTGGAGTTTTTTCAAATCCTTTAAAAAGTCTTATTTTCGAAGTATCACTTTTACATTCGGGACTATTCAGAAAATGCATTCTTATAGAATAAACACAACAAAACACTTTTTGAAAGTTCTATTAAGGTTTTTCCTATCTTCACCAACAGTCGACGGTTGAGTGGTGATTTTTGTCAGTCGTCCGCCCTACTGATAAGATTTCACTTTTTTTGTCCCAAACCTGATAAGATATGAACTGTACCTAATTCGACGAACTAACGATAAAATATCAGCCTAAAATACACATTGGTATGTTGTCATATTTCCAAAATTTCTGAGGATTACCACATTTTTCTATAGTCTAAAGTTTCACTCGGTTTAATTCGATAGCTGTATAATGACATTCTATTTTCACTCCCTGTTCCTTATTCAAACCAAAAATACGTAATTTACGATAGCATTATCTGATAACGGTTTATATAGACAAAATTGTATAAATGGGGCGTTATGCATCGGACGTTTTAATGTATATTAATGTATAATAAGCATATGTGACTTGTTAAGCCGTGTATACTCATCGAATGTAGTGAAAGATTAATCCATGATTTTGTGGTTGTATGAATGTAGCAATGACTGAATATCTCTCTCTCTCTCTCTCTCTCTCTCTCTCTCTCTCTCTCTCTCTCTCTCTCTCTCTCTCTCTCTCTCTCTCTCATATGTATATGTATATATGTAGCCTATAAATTTATGCGCAAGTCTCTCTCTCTCTCTCTCTCTCTCTCTCTCTCTCTCTCTCTCTCTCTCGTGTAGGCCTATATGTATATATTATATATGTAGCCTATAAATTTATGCGCAAGTCTCTCTCTCTCTCTCTCTCTCTCTCTCTCTCTCTCTCTCTCTCTCTCTTGTGTAGGCCTATATGTATATATTATATATGTAGCCTATAAATTTGTACGCAAGTCTCTCTCTCTCTCTCTCTCTCTCTCTCTCTCTCTCTCTCTCTCTCTCTCTTATATGTATATATATAGCCTATATATTTATGCGCAAGTCTCTCTCTCTCTCTCTCTCGTCTAGGCCTATATGTATATATTATATATGTAGCCTATAAATTTATGCGCAAGTCTCTCTCTCTCTCTCTCTCTCTCTCTCTCTCTCTCTCTCTCTCTCTCTCTTGTAGGCCTATTTGTGTGTGTATATATATATATATATATATATATATGTAGCCTATAAATTTATGCGCAAGTCTCTCTCTCTCTCTCTCTCTCTCTCTCTCTCTCTCTCTCTCTCTCTCTTTCATCGTGTACACACGTTTATGACTTCAATTATGGTGGCCTCCTGGTAACGTCCTTGCCTGGTGATTGCCATACTGGGGTTCGAGCCCGCTCAAACTCGTTAGTTCCTTTGGTCGCTACAACCTCGCCATCCTTGTGAGCTAAGGATGGGGGTGTTTGGGGGAGCATATAAGTGTATCTACGTAGTCATCAGCAGCCATTACCTGGCCCTCCTTGGTCCTAGCTTGGGTGGAGAGGGAGCTTGGGCACTGATCATATGTATATATGGTCAGTCTCCTAGGACCTTGTTCGGCTTGGTAGGACAATATCACTGTCCCTTGAATCTGCCATTCATGAGCGGCCTTTAAATCTTTAAATTGAATATCCTTATTATTGAATAATTTTTTTATAGTTCATGTAGAAAACATTTATTTTAATGTTGTTACTGTTCTCAAAATATTTTATTTTTCCTTGTTTCCTTTCCTCACTGGGCTGTTTTTCCCTGATGGGTCCCCAGGGCTTATAGCATCTTGCTTTTCCAACTACGATTGTCGCTTAGATAATAATAATAATAATAATAATAATAATAATAATAATAATTGTGTGCTCAGGTTTTGCTTATTTAAATAAATCTTGTTATAATTAGCCTCGTTGTATATATATATATATATATATATATATATATATATATATATATATATATATATATATATATATATATATATATATATATAAGGCTTCTTTTAGCTTGACTTTTTAATATTTGGGATAAGTCACTATTATAGTCTTTATCAAACTAGAATATTACTATTAAAGAAAATGAAAAAAAAAAGACATTTGAGAATTATTTCCAGTCAAAGGCCATACCACGTTGAAAACCGCATAGATTTGGTCAGTGTTTGAAAGAATTAAAGTTTAAAACTTATATAAAAAAGTAGAATTTGTATTCGTTTAAGGCTTAAACGAATACAAATTTTATTTTTTATATAAATTTATCATTGTAATTGAATTATCTATCTTAGGTTCAGGTTCAGGGGTGAGGCATCGTAGCCTTTGCAACGATGCCTCCAAAGTTTATCTTTTTATACTGTTTTGTCTTTTCTTCCACATCAGATTTAATACTTTTTTTCTATATTTGTTTCACTAAATAAAAATAATACTACTATTTTATTTCGGTCTTCCTCGTATGGTTGTTGTAGCTCAATTATTTAATTCCCTTTTGTATATTCCTGGCAAAACAATAAAAAATGTGTCAAATCTTCCTCCACATTTTCACAAAAATCGAAGTTTAAATTCCCCCATTATATCTATTTACAGTGTTTAGTTTTAACATTGGTTATTTCTCTAAAAAAAATATTATGCCAGAGAACTTTAAATCAATCAATCAATCACTGAAGCAAACGTGTTGTCATAAAATTATTCTTCTTTAATTTCTTTCCTATATACTACAGAAAACCTTTGAAGTTTCCGTTTTCTGTTATAGTTACTCCTCTGGTCTGGCTCCTGTAGTGTTCATTTTAACCTGTGCAAGGTAACAGGAATTTTCTCATTTCCTCATTTCTTTTGGTTAGTCAAATTACAATTTTCTGGTACATATTAAAAGAGTAATTAACAGAGAAGCTTCGAATCAGAGATGATTGAATATGTATGCGAGTCTAGAGGAACATTATGGAGCCACGTGCAGTAGGTAGGCCAATTGCTTTGATTTTCATTTGTCAGTTTACCTGGGGCCTTAAAGTATATTTAGTAATTTTAATTAAAGTATATTTAGTAATTTTAATGCAGTATACACTTACTGGAAGATATAAATAACCATAAATAACCTAACTTGACAATTACCAAAGTACCTTAAAAATTCCTAAATTTCCTTGCCTAACCTAACGTAGGCTTGCCTAAATGATATAGGATATTATTACTTATACTCTATTTTTTTTTTAATGAGGCGCATTTGCACTAACTCTCAGTGGTGCCCATTTAGTTCGGAGAAGTTTCCTGCTATCTGATTGGTTAGAATTATTTTGTCCAACCAATCGGCGATTAGGAAACTTTTCCGAGCTAAAAGGGTACCCCTGCGAGTCGGTGCAAATCTGCTTCATTTAAAAAGAATTGACTATAGATATGCTTACATGACCAAGTATAGCCTTAGCTAAATAGCTTGAGTGTATATATTTTTTTCTACCGTACCTTATCTACCCTAGCCTAAATTTTATTAGATTTCATTACTGGGATGCCTATTTTCATGCCCATCGGTGGCTCTCCTGATGTGCCCATTTTCATGGTGGCTCTCCTGACGTGCTCATCATCTTGATGGCTCTTTTGACGTCCCCGTTTTCATGGTGGCTCTCCTGATGAGCCCATCATCTTGGTGGCTCTCCTGACGTGCCCATTTTTATGGTGATTCTCCTGATGTGCCCCTTTTCATGGTGGTTCTCCCGATGTGCCCATTTTCAGGGTGGCTCTCCCGATGTGGCCATTTTCATGGTGGCTCTCCCGATGTGGCCATTTTCATGGTGGCTCTCCCGATGTGGCCATTTTCATGGTGGCTCTCCCGATGTGGCCATTTTCATGGTGGCTCTCCCGATGTGCCCATCTTCAGGGTGGCTCTCCTGATGTGCCCATCTTCAGGGTGGCTCTCCTGAGGTGCCCATTTTCATGCCCATTGATAAAGCTATAGAACCGTATTATGGCTACCATGATTTGAAACTGTTTATTAGGGGAAAGCATGTATGGTTTGGGTATAAGTTTTGGTGCGTGTGCTCTCCTGAGGCACTTGCGGTTTATTTCAAATTATATAAAGGAAGAGATTCCGGTCATATAGATGGTTCTTTCAGTAGGTGAACCAGTTGTTCGAATGTTGACGAGGGGAACTGACCCGGTGAGGAGCAATTTGCTATTTACCTTATGGAGCTATTTTGAGAATTAAATGTAAATTAGAAAGGATAGTTGAATATTTGCTGCTTTGACATATGAAAAAAGAGAGGATTTGCAGAAGTTGTTAGAAATGCTGAGGGAAACGCTCGCAATATTCTATCAATGCGCCTTTTTCCCATTTTTGTATGGGGTAAGCACGGTTGCCTTCTTTGGAAGGATTTGCTTTTGGCTTTGGGGTAGACCGTAGTCCTGATCGGCTGCCCTGCCTGACATCGCTAGACCCGAGTAGCGTATGTTCATGTATTGTACCTGTCAATAGCATCTTTCTCCAATAGGACAGTGAAATGATTTAAGTGATGTAAGAGTTGCAACAAATAACGCCGATAATGAATTACCAGCGGTCAGAAGGTTAAATTGATATTCCAAACAAAATGTCGTAGGAGTTACTTCATGATTTGTAATTATTCAAGAGTACAAACTGTTTGACCAGTTGCGGGGAAAATACAAGGTATCGTTCCGCAAGTGAGTGTGGTAATATCCCCTTTTCAAATACATTCTAAATACTTCTATTGCGAATGGTTGGCTCATATTTAGAAAAATTAACTAAGTACAGTAATTCATCTTGAAATTGTTGGCATTCTTTTGAAGCCGTATGAAAGACCTAGAAGCTTAACTAAACTTATAGATCTTATACATTCTGATGGAATTTGGCCCGACATAGTAATAGGCCACGGAGTTGTGGTATATGTAAGTAAAATGCTAAGCCAATGTGCACAAAATATAATGTTTTCTTTCTTGTACAATGTTGGTTAAGATATTATAAGAATTAGTTACATCTGACACAAGTTTTATGCCAAAAATTGTAAATTTACTTTTTGTCATCATAAATGAACAATAAATTTCTTTCTAAAAGTTGTGAAGGAGAAAATAGATGAGAACGTTGGTTTCAGTCTTGTATATTTCATTTAGCAAAGTAAAAATTAGATCGGTTATGGAAATCAGCCGATGGAAGCCTATTGAGCCTCCATGATGTTTCTTTAAGGGAAGATTACAAATTTCCGTGTTGCAATAAGAATAATGGAAAGATACTTGGTATGTGTCAGTTGTAGACAACAGTATGTAACATGTAAGAATCAAGGAAATCTGTAAATTACAAAGGCACCATGTTTCCAAGTGTTGAAGATAGTGTTTCCTATTTTCAAAAGAAGTACCTTTATACGGCTGTAGTTTTCTTAAAATCATGTATAGCAGAACTTTAAGGAGGATATTGGGCCAAGGGTTCCTTTATTATATATTCAGTAGTTTAAGATCTGGTGTATATCATTGTTATTAACTGAATACTAGAGTAATCATAGAGGTCCCTTTTTTGCCTACAGGGTTTGAAAAATATCTTTTATCTCCTCCATCAAATTCAAAGTAATATATGGCTGCTTTATGCAGTGTAGGAAGGTCTCTTGGTGCTGACAGAATAATAGACATTTGTTCTGCTTCTTTAGCATTGATTTTAGACAAATTTAACTCGGGTGTTCTTCATGATTCAGATATTTTTGCATGACTAAAGAGAGCATTTCTGTAATTATAATTTGCTTTTGTATATGTTTGGGATACCTTACTGTTATGATCTTAACAAAACGGAATGATACTATCAAAGAAAATTAAATTTTTTGTATAACTCCACCTAGGCACCATTTAAAATTTCTTACCGTTGTCAAAACATTCCTTGTTACCGGTATTATTCTCTTCTTGTTACCGACAGTCAAATCCTTAAATTCATAAGCAGAAGTCACTGGTAGTAATGACAACCACAAATCTTACCCGGCATTTACCTTTTGGAGGAGTGAACACATATATTCACTTGATATACAAAAGATAATTTGTATCTTAGCAAAGTTATCCAAGAAAGCTTTTACAAGACATAAAGATGCTATAAAGTTTTGCATCTTTACTGCCTTCCTATCAGTAGCCTACAGTCACAGAATGTTAAGCATGTAATGAAGCCTAAATTATTTCTGCTGCATAAGAGTATTTTTCAATATTAAACTTACCCGATAATCATGTAGCTGTCAACTCCGTTGCCCGACAGAATTCTATGGAGGGATACGCCAGCTATCACAATACTAGAAGGGGGTGTACTTACCAGCGCCACCTGTGGCCAGGTACTCAATCATTTGTTGTTGACACCTCCTCAATTATTCCTCTGTCGTGCTTCCGGCTAGACGTTCTGGGATACGCTTATGGTCTTTGAGTTTATTCATGGATATTTGGTGAAGTATTCTCTTAGATTAACGGCTGTCGCTTTACTGGAATCCTTTTTATATTAGCTAGATAGCTTTTATATAATACTGATTAACGGTTAATGAATTTTTGCTTGTTTTTGGATCACCCTTTGGCTAACTCTTTGAAACGAGATGTCTGACGTTTCGCAAGCCCCCTCCCATAGACGATGTAGGTCTTGCAATAGGCGTATTCCGAAGGCCTCGGTGGATCCTCACACCGCTTGTTCTGACTGTAGGGACAGGCCCTGTCTATTAGAAAATCGATGTGAGGAGTGCACCGGACTTTCGGAATTGGAATTTGTCCGTCTTTTAAAATATTCATCTAAGTTAGAGAGAGGTAGAGTTAGGAGAAGTTCTTCTCACTCTTCTATGTTTTCCTCACCTCATGATCCCCTACCTTTTCCTACCCCTGTAGTGGCTACTCCTGAACCTACTGTGTGCCCTCCGCCTGATATGTCAATTGTTTTGCGTGCTATTCAGGCTTTAGGAGATAAAGTAGAATCAGTGGTAAGTGACCATAAGTCTCTGATGGCCGAGGTTAAAGAACTGAAGGTCAAGAGTGCAGTGGGTGGAAATAGTGCCAGTGCTGTGAAGAGTGCTAGTGTCGGTGCAGTGCCAAGTGCTAGTGGTGCCAGTGTGGTGCGTGAGGATTTTTCTGTGCGAGCCAGTCGTCCTCCCAGTCCGGGACCTCTTGCAAGCTCCCATGCCCAGGGGAGAAGCAATGTCGAAGGGCTTAAGGGTTCGACAGGCCTTGTTAGGCGCACAGAATTATCCTCGGTGGTTGCGGGCGTGTCTTCCTTAGACCGTCACTCCCACCTGCAGACGATTGAGCCCGTCTTCTCGTCCGCTGATCAACTGGCAGGGAAGAAACGTTGGTCTCAGGTCTCGAGACCGCTTAAACGTAGAGTTCAGTCCGCGAGTGCTCAGCCAGGTTGCAGTCATTGGCTCAGCTCTGACTCGCCTCAGTCATCGGTCGACTGTACTCCGCCCAAGAGGAGTAAGGTTCTGCCAAAACAGAGCCCGACTGTGACTTTACCTCAGTCTGTTATCGTTTCTGCCGACCCCAAGTGGACCCTGCTTCAGTCCATGCAAGCTCAGCTTTCGGACTTGATGCGTGAGTGTCGGGCTGAGAGTGTTGCACCTCCTCCTCCGCCTACACTCCCTCCACCTGTACTCGCTCCGCCTGTGCTCGCCCAGCCTGCACCTGCTCCGCCTGGTCGCAGCACCATCTGCCAGGCGTACGATGTTGAGCCACTTTCGGAGTTCGCTGTTCCCAGTGTTGTTCAGCCTCAGCCTTCTTTAAGGCAACCCTTGCTTTGGGATCAGGAGAGTTATGCCACTCTTCCTCCGCCTCCCCTTGCTGCTCCACCAGTGGTGCAACTCTCGGTTGGGGTACAACAACCTCTCCCCTCCGTGAGTCTGTCTGCTCAACCATCGCTGCAGCGAGCTCAACCCTCCTCTAGGCAAGCTCCTCTACACCCTGGACTTGCGCCTCAGGAGCCTCAGCTTGCGAGAACTTTACCTTGTTCTGCGCAGCCTCAACCTCTTCATGCTCCACTCATCTCACAGGAACAGGAACGGACTACTCCGCCTCCGTCCTCCGCTCAGCTTGTGCAATCCTTGGGTTCAACTCTTGCTAGGAGTCAACCTCCTTCACCCATGCGCCTGCCTTCTGCTTCGTCTGTTGTTCAGACTTTGCAGTCTGAGCCTCAGGTTTTCCCTCAGGAAGAGGAAACCGCTGTTATTGTTCCTACCCGTTCTGACTCTGCGGTTCAGCATTCTGGTCCGATCGCTTCGCTACCCTCTGCTGATGAGGTGTCGGATGATGATGAGGCACACCTTGATCCCTCATCAGACGTGGAAGAGTCTAAGCTTTCTCCATTGTCGATTGATTTTCGCAAGGTCTTGGCTCTACTCAGGGAGATTTACCCAGACCACTTCGTCTCTGCTATTCCCCGCTCTCCTCCATCTGAGTTTTCGCTGGGCGTACAACAAGCTAAGTCCAACTATACTAAGCTTGTCCTAGCTAGATCCTCCAAGAGGGCTTTAAGGATCTTAGGGGAGTGGCTTCAGTCTAAACAACACCTTGGCAAGACTTCCTTCATGTTCCCTCCAACGAAGCTCGCTTCGAAAGGTTGCGTTTGGTATGCCACAGGGGAAGCACCAGGCTTGGGAGTACCTGCCTCTGCCCAGGCTGACTTCTCAAGTCTGGTAGACTCGCCTCGGAGGACTGCGATGAGACGCTCGAAGGTTTGTTGGACCTTCTCAGACCTGGATCATCTTCTGAAAGGGTTGTTCAGAGCTTTCGAAATGTTCAACTTTCTCGACTGGTGCCTGGGAGCCCTCAGCAAGAAAACCTCTCCTGCGGACAAAGATTCTGCCATGCTAATTATGTCCTGCATGGATAAGGCCATCAGAGATGGATCGGGTGAGCTAGCGTCGTTATTTGTATCAGGGGTGTTGAAGAAAAGGGAGCAACTGTGTACCTTCCTCTCCGCCAGCATTACACCGTGCCAACGGTCACAACTCCTTTTTGCTCCCCTCTCAAAGTTCCTCTTTCCTGAGGAGCTAGTTAAGGACTTGTCGGCTGCCCTGATACAGAAGGACACACACGATCTTGTAGCCTCATCGGCTCGTAAGTCTAAGGTTACCACCTCTGTCCCCAAGACTTATCGCTCCCCAGTGGCTGATACCCCGGCTACGAGGTTCATACCGCCCTTTCGTGGTAGAGCCCCCAGCCGAGGAAGCTCCCGTCCAGACTCTCACAGGAGCAGGTCTAGGAAAGGACCCAGGACATCTAAGGGAAAGAACTGACTCTCAGATTCTCCAGACAACAGTAGGAGCCAGACTCAAGATCTTCTGGCAAGCTTGGGAGAAGAGAGGTGCAGACGCACAGTCTGTCAGTTGGCTGAGGTACGGTTACAGGATTCCATTCTGCCTCAAACCGCCTCTGACCACATCGCCCATCAACCTCTCTCCCAACTACAAAGAAGAGGACAAGAGGATAGCATTGCAACAGGAGGTGTCGCTACTTGTGCAGAAGAAGGCAGTGGTTATAGTCCGGGACCATCAATCCCCGGGCTTCTACAACCGTCTCTTTCTTGTGGCCAAGAAGACAGGAGGTTGGAGACCGGTGCTGGACGTCAGCTCTCTCAACGAGTATGTCACCAAGCAGACGTTCACAATGGAGACGACCAAGTCGGTCTTAGCAGCGGTCAGACAGGAGGACTGGATGGTCTCGTTGGACTTGAAAGATGCATAATTTCACGTTCCCATTCATCCAGACTCCCAACCTTTCCTGAGATTCGTTTTCGGAAAGGTTGTCTATCAGTTCCAAGCCCTGTGTTTTGGCCTAAGCACAGCTCCTATGGTCTTTACTCATCTGATGAGGAATGTAGCGAAATTCCTTCACTTATCGAACATCAGAGCCTCCCTCTACCTAGACGACTGGCTGTTGAGAGCCTCCACGAGTCGTCGTTGTCTGGAGAACCTCTCTTGGACTTTAGATCTAATCAGAGACCTAGGTCTATTAGTCAATATAGAGAAATCTCAACTCATTCCCTCCCAATCCATTGTGTACCTGGGAATGGAGATTCAGAGTCGGGATTTTCGGGCTTTTCCATCGGCCCCCAGGATAAACCAAGCCCTAGAGTGCATCATGAGCATGCTGAAGAGGAGCAATTGCTCAGTGAGACAGTGGATGAGTCTCACAGGGACCCTCTCATCACTGGCCCTGTTTGTCGAGCTAGGGAAACTCCACCTCCGCCCTCTTCAATTCCATCTGGCAGCTCATTGGGACAAGGGCTCGACTCTAGAAGCAGTCTCTATCCCTATCAACCAAGAGATGAAGACCACTCTCCTGTGGTGGAAGCACAATCTCCTTCTCAAGGAGGGTCTATCATTGGCCATCCAGACCCCCCATCTTCATCTCTTCTCGGATGCATCGGACTCGGGCTGGGGTGCGACCTTGGACGGACGGGAATGCTCAGGAGTATGGAACAAGGAACAAGGATTACTCCACATCAACTGCAAGGAACTGTTAGCAGTTCATCTTGCCCTGTTGAACTTCAAGTCCCTCCTGCTAGGCAAAGTGGTGGAGGTGAATTCAGACAACACCACAGCCTTGGCTTACATCTCCAAGCAAGGAGGGACCCATTCGAGGAGCCTTTACGAGATCGCAAGGGACCTCCTCATTTGGTCAAGAGGTCTAAACCTCACACTGGTCACGAGGTTCATCCAGGGCGATATGAATGTTTCAGCGGATCGCCTCAGCAGAAGGAATCAGGTCATTCCCACGGAATGGACCCTCCACAAGAGTGTGTGCAACAGACTTTGGACCTTGTGGGGTCAACCTACCATAGATCTGTTTGCCACCTCCATCACCAAGAGACTTCCGCTTTATTGTTCCCCTGTTCCAGACCCTGCAGCGGTTCATGTGGATGCTTTTCTTCTGAACTGGTCCCATCTCGACCTGTACGCATTCCCTCCGTTCAAGATAATAAACAAAGTTCTGCAGAAATTCGTCTCGCACGAAGGGACACGGCTGACGCTGGTTGCTCCCCTTTGGCCTGCAAGAGAATGGTACACAGAGGTACTTCAATGGCTAGTCGACTTCCCCAGGACTCTACCTCTAAGAGTGGACCTTCTACGTCAACCACACGTAGACAGGTTGCACCCAAACCTCCACGCTCTTCGACTGACTGCCTTCAGACTGTCGAAAGATTCGCTAGAGCTAGAGGCTTTTCGAAGGAGGCAGCCAGTGCGATTGCCAGAGCTAGAAGAATTTCCACTCGTAGAGTCTACCAGTAAGTGGGAGGTCTTCCGAAGCTGGTGTAGAGCCAATTCAATATCCTCTACCAATACCTCTGTGATCCAAATAGCTGACTTCCTTCTTCATCTTAGGAATGAGAGATCCCTTTCAACACCTACGATTAAAGGATATAGGAGCATGTTGGCATCAGTTCTCCGCCACAGGGGTTTGGACCTGTCTTCCAACAAGGACCTTCAAGACATTCTCAAGTCTTTTGAGACGTCTAAACAACGTCGTCTTTCCACTCCAGGCTGGAATCTAGACGTAGTCTTAAGGTTCCTTATGACATCTAGGTTCGAACCTCTCCAGTCAGCTTCCTTCAAGGATCTTACCCTCAAGACTGCTTTTCTCGTTTGCCTTGCAACAGCTAAGAGAGTCAGTGAGGTTCATGCCTTCAGCAAGAACATTGGTTTCACAACCGAATCTGCATCATGTTCTTTTCAGCTTGGATTCCTAGCAAAGAACGAGCTTCCTTCACGTCCTTGGCCTAGATCGTTCGAAATACCTAGCCTCTCCAACATGGTAGGTAACGAACTAGAGAGAGTTCTTTGCCCTGTCAGAGCTCTCAAATATTATCTGAAGAGGTCTAAACCTATTCGAGGACAGTCAGAAGCCTTATGGTGTGCCATCAAGAAACCCTCGAGACCCATGTCCAAGAATGGGCTTTCGTACTATATAAGGCTTCTGATCAGAGAAGCACATTCTCACTTAAAGGAGGAAGACCTTGCATTGCTGAAGGTAAGGACCCACGAAGTAAGAGCTGTAGCTACTTCGTTGGCCTTTAATAAAAACCGTTCTCTGCAGAGCATAATGGATGCAACCTATTGGAGGAGCAAGTCAGTGTTTGCATCATTTTATCTGAAAGATGTCCAGTCTCTTTACGAGAACTGCTACACCCTGGGACCATTCGTAGCAGCGAGTGCAGTAGTAGGTGAGGGCTCAGCCACTACATTCCCTTAATCCCATAACCTTTTTAACCTTTCTCTTGAATACTTTTATTGTTGTTTTTATGGTTGTTACGGTAGGCTAAGAAGCCTTCCGCATCCTTGGATTTGGCGGGTGGTCTATTCATTCTTGAGAAGCGCCTGGGTTAAAGGTTTGGTAGAGGTCCTTTAGTAGGGTTGCAACCCCTTGTACTTTGGCACCTTTGGGTTGATTCAGCCTCCAAGAGGAACGCTGCGCTCAGTAAGGAAGACGAACTTTAAATAAAAGGCAGAGTAACGGTTCTATTCGACTTCCTTACCAGGTACTTATTATTTCATTGTTATTTGAGATAACTGTTATATGAAATATGGGATACTTAGCTATCCTTTAATCATGTACACTGGTTTTCACCCACCTCCCTGGGTGTGAATCAGCTACATGATTATCGGGTAAGTTTAATATTGAAAAATGTTATTTTTATTAATAAAATAAATTTTTGAATATACTTACCCGATAATCATGATTTAATCGACCCTCCCTTTCCTCCCCAGAGAGAACCAGTGGACCGAGGAATAATTGAGGAGGTGTCAACAACAAATGATTGAGTACCTGGCCACAGGTGGCGCTGGTAAGTACACCCCCTTCTAGTATTGTGATAGCTGGCGTATCCCTCCATAGAATTCTGTCGGGCAACGGAGTTGACAGCTACATGATTATCGGGTAAGTATATTCAAAAATTTATTTTATTAATAAAAATAACATTTTTTTGCTTATCGCCTAGAAGTCATACAATTTATGCTGTTAAGTAATGTCTTTATATCTTGATTTTTGTACTTTTACTAATTTAAATTTTGTTTGATTTTGATATACAGAATTTGAGGTTAAGTGTGTAATTATTTCTGCTGCAAACGAGTATTTTTTGCTTATCGCCCAGAAGTCATACTTTTTATGCTGTTAAGTAATGTCTTTATATCTTGATTTTTGTACTTTTACTAATTTAAATCTTGTTTGATTTTGATTTACAGAATTTGAGCCATATGGCCTGGCAGACCATAGAGCGCAGATAAGGAAAACCCTGCCATTGAACTATGAACCAAAAGTTGAAAGCAGTTGGACAGCAAGATGGAAGAGAGGAAATGGGAAACTTGAATTTATAAGGCTAGAAAGTGGAGACAGTTGCCAGACTTAATAGATTTGGCAAACATCACTATCCTACATATTATATACGGTACGTATGCATCTTAGCCTAGTGCTGAAACAATACAGGTAAAATTTGTTCTGGTATGTATTAGAGAGAGCCTAATCATGGTTAGTGTTGATTCAAATATTTCTATATTATGGAAGTAAACTGGTCATTTATGTTTTTCTTCCCACATGACAACATGAGGGACTTGAGGTTTGCCACTACTGTATTATTAGTTACTTATTTAACCTTCATGGAAAGATACAGAATGATGCCTGAAAATGAGTGTGGTAGACAGTTAGTGTCTAAAGAGTACAGATGCAGATGCATTTTCTTACAGTAGGTAGTTTTTGACACTACATACAGTATACAGTACTAACCATTTTGGTATTTTCAAATAATATAGTAATCCCCCGCCATATCGTGGTTCACCTACCGCATCCTCAATACATGGCAGATGTATTATTACAAGTAAAGCTGTATTGCGAGTTTCTTCGGTCTTTGACAACACCAAAGTTGGTAATTTTTAGGATCTGCTCAATTTTAGAGCTTTCAGGTGCTGAGACTTGTGTATTTAACATAGTCTAGCGTATCACAGGTTCAGTTTGAGATTGCCATATCAAACCTATGTTTCGTATTATGCGATTGCGGGAAGATCATGTCAGTGACACAGTGTCTGTTAAATACCTGTGCAAGAGGAGGCCCATCTAAGCCATGCAAGTGGTGGATGAGACCCATAATTTTCAGGAGTTGTGTTGCTTCCAACCTAGACCTCGATACTTTGAGGGGGCCACAGCAGCAGAGCAGTCCAGCATGCGTAACAGGGTCCAGAGAGTTGTCAATTGTAATCATGTTGTTTTCTTCCTGATTTGGTTTTTATTTAGGGGTAATGGGCAGTTCCACTTTAGGAGTAGTGCCGGAAGATTTTACTCTTCTTAGAATGTCCTTACTCTCTTTAGCAACATTAAAGGAATAGAGAGAAAGATTGGGAGGAATAGTATTCACTCCTAGGATAAGGAACTGTACCTCTAAGAGTGTGTGAGGGAGTAACGAGGAACTGTTCATGAGCTCGACCTGCGAGACGAGTATGATCTATCCGTGGAAGGCCACTAAGAGCACCTCCTACGAGGATTGTGTGTACGGTGTTTAGCTGAAATTTCATAGGAAGTGGATGGGGATACCATTTGAGGAAAAAAGGTAAAGGCTCTGATGCCTTTTTCCTATCCTGAACCTGAAAAGAAGAATTATCCAAAAAGGAAGGCCTTTGATGTTTCATAGAATGTGTAAGCTCTGAAGCAGTATGAACATTAGGTAAGGTACTTGTTTGGGCACATTGCTATAAAATAACAGACAGCAGATTTTTCATTGTTATGATGAATGGTTGTTGGAAACTTTGGATCCAAACGATGTAATTGAGTTGTATAAGTAGAAGCTATCTGATAGTCCTTCTGAGTTGATGAAGGAACATAGCCATGCAGAAGTTCCACTAGTTTATGTGGTTGGGCAGTAATATCATGGTCAAGGTGTTAATCTTTGTGGTATAAAATGGCTTCATAGACATTGTGTAGGGATACACTTGCAATTGAATGGTGGCACGTTTGGTGACAGCGCACACAGGAATGGCTGCGCTTACAGACTATGTAATGAGAAGTAAGGACTCTCCAAATAGCTTGTTTAGAAAGAAGCAACGGTATAGTACTTTGACAGTTCGGTCTAACCGAAGTCGTAGTTGTGGACACCACTGATGCAGTCCGAATGTCAACAAAAGTGATAGGGAAATTCTGGGAGGAGATCAATGCTGAGGACCCCTGAGCCTGCCTTCAAGGCAAGCCAAGCTGGTAAGAACAAGTGGGAGAAGTTTTCCAACAGTACTGCCTCAGTACCTGGGGAGATGGCAGTCTCAACTCGAGTGTGTGTCGGTCAAGCATGGGAGAGAAAGGAGACTTGACATTTTTACAGAAATGAAAAGTCGTCTTGCGTAAACTCCGTCATAATGGGCTCGCCATGCGATACGCTAGGGGGGCGTGAAGGAGATGCTGTATGCGCAAATCAGAATAATCTGCCACCAAGGACACTGGGACTGAATTTCGTACAGTGAATGCAGTGGCCATAGCCAGGGGAGCAGTCTCTGGAATTTGACTCGTGACCACTCGGCCCATGGGTCGATAACACATTCACAAATTATCAATAACCAAAAGTAAATCATGGTGGTCATCCTCAGTGAGCAGAGTCCCTAAGTGTTCAGGAAACAGGAGCAGAGTG
This sequence comes from Palaemon carinicauda, assembly GCF_036898095.1. NCBI lineage: Eukaryota > Metazoa > Arthropoda > Malacostraca > Decapoda > Palaemonidae > Palaemon > Palaemon carinicauda. The sequence continues at coordinate 123,797,855 of NC_090735.1, read as the reverse complement.
GGGAATATCAGTTGCTGAAGTAAAGAGCTATTATTTCTTACTCTCACCAGTTGAGGAAGGGGAACAATCCCTTGTCTCATTTCTTGTGACTGGAGCAATATTTCTTCCACTGCGAGGACGACCACTCCCCAAAATACTCCCATGGTGATTCTACAGAATTTAATTTACCACAGAGGTAGAGAGGATGTGGATCGACCTCAGCGTGACTTCAGAAGGTGCCACAAGGGTGACTATGATGGCTAGGATAAATCCACATGACACTGGCAAAACTACGCATCAAGCACAAGAGAAAAACAAAAGCACTTGTAAGTATAATCCAGTGTGGAGAGTAGTCATGATCGTAGAGCAGGAGAAAAGGGGCAACCTCTTGACAGTAGGAGGACCAGGATTAGACTGGAGATTACATCACATCAGTACGTAATACTCCCCAGCAGTGGAGTTGTTAAGTAACCTATAATAGTTTCAAAATGGAACCAGGTTTCCTTTTTGTCTGGTCGTTGAAAATCGACATAGGAGTAAACCCATTTGAATGACCGAGAAGTTTGTATCTGCATAGGAATAAACAGAAATTCAGCTTGGTAGTAGCAAGAAAGTAATGTACTGTACACCTTAAAGTTTTAGTTTTTCAGAAAGAAGAAAGTGCTTGCCATAGGTGACAAAGAATCATGAAAGTGTATGGAGAAATAACTTCTGAAAGTGTGAGTAAAATAGCCTAACTTTCCCAGATGATTTTGTAAAAGGCACACTATTGGGCAGTAGAGGAAACGTGACCAATCAGAGCACGCCGATCTGTATCCTGGCTGCTGATTGGCTACCAGGCCACAGGCTCATTCTTAAGCAAATTGCAGCATTCAGTATCTCACACTGACTAGGTTGCTTCTAAGCATATGTATGAGACATCGATTTATATCCTTGTCTGTGTTTTGACTTTTTGTTGGCATTTTTGGCCAAGATGTCTGCTAAATGTTCTGCATCTTCCAAGGGTTTTGGCAGTGAACTTGAGCACTGGAGAAGGATGCTTACTAAAGCAGAGAAGATGAAACTCCTTGACATGCCTAAGAAAATGAGAAGCAATGCAAAAGTAGGCCACCATTATGGCATCAACAAATCTACTGTTTGCTACAGCAAGAAGGGAGAAAAGAATACAAGGATGATGGCAAATGTCAATTTACAAAACAACAAAAAGGGTGGGAACTTCTCACAATGAGGCCATTGTAAGCATGGAGTCTGCATTTACCCTTTGGATAAGGGACTGTAGGAAGTACCTGGCATTGGATACCAGCACCATTTGGGAGAAGGCCAGGCAGCTCTACGGTAAGTTACGGATGGTGGTGATGATGACCCAGATTCGGGATCATCTACAGTATCTTCTCACTAAACCTGTGAAATTTAATGTCAGCAAGGAATGGTTTGATAAATTTCAAGATGTTCAATCTTTAGAGCGTGTCCCTGTACGAAGCTGCCTCTGCTGACATAACAAAGGCTGACAAGTACGTGAAGGAGACGTTCCAGAGCACGATCGAAGAAGGGGGTTATTTACATGAATAAGATTTCAATATGGGTGAAACTGGCCTCTTTTGGAAACTTATTCCATCACAGACTTTCATTGTGAAGGAAGAAGCCAGAGCCTCTGGATTAAGGGCCAACAAAGATCGCCTCGCACTTATGTGGAAATGCTGCAAGGTTTATGATAAAGCCAGCGCTAAGTCCAAAAACCCAAGAGCCCTCAAAAACAAAAATGAAGCTCTGCTGCCAGTGCATTTGGGTGCACACCCAAAAGGCATGGATAGCGAAAGCACTGATACCAGATTAGTTACACCAGCTCTCCATCCCAGAAATTAACGCTTATTTTGTTAAAAAAAGGCCTAGATTTTAAAGTGCATCTTCTAATGGACAATACTGGAGGCCACACGATTGACCTGTATTACGAGGTCTTACAGATAGAATTCTTAATGCCGAACATGACATCGATGAATCAGCCCATGGATCAAGGCGTTATTCATGCATTCAAGGAATGTTATACTCTAAACTCCCTTCAAAATCTGGTGGAGTCTATGGATGCGAATGTTAACTTCTCGTTGAAGGATTACTGTCATGATTTCACCATTGCAGCATGTCTCCAAAGTATCAAAAGGCTATAAGAGAGATAAAGAAGAAACACTCGTTGCTTGGTGGAAGAAATTGTGGCTAGAAGTGGTCAACAACTATAAAGAATTCTCTCCTGTTGAAATCCACCACTGAGGTAGATAAGGCAGTAAGTCTGATAAAATTGCTTGGATAGGATGACTTTACAGATATAACAATCGATGACGTAAATGACCTGATTAAGCCCCTCGCTCGGATCTGTTAATGGATAAAGATCTGATGGAGATGTCAATATCCGCAAGCGAGGACGAAGAAGTGGATGAAGATCCTGGGGAAGGAGAGGAAGTTGGCCCAACACCAGCACGCTTCTCAACTCTGGCAAAAACAGCAAAAGAACTCCAGATAATGGCTGAAGATTGGGACCAACATGCAGTGCAAAGTTTTTAAGAACATCCTTTTGCATAAGAAAGGCAGTGCCAGCAATGACCTCTAGCTACAGGCCCCCTACCCAGTCACTGGCTATCATGATCTTCCCTGCTACCTATGTACAGTACTGTAGTTTGTACCGGCTGGGTAGCTTTGGCTGCTCCAGTAACTGGTCAAAACAGACCAGTTTAGGCCGGTCAAACAAGATCTTGCCTCCCTCGCTCTCAAGGCAACAGAGATTCTACATGCAGTTTTGCGCTGGCGAGACTGAGCAGAAGACATGTCCTTCTCAGCCTCTGAATTGGCACCCATGGAGGCTTTGGCCTTGGTCTCTTTCCATACTGTGTCCTGGCTTGACCAGTGGTAGGATGTAGTGACGCACTTTTGAGAGTCGACGAGGTTAGCAACTCTGGAGGCTTTGGAGAAGTAAAAGAGCCTTGTTCTGTCTGGAGGGAAGGCTGTTGATTCCTAGTTCACCAGACATAAAACCTGTGGGGTGATTGGGTTTCGAAGAGGCAGAATCCTTGGCTTTGGCCGGTCCTGTAAGATTGAGGTTCTGAGATTCCATCCTTTAACCTCTTATTGGAAAAAGCCTGCGTGTGCACAGCCTTTTAAATCACAACCAGGTCCTTCTAAGAAGGGTGGTGGTTTGAAGAGGGGAGAAGAGGGAGGCGCTGAGACAGGCATACCCATCTCACACTACCAAGAATAAGGGGTTGTCTCTCGCCACTGGGCAGTGGCAGTCTTGGAATGTAGTATACTTTGGGACGGTGACTTGCTTCCCTTCCAGAACCACTGGCCTCCCCTATTTCCTGTTCTGATCGAGATCTCATCAGATCTCCCAGCATCATCAAAAGCCCTGGCCTTTTAGCTGGAGGTGGAAGTGGTGATAAAGAACGTGATTAAATTCGTTAGAGATGGATCTTCAGGCTTCTTGTTTTCTTTTCCTAGTGGAGGCGGCAACAGGGCCTTGAGACCAGTCATCGACCTCTCTGTGCTGAACAAGTTGTGCATAAAACAGAATTTAAGATGGAAACCGTGCAGTCAGCAGTCAGAGAGGAGACATCGTGCTTTCGGTAGATCTGAAGGACAAGTACTTCCCAATGCCTGTTCATCAGACGTCTAGAAAGTACCTCTGCTTCTCCATCTACTGTACGGTGTAGCAGTTCAAGACTGATTTGAACTGTGTATATCTCCCCAAGTGTTCACTCAACCCTGTTCAGCCCACTCACGAGGTATACGTTTCCTGCTGTACTGGTATCCCGACAACTGGTTAATCCTGGCCTTGTCGTAGAGGCAGTTGCTTCAGGATCAGGATTGGCTTCTTGCATTTAGCCACAATCTTGGGATCTGGGTAAAATGGGAGAAGTCTAATCTCATTCACAAACAGAGGTTGAAGTACCTGGGCATGCTAGTAGATTAAGACCCTAGTAATCTGGGCTCTTACGCACACCCCGTGTGAACCCTTGAGGAGGTAGTCATATAAGGGAGCCAACACTCGAGACTGTCTTCTTTTTAGTCCTAGCCATGGGGAAAAGATTGAGCAAGTTCCACGGTTTGTGCCAGAGTTCGTGGTCAAGACTCTAAATCCACTGGCATATAATCCCAGGTTCGAGACCTTATCCATTCCCTCCATCTGGGAATCGTTGGTCCATAATCAAGATGAGATGCTCCTGCTCTCACTGGATAAATGCTTGCTACCCATTTAAGAGACCGATTCCAGTTTGCGCCTAAGTAATCTCCCTAATTGAAGGATTCAGGTTTGCATGGTTAGAAAAAATACAATTTACCTTTAAAATTTTAGAAGTTGGGAGTGGTTATAAAAGCTGAAATTTGTAAAGATGATAAAAACAAGAAAAATTATAACAATAGTGAAAAACATATACCAGAGATTTCTTGTATCTGCTTTGTGATTTGTCAGCAATCGCAGGGTTCCAAGAACACCCGCAATAGCCGAAGAATTGCTGTATTTTTATTAATTTAATATGATGTATTTTAACAAAACACACTAGTCACATTATTTCCATTTATTTACAAGACCACCAAGTCAAATTATTTAATAATTTACTGTACAGCAAAATATTTTCATGACACCACTATCTATTTTAGTGTATGTAAAACTGCATCTGTATATAAAGGTGTGTGCATCATAATTCTTATTGATATTTATTTACATTGACTCTTTTTTTAAACAACCAAGTCACATATTTACTGTAGATTAGTTCAACAAGACACAGGAATAATATTTTTTCATATTTACCAAGTGGTTCAACGAACCCCCCCCCCCCCCCGAGTAATATTTTTTAACAAGATATTATTTATATTTCAAAACACTAATACTACATGCCCAAAGTATTTGTTTTTAAATGCAAACTGAAAACAGGAGCAAAGTAAAGCTAAAGTTTATCAGCAAGGATGGAAAAAACTTCAGGAAATGCAAAAAGTAATATGTAAAAAGCAATTGATCTTGGGGTTAACAGGATGCAGTAAAGAAACTTGAGCATTGTCTGCAGCGGGTTGTGCAAGGAATCTGCAAGCGTTAGCACCTACAGGAAATATTAGCACATTGAAATAATAATTTAGCTAAAGAAACAAATCATTACCAATAGCAGCAATTATCAACATTCTAAGGTTCACCTCGTTTCACAAAAGCTTTTAACTAATTTTAATAAATTTAACTTCTCACCTCGGTTTTATAGGTATCGATACATACATCATTATTGTTCCTGCTTAATTCCATTAAAATTCAATATCAATATATCAATTGAAAATAGAAATATAGTAAAAAGGAACAGAAAAATGGCATGTAGAAAAATCACTTTAATAACAAGAAGATACTGTTTATGTTATACACAAGCATAAAAAATTTCTTCCCGGTAAAAATACACAAATTTATGATTTTTAAGATTGTGTAATCTACAAAAGAAAAAGATCAAATTCATCAATATGATGTGTGTACATTATATCTCGATATAAATATTTTTCATTCTTTCTTGCAAAAACATTTGTGTAAATGCAAAATCTTCCTAAAACATAAAATTGGCATAAATATAAAATTAAGTGTTTCCAATCAATTCTAGCGAATTTTATTAAGGAGAGTGAGTATGTCTGCACGATGCAATTTGTTTTTCCCCTGTGCGTCATGCTCCAAAACTTGCACGCCGTTTTCCCACCACCATATTAAGCCAGAGTTATAGGATGTTCTGCGGAAAAAAAAACCAGGTAAATATTTTATAAATAATACTTAAGAACTATACAGTATTTTTAAACATATTCCAGGCATTACACATTAGAATTATGATGCACACCATAATTCCCCCTAAAATTATATCCCTTCAAATCAAAAGGTTAAACAGTTTACAAAATTTTCTATTTCTTACACACACAAGTTAAATATTGTTTTAACCTAGCAATAATTTTATCACTAGAGTTGGTAATAAATTCTTAAAAGCTAATTTTTCCTGCTGCTATAAATTTGTTTCATTAATACTAACCAATGCAAAGCAACTTTTACCCTAGGTTGCATTATTAGTTTATTAAATATTCTTTGGTATGATATTGACTGTGACAAATTTATTAATGTATTGCAGATTTATGTTATGAAATTTTTATAGTTATCAGTTTTATTTTGGTGAATGTACTGTGATCTCCAAACATTTCCTGTGAAAGGCTAGAACAGGGAATCCAATATGATGTAAATACCCAAGAAATATTGTCCCCTGCTTGTGAACCTTTGTATCAACATGCAAAACATTGACTGTGTATGTTAGAGGGACCTTCGAGTTCAGACACTTTCGACCTATTACACAGAACCTCCAAATGTTGAAAACAGTCTGCTATAGATGACGTGACTAAGTCATCGCATAACCAAAAGAACCAATGACTCCATGATTCAAAGAGCAGTGACTTGCAGGGGAACAGTCCCTTAAACGTCAACCTGCTTTAAGTAAACAGTAAGTCGGCATTGAGGAAGCAGAGAGTGGCATAAAGACCTCGATCTGCTGTTCTAGTTTCTCTACCTTGCAGAAAAGACGGGTCAATGTTCACCCTTTTCTTTTTTAAACCCCAATTCAACCATGTCAGTAGAGGTGGTAGAGGTAAAAAGGCAATGCTGAGGTCAGAAATTTCCTCCTCCATTTGCTGCGAGTAGAGGATGGCTGTCATAGGAAAAAGTGTAGGGCTCAGCGAGGAAGGATTCTTTATGGGCAGGTTAGTCCTATAAGTTGATTCCTCCAGCCTTTTCTCACCAGAGGAAGTCTTATCTCACCCAGACCACTGCAATGGCCACCCTTCATGCCTCTTCATGAATCAACCACTGGTCCAATACAGTGGGTTTTTTTGGCTGACAATGAACACTTGGCAGATCCTGACAAGAGGGAGGCATTCAAGAACATTGTCTTGACAGGGGACAAGGCGCTATTTACCAATCTGTCTGCCAACCAGTGAGCAGTATTGAAGAGGTGTGATGCCGTAGCCTCCGAGTTACAAAAGTAGATTGGCTGGCTAAAGATCCTTAATAAATGCATCAGTGAAGAGGCATTTTCTGTTCCTGACAGAGGAAGTAGAGGTGACAGAAGACTTGCTTTTGTACCGATCAGTGTCCTTCCCTCTACCACAGTCTGCCTCCACTTCTAGCCGCTCAAGACCATCGCCGCCTTCTAATTAGGCACACGAGTCTGCACCTAGAAAAGACCCTTGTCCACCCCTTTTCAACTTCAGGCGGGGCAACAGAATAGCAGCAGCCCTTTCAGATCACACGGGCAAGGGTGCAACCGATGCGGGAGGAAAAAAAGGCCACGATTTCAGCTAGGGGTGGCAGTTGTCCTATTGAGTCTACTTGTGGGAGGTTTACAATCCCAATGGATGAGATGGCAGTATCACAGGGCGGAACTGTAGATATCCTTCAATTCAGGTACTGCCTCCTGCTCCCCCGCCTCTGATTGGACCACCAACATCATCATCCCATCACCAGGGATTGACATAGGACTTGGCCCTTCATGCAGAATTCCAGGCCATGCTGGAGAACACTCCCCAAGAGGTTTAAGACGGCTCCCCAGCCTTTTTCAGTATACGCTTTCTTGTAGAGAAAGCGTCTAGAGACTAGACAGTCAAGACCTCAGCCCTGAACAAGTTTGTTCTATAAACCTCGTTCGACATTGAGACTCCAGGTATGTCAGCCAAGTGATCATGCCATTAGACTTGATGATGACGATCAACCTAAAGGACGTATACATCCAGATCCCTATCCATCTTTACTTCTGGAGGTACCTCCGGTTTAACAGAGCTAACAGACTTCTCTGTATTGCAGCTCCACAAGTTTTCATCAGTTTTTATTCTACTGCTTGCACTCGAGCCAACGGCATTTGTTGTCTGGCTGACTCGGAAGGCAATCTCCTCCACTGAGACAAAGTTCTTTCATTCTGTCACGATCTGGGGATTGTGATGAATCAAAAGACGTCGATCCTAGTGCCCAACCAATGATTAGTCTTTTTTATAGGTATGAACATTGACAGTCATAGGAGGTCTTCTCATCTAGGGACAGACTGGTACTCTTTCAAAAGATATCTCTCCCTTTTCTTACACTGCCACGCATCCTCGAGTAGTGAACGAAATCCTGACATTGAGGGGTTCGTTGAAAATTGACATATTCGCCACTTTTGAAGCTTCGTGTATACTGTTCAATGGTGTCCGAGGATGCCTTCCAGCACCACCCCTGGGACGGCATCGATGTCTATGCTTCAACACTGTTCTGCCTAATAAAGAGTGTCTTGAACCAAGTCCTGTCCACTACGAACCTCAATATGACTCTAATAGCAGGAAATGGCCCCAAGAAGAATAGTACCCAGACCACCTACTTCTAATAGAAACTCTGAGGGAATTGCATCCATTCCCTGATGTGGTTTGTCCAACCACTCGTCCAATTATTCCACAGCTCGATGGAATCGCTTCAGCTTTACACATGGACATTATCCAACATTGCCTCTCAGAGAAAGGCTTTTCACTCTGGAAATTAAAAACTTGTGTACCAAGCCAAGGTGTGGTTCAGTCACCTACTTTGCCACCAGTAAGGGTTTGTCAAATGTAGAGATGTTGGGGGACATACAGGAAGTTGGTTCCTTCTGATGGGAAGGTGGTGACCTTCACGACACACCAATCAGCCAACCAATGAATCCACTGGGCTCTAAAGAGTATGGATGCAGTTGTACCAATTTTTCTGATATGTTAGACAGAAGGCAACGAAGGGTTGAGGAATGCTACATTATGGGTGGATGAATGAAGGAAAGCTAGCCTGAATTCCTTATCCACCTACAGTCTACTAATCCATCAGGATTGGTTTTGAAGAAAGTGCTGACTACCCTCAAAGCCTAACCAGGACCTCCAGTCACATTTCCCTTAAGAAAGATTCGGAATGTGTGCCGCGTTTTCACGCCAAGCTTGGCTGGTTCAGGAAGAGCGGTAGAGGTAACAAGGGAAGAGGAAGGGGACGTATAAGTCTCCAGCAGCCACAATTGGGGAGATGCCTATCATGCCATTGTAGAACGTGAGTGACATGTCGAAGAGCAGTTAGGTAAAAGTCCTTCAACCTCACCTCACTTTCACACCAATAGTTCCCGAGTTTCCTTCAAAATCTCTCCTAGTTTTCCGAGACTGACCTCCGAAAGTTCTACAAGTACTCTTCCTGGTGGACAAATCAACTGGAGATGATGACCAATCACTAATATCTCTCCCTTTAACCAGTTTTTTCAACAAACCAGGTTCTAAATGAAAATGGTATGAACTGTATTGGCTTCCATCTGAAAAAGAGGTGTGCTTTCAGTCCACTCAGAATTACCTCCGCATCTTTTTCAACGGAGTGGTACATCAGTTCAAAACCCTGTGTCTTGTACTGCACTACTATTCAGGTCTTCAAACTGATGTTAGCTTTAACGAGCATGGGATACATCTCGATATAACGACGATTGTTGATCCTGCAACCACCTCCGAAAGTCTGTTGCTACAGGATTGTGATAACCTGCTCACCTTTTGCTGCAACATGTAATTTGTGATTTGGTGGGAAAAGTCGAATCTCGCACTCAAGCAGAGGTTGAAGTATCTGGGCATGCTGATTAGACATGGCATCAGTAAACTCTGAGGTTGCACATCCACGTGTGTCTAAGAAGTACTTCTACCTCAACACTGGCAGTCTTCTCGGCACCCTTTCCATATTGGAAGGAGACCTTTGTTCCTCATGGATGATTCCAAAAGAGATTTCTTCCATGGTGTTTGAATGATCACTGGTTGGCAAATTGGTATTCACTTTATCCTCTCAGAAAGATCCAGACACTGCTCTCTGCCTTTTTGTGCCAAGCCTGGCTAGTTCAGAAAGGGCAATAGAGGTTAGGAGGAAGGGACACTGAAATCTGTAATCACCTTCTCCAGCAACTACAAATGGGACTCCAAAATCTCTTCTCCTAGAAACAGAAGTGAAAAGTGGTGAAGAATCCACTCAAAGTTATTAGACTGATCTCCGGAGGTTCCGCAAGTCAAGTTTTCCTGGTAGAAAAGTCAATTGGAGCTGGAGATCATTCTCTCTATAACCAGGTTCAAGATGGATATGTTACAAATTGTGCTGACTTCCATCTGAGAAGAAACTTGTGCTTTTAGTGGATTAGAAGTATGCATACTTACCAGTACCCATTCATCAGTCGTCTCAAAAGTACCTCTGCATCTTTCGCAATGCATCAGTGTATCAGTTCAAACCCCTGTGTATTGGACTCGGCACTGCTCCCTTAGTGTTCACAGGTGTCGGCTTCAACTCATCAAGTTGAAATCTCTTGATCTATCTCGACAACTGGTTAATCCTGCCTAGCTTCCTTTGAAAGGGAGTTGATACAGGATCAAGATCACCTGATCTCCTTTGTCACAAACTGAGATAAGTTGATCTCGCACCCAAGGGGAGGTATAAGTATCTGGGCATGCAGATACATGGCAACAGGAAGAGTTTCCATTAAAAGATCAGCAAACTCTGAGGTAGCACAACCATGTCTGTCTTAGACCGTACAAAAAGGTTAATATTGACAGTCTTCTCAGCCTCCTTTCCCTTGAGAAATTTGTTCCTCATTAACAACTCCACCAGATATCTCTTAAGTGGTGTTTGAAAGATTTAAGGTTGACCTCCTGGAATTTTCTAAGCTAGCCTGTTCCAGTGAGACAGAAGGTATGGGTTTATGTTGCCTGGTGAAAGTACGAAGAAAACCCTACCAAGAGAGTCTCGCTTAACTCCGTGCCTCCATACATGTAGCCGTTCTCAGGTGACATCATCTGAAGAAAGCTTCTATAAATCAGTCCTGGAAATAAGAGAAGCGTTTCTAGCACTGCAATAAGCAGCAAGGAGGCATGGTTTCTCTACCTCTCAGTACATTGACAAAGCAGATGCTTATCTGGGTCATGTACCTGTTACCCAGATACATCTTGGGCAAGGGTTATATGCTCAGTTGCCAGGGTAAGGTTGTAGGATTGGAATGATCCCTACATTCTTGCATAGTGAGGCTCAATGGGAATTAATTTGTTTGCTATACAAATATACAGGACACACACTGGGTATGTTTTCCTATTACAGACCAACAAATCATCTGCATGCCTATGCCTTCCCTCTGTTCAGCTTGATTTTCCGGTTGGTCAACTAAATGAACTGTAGATCATGCCATGTCTCAGGATTACCCTGGCGGCTAGATGTAGAAAGCCAAGTGGAATACTCTTCTCTGTCATCCTCGCCTTTAGAGGTGACATCTGTCCTTAAGGTTACTTGTACTTCACATATTTTTGCAAGCGACTACAGATGTTTGGATACCTCTGCAGTTCTCCATCAAGGATACTGGGCCATCTTCTCTGATTGATGTCATTAGAAGGGATACTTCTCCAGTCTGAGCATCTCTAACTCAGATCGTGGAGGGCCACATCTATCTTCGCCGAGAGAAGCCCTATAAGTTGTGGTTGTGAAAGACTACCGCTCAACCTTGAGCACAGACTTCCGGCTTGAGAGCATAAATGTCTCCTCATGGGAGTTGTCTATAGTCATGAGAAGCTTCAAGCAGAGTTGCCCACCCAGAAACCTCAGACCCAGGGAGTGGGCTGTGACATCTGTTCTCAAGTTTCTCACGAGTATTACTTATGATCATTTCAGAAGGTCGTCAAGCAGTTATTTCTCTTAAGATTGTCTTTTTGCTGGCACAACGTTAGGAGAGTAGGTGGGTTGGACAGTCTCTGATATATATTTGAGAGACTACAACATGCCTACTAAAAGAGGGTAAGGGTTGTAAGAAAGTCTCCTTTAATATTGTGCTCGGATTCTTGACCAAAACTTGGAACCCATCAGCACACAACCCCATAAGACTTCTTCATCCCATTATTACAGGGAACATTGGGTGGTAATCGCGAGGAAATAAATGTTCCACATGGGCTCTGTAGTGCTAGCTGAAGAGGACTTGACACCTCATGTCTGAGTGTCAACTTTCTGGTTTGTGAGACAATTCAAAGAGAGTACACCTCTACCTTTTGAGGGGTTCAAGGTATGCTCGCAAAGTTGGAGGTATTGGTCACATGCCAACCTCCCCCAAAGAAAATATCATTGGGCCAGGTGATGAAGCTAGGCAAATGAGTGTCAAAAAAACCTTCACTAAGTCCTTAGACACTAGATTTTGGAACTGTGGTGGCTGCTTAAGCACAGTAGTAGTGTAGCTAGCCTATCTCCAATACAGGACAGAAGGTATCTTGTCTAAGGTAATATGTTCTATGTCCTGTGAAAAGTAGAATGACTGGCTCGTATGCTTCTTTCCATCCTTCACTTGGGATATACCAGTCAAACTAGAACACTAGATCTGACACTGATCCCGAAAGGCTACAATTTTGAGCACCTGTCTTTAAAGACTACTTTTGTAGGAAACCTTCTCTCCCAAAACCCCTCAACAAGATTAGACTTTGAATGCCAAACACATTGGTCATCATATGCCAAGTTTTTGTTTCCAGACTTTATCTTCCCTTTACGGAAAAAATTACTTATCAACCAAGTAGCAGGTTCCCAAACAAGTACTGCCCAGGTCCTATCAGCCTACTTATCCCTATGATGGGCTGATATTATGTTGCTGGAGCTAGAAAAACGCAATTGGAGAGTCTTCCCCCCTATTTTAAATGACGAAAGGTTTGTATACGTTCCTAAAATTAGGAACAGGAACAAATCTTAAAGGTAATTTGTACATTTCCAAACAATACAAACCTCATCCTAATCAACCCTCTCTGTTGCAAGCCGAAGATCAAAAGGAATTTTAGACAGGAGAGAGGTTGAGACTACTCTCATGCACTCAACAGCTATCCCTAACTACCATATTGATGAATTCAAGGGACCTTCCAGGCCCGCTGAACACCTTCCCTATTTTAAATGACTGGTTTGTAAAGCTAGGAAAAAGAATCTTGATGACAGGTTTGTAAAGCTAGAAAATTTTTTTTTATTAAATATTTTTTTGGAATCTCGAAATCATATATGGTGATTTCATTAAAAAGATTTCTATAAAAATACTAACGGTACGTATTTTAAACGACAGGTTTGTATAGCTAGGAACAAGAGAATTTAAAAAATATATATATATTCTTGCTTATTCTTTAGAAATTTTATAGACTAAGATTTATACAAATACTGAACGAATCTAAATATTTGCTTTTCAGCATGCCCTACCTGAACGGTGCTATTACATCTTTTTTGCAATCAAAGGTTGATTCTCGGGTGTGTGTGTTATACCAGTACTTCCTGTTCTGGCTCTTGCTGAAGGCCATCATCCAAGGCTCTGGAAATTTTTTAAAAAGTTGGAAAATTATTTCATTCATGTACTTTAAAAGATTATTACATAAAAAAATATATTTTTTTCAATACATACCCATTCTTGTCCATGCAAATCCCTAAACATACCACTCAAAACTGTTTACCAACTCAATATAAATATGACTCACAGGTAGGTAGGTAGGTTGAAACGTCCCTGCTAATTGTGTATAGCACTGTAGATGGAAAGGCAAACCCAGTAACTGATCAGAGAAGTTGAATGGTTGTGATCAAGATAATGACAAAGGCATTACTGATAACACCTACCTCTGACCATGCTGGTGTTATATGTAGATACAAAAACCATGCTGGTGTTATATGTAAATACAAAAACCATGCTTGTGTTATATGTAAATACAAAAACCATGCTAGTGTTATATGTAAATACAAAAACCATGCTGGTGTTATATGTAAATACAAAAACCATGCTAGTGTTATATGTAGATACAAAAACCATGCTGGTGTTATATGTAAATACAAAAACCATGCTGGTGTTATATGTAGATACAAAAACCATGCTGGTGTTATATGTAAATACAAAAACCATGCTGGTGTTATATGTAGATACAAAAACCATGCTGGTGTTATATGTAAATACAAAAACCATGCTGGTGTTATATGTAAATACAAAAACCATGCTAGTGTTATATGTAGATACAAAAACCATGCTGGTGTTATATGTAAATACAAAAACCATGCTAGTGTTATATGTAAATACAAAAACCATGCTAGTGTTATATGTAAATACAAAAACCCATGTTGGCACTCTGCGTAAGTGATATAAAAAAATTGTATTTTTCCTAGCTATACACTTGTGGGAGGGTGGGCTGTGTCACCCTAGCAGTACCAGCTGAACTCGGTTGAGTCCCTTGTTAGGCTGGAGGAACGTAGAGAGTAGAGGTCCCCTTTTTGTTTTGTTTCATTGTTGATGTCGGCTACCCCCCCAAAATTGGGGGAAGTGCCTTGGTATATGTATGTATGTATACAAACCTAAGTCCTTTATTGTTCAATTTTCCACCTCAATTACCTCCTCTCAATCTTGAGCTGAATATCAAAAGTAATCTTTGACAACAGTAGTCGGGGGCTATTCATTTTGTGCTCATCACCTGTAGTAAATTACCTCATTACTGAATAAGACATTCATTCAACGTCCTCTTAGGACATTTCCTATTTTAAAGGATTCAAGTTTGCATAGCCAGGAAAAATATAGATTATTTTTAAAATCTATTAAGTTGTGCAATCATTAGAAATGATACTCTATACAGTACAAAATTTACACGAATGAAGGAAAAGGCTAATTGAATATAGAGCCAAGATACCATGTAAGTAACCGCTGATTTACTTGTTAGTAAATCAACAACAATAACATCGTACAGCCATTTCTATATCAAAACACACTGATATCAGATAACTAACATCTGTTAAAGAAAATCTATTTTAGAAAACATCAAATTAAATGCTTACAGGAAGAAATCCACTCAACTTGTATCTTTGTGAGTGAAAGCCACAACAGACAGTTTAATTATACATTATATATTAATGAAAATCAGTAAGTTTATCTGGAATGAAAATGAATCTAGTCTAAAAAGGCGATGCAAGCTTGGAAGAAATTTCTTTCTATATTAACCCAATTAAGAAACCAATAAAAAGGAGGATGGATGGCTGGTACTAACTAAGAATGGGCCGGATACACATGTGAACAGCCACTTTAAGCAACTCTTGCTCTTTCAATTCCATTTTCAAGGATTAAAGATTTGTCCATTTTGAATTGGACAAATTATGATTGTTGGGTTTGTCGGGTTAAAATATTTCTCATTCAAAGAATTTAATTTGTATTAAAATATTCTTATTCAAAAGAGTGAATGAAGGTTGCAGTGTTGGGGGCAGTTAAGGGAGTAGTAAAAAATAGAGGGTTGGGCATGAATGTAAAGAAAGTTCTATATGAGAAAGTGATTGTACCAACTGTGATGTATGGATCGGAGTTGTGGGGAATGAAAGTGATGGAGAGACAGAAATTGAATGTGTTTGAGATGAAGTGTCTAAGGAGTATGGCTGGTGTATCTCGAGTAGATAGGGTTAGGAACGAAGTGGTGAGAGTGAGAACGGGTGTACGAAATGAGTTAGTGAGAATGGGTGTAAGAAATGAGTTAGCAGCTAGAGTGGATATGAATGTGTTGAGGTGGTTTGGCCATGTTGAGAGAATGGAAAATGGATGTCTGCTAAAGAAGGTGATGAATGCAAGAGTTGATGGGAGAAGTACTATAGGAAGGCCAAGGTTTGGGTGGATGGATGGAGTGAAGGAAGCTCTGGGTGATAGGAGGATAGATGTGAGCGAGGCAAGAGAGCGTGCTAGAAATAGGAATGAATGGCGAGCGATTATGACGCAGTTCCGGTAGGCCCTGCTGCTGCCTCCGATGCCTTAGATGACTGCGGAGGTAGCAGCAGTAGGGGATTCAGCATTATGAAGCTTCATCTGTGGTGGATAATGTGGGAGGGTGGGGTGTGACACCCTAGCAGTACCAGCTGAACTCGGTTGAGTCCCTTGTTAGGCTGGGAGGAACGTAGAGAGTAGAGGTCCCCTTTTTGTTTTTGTTTCTTTGTTGATGTCGGCTACCCCCCAAAATTGGGGGAAGTACCATGGTATATGTATGTATGTAAAATATTTTATTTGTATTTCTTACCATTTGTTGCTTTTAAAAGCATCAGTGCAGTTGGAACGGTATAAAATGTCTCACGATCTGAATCCCCTTCCACTTCAGTGAATACTCTCTTGGGATGAGCTCCTCCTTTCATTAATCGATGATGTAACCTGAAAAGAGAATTGTGTAACAATTAATGTTATTATCAAACGAGTAACTAGACCAATGAGCTTATATTTTTAACACCCATATGAATGGTTTGAAATTTGTTCCTATTAAGTAAATTAAATCATATTTTGTAAATTTAATAAAGTTTTCATACAGCATTTATTTTATTGAGTCTATATTCCTTACTGATTGAAGATTTGAAAGACTTAAATCATTTACAAATATTAGTGTTAAATTGTACCTTGTAAGAGGGTCATTTAAAATTCAAGGTAAAAATTCAGGGATGTTTATTTAACTGACTTTAAATAAACCTTATTGAATATATGGTTATAACAGATATGAGGTACGGTAGTTTGAAATCGGCTGGGAAAATAAAACTTGGTAATCACAAAACAAGTTACCTTAGGTGAACAGATGTAATAAAACTATGGTTTGCCAAATTTTCCTTTGGTCTCTATAGAAAAAGCTGTCATCTCTTTTTACCTGGTCTTAGTCCAGTTCTCACCAGGATGACCTAAGCTTTGACACTAAACACTTCTATGATTTGCCCTGTGACTCCATAATTTGGTCAAGCTATTTTTTAATAATCTTAATTTTATACGAAAAAACTTTATTGATTACACAACTGCCAAATATATTAGAGTAAGGGATATTCGAGGCCTGAAATAAGTAGAGAGAGATGCCTTTAGAAAAAAATAGTACTGTATAGAAAGAGAATAAACTGAACTGTCAAGCTGGTACATAAAGTACGATTATAAAAAATGGAATAGTATAAGCAAAAGGGTATTTGAAATTCAGTACTGTATATCAAAAGAATAAACTGAACTGTCAAGTTGTACTGAGAGTGCAGTTATATAAAAAGGAACAACATTTGCAAGGGGTGATGTGGAAACAGACAAAACTAAATAAAGAGTATCATTTTAGTTTTTAACAGCACTAGAAGTTACGGTGTATGTATAGTCTTTATAAGTACTTTATACACGAGACTGACACTTATAGAAAATGAAGGACAATTTTGGCAGATGTGACTAAAAAAAATGCCAAGTTCTTGACTGGTGTGTGATGGGAAAATCATATTACATAGATGGAAAAGATGCTTAGAGTTGTGTCCAGTACAGGGTGGTTTTAGAAGAGGTAGGGGTTGTATGAATCAGATTTTTTACTGTTAGGCAGATATGCGAGAAATATCTAGCAAAAGGTAAGGAGGTGTATGTTGCGTTTATGGATCTGGAGAAAGCGTATGATAGAGTTGATAGGGAAGCAATGTGGAATGTGATGAGGTTATATGGAGTTGGTGGAAGGTTGTTGCAAGCAGTAAAAAGTTTCTACAAAGGTAGTAAAGCCTGTGTTAGGATAGGAAATGAAGTGAGTGATTGGTTTCTGGTGAGAGTGGGGCTGAGACAGGGATGTGTGATGTCGCCGTGGTTGTTTAACTTGTATGTTGATGGAGGGGTGAGAGAGGTGAATGCTCGAGTGCTTGGACGAGGATTAAAACTGGTATTAGTCATCAGGCTTGTGATGAGAGGGGAGAAGTAACATCAAGATGTGACAGTAACTAGATAAAAACCCATAACATGGAAAGGTGCATAAATGAGACTCAAGACTAGTAATGAATTTGTGTAGTTAGTTTACAATATCGAAAAAAGTGGAGAGAACTCATTCCACACCTAAATATGTACAGAGAATCTGACTAAAACATCAGCTATGATGATTACAGTACTTCATTCCAACACTTTTAAGAGTAAAATATTACATTGAACTAGTGTTCATACTGTATTGTATTTATGTGAATGACACCTCGTAGTAATGGAGGATTTGAGGAGGGAGAAGTCTAATTGGAAAGGAACCTCTGTATTACTCGCCCCAGTTTTAATACCGACACCCTTTAGGGGTGAACGAGCTGGATATATTCCTGGTATTCCATGCAACTTTTTTCTCTGGTATATTTAGCAGTATTTATACCTTTGAAATGGTGCTTTAAGGAGCATTTCACTGGGCGACACAGGTTCCTCGCCCAGAAATAGATTTTTCCTTCATCAAAATCCCTTTTATAGTAAACTTCTGCAAATGCAAAACTTTCTTATTCTTTATTCCTTTAATATATTGCAACAAAATTGTCACTTTAAAAAATAAAGCAAAATCTAATACCCTGGAGCCAGATTAAACATTATACAGTATAGCAATAGCTAACTGTAATACGAAACCTTTAAACATCTTAAAAATTTATTCTAAATTCATACTTTGAACTCTACTAACCTGGGCTCTGTAAGTATATGTTCCAATTCTTCTAATTTGTACATTTGTTTGCAGCGAATAGGAGCAAGATCTGGCCTGCCAGTTTTATTCAAAGCTGTTGCAAATTTTTTTAAGTAGGTATGCCTGGAAAAAATAAAAACCATATAATTACTATGAAAAACCAACGTAACTTAGTTTCCTACCATCCCATATTATTCAGGAAAAAAATGTACAACAGAAAATTAGTAACTGCAAATAGAATATCCATCACAATTGCAAAATGAAAGATAATTCCTCACACATAATTAATTGGAAAGCTTTCATTTACTGTATATTAAAAACCATAAATAATTCTTCATATACTTTTTCAGACTTTAGTAAACAGAGACAATTTCAATTTTTCTCCTTGCTTACCCTTTTGCCCTACACTTAGTCTCTGCATACAAACTTGACATGCTGACTTGTTCAAACTTATTTACACCAATAACAATTTCCATTGTAGTTCCATTTAGTTCCTATATTAACAAGAGTTGATGGGAGAAGTACAAGAGGAAAGCCAAGGTTTGGGTGGATGGAAGGAGTGAAGAAAGCTCAGGGTGATAGGAGGATAGATGTGAGAGAGGCAAGAGAGCGTGCTAGAAATAGGAATGAATGGCGAGCGATTGCAATGCAGTTCCGGTAGGGCCTGCTGCTTCCTCCGGTGCCTTGGATAACAGCACAGGTAGCAGCAGTAGAGGATTCAGCGTTATGAAGCTTCATCTATGGTGGATAACGGGGGAAGGGTGGGCTGTGGCACCCCTAGCAGTACCAGCCGAACTCGGTTGAGTCCCTTGTCAGGCTGGGGGGAACGTTGAGAGGAGAGGTCCCCTTTTTTGTTTCATTTGTTTGATGTTGGCTACCCCCCAAAATTGGGGGAAGTGCCTTGGTATATACATGTATGTATGTATGTTACCCATACCTGTACTGTTTTGTATGGTATGAAGTGCATACAGTGTCTGCCAAAAATAAGTAAGCTGATAGAAGAATATGATTCAGGCTTTCTCTATATAGTAAAATTTAATTTACTGCTGTATAGCTGCAGTACATATAGTGTACTATTAACTACATCTTATATGGAATTATAATTTTTTTAAGGAAACATGTAAGCACAAGGGAATGTGATGTTTTAAATTAGTAAGATTTTTTCAGTCTGAGTTTACTAGCAATTCTGCAGAGATAAAACAAAGACTATTTCGCTTAATGACAGGGTTGTAGGATCTAACCCCATCATTAACAGTGGAGTAAATGTACCATAAGAAGCAACTACTTGCAATCGTGATTCATGAAATTTCCTCTATATTTCAGCAGGCATTGAAAAAATAAAGTATAAAATGAGCTAGACCAATTGACTTAATGCATAATTGATAGCATGCCAAATGAAACCCAGTCTATCCCTCATACAGAGGGTTGTTTTAAATGTATAATTTCCTTTCGATGAAAATGTAAAATATAAAATTTTCACTAAAGAAACAACTTTGCTATTATCAATAAAAATCTGAGACAAAAACCATAAGCTGAAACATGATAAAACATTTCACTTCATAAAAATTTTAGATTCAAGCTAATCTTGCAAAATAACTGCATGCAACTCACCCATGTAACTCACCTTTCAACAATGTGAAGGTTTCTTATGTCTTTACCATTTAAGACAAGTCCATCAATGATGTGAAAAGTTGTTAATTTGCGTTGAGCTTTATTTTCTCCTCTGTGCTCAGTAACAAGCTCTCCATATAATAACGTATCCGAAGGCAGCTCAAGTTTAGTATCGACTCTAATCCAGGGACTGTTGGCTCGACCTTCCCAACGGAATACATTGCACCCTCCTAAACCTGAAATGTCGATAACACTAAATTTCTAATGAACGGCACTGGCTCTGGCATCGTATCTACTGTAAAACCAAATATACTCGACAGGGTATACAAAATCCATACCTTGCATATGGCTAACCCTTGACCTAATTTCCAATCCTTCCCCCCCACGAAATCATGGTTTACAAGCATTAATTTCTTTCTACTGTACTGACAGTCATGATAAAAAATGGAAAAATAAATTTCAAAGCAAGCTTTCAATGCTAAGGAAATTTCTTTTATTCTTCTAAATTTCCATTTCTTAAGTATTAATCTACGATTATAAAATTATCCTAAACACATTCGTGGACTGTAACTGTAATCCATAGGACCCAGGTTCCTATATTAGCGAAGGAAATTAATTTTAAATCATTACCACATGAAAAATAGTTAGTTCCTTCATATCCATTTTATGAAGGAAACCTTAGCAAACCAAAATAATAGCTAAATTATGTTTCGACTCGTTTAATGAGCCGGGAGTTCAAGCTCTGCTCACAACCAGGTTATTTTCAATAATGTTTACAACCTTACCATCCTTGAGAGGTACACATGGAGGGGAGTTTGAAGGGCTATGGGTCTACTTATAGAGTCTATTAGCTAGTCTTCCCTGATACTAGTTTGGGTGGAGCTGATCATATGTATAAATGGTCAGTCTCTAAGAACCGCAACAGATGCAATTACCTGTCCCTTGTCTCTGCCACTCATGAGTAACCTTTAAAAAGTTTTTCACACAATCAATTATGTTTTTTAACCCTTTTACCCCCAGGCTATTTGGAAATTTCCAACCCTTAACCCCCAGGGGTTATTTTTTTTTCAAGCACATTTTGCAGTATATATTTTTTTACATTGCTCTAACAGCCTTAATTTTTGTCATAGAGAGGTCAGGTTGGTCTCACTCTCTTGGAAAATGCCTGAAGTTTCTGAAAAAATTATAAAAAATATGCAAAAAAAATTTAAATAGCAGTTTTTTGCAAGTACGTACCGGTACGTCCATGGGGGTAAAGGGATGAGTTTTGTGAAACGTACCAGTACGTCCTTTGGGGGTAAAAGGGTTAATGGTTTAAGGCAAATTTTTACTTTTTACACATTTAAAAAAAATGGACCATAGAAATCCAAACAATTGGATATACAGTCACTATCAGTGACAATAATTAGAGAGAAAACTTTGGCTATTAATGCAAAATGATATATTTTAATACCTGGGAAGTTTTTTTTTAAGAAAAATCAAAAACATCTAACAAAAACTATTTCATCTTATTCCTCCTCCTCTTGTTTTGTTAAAGTTTTTCTAGTTTATTTAGGAAATATTTATTTCAATGTTGTTACTGTTCTTAAAATTATTCTTTCCTAGTTTCCTTTCCTCACTGGGCTATTTTCCCTGTTGGAGCCCCCTGGGCTTATAGCATCCTGCTTTTCCAACTAGGGTTGTAGCTTAGCAAGTAATAATAATAATAATAATAATAATAACAATAATAATAATATGGTACCTACTGTATAGTGAGTATCATGCATCATATCGGAGCCTAATTTTCAGTACATAAATGAAAATTATTGTAAAAGTGGAAAAACTGTTACAGGGACTCAATTCCTAATAATGAACCCAATCCTGGAATCCATGTACTGATTCTCAAGCTAGTAACATTCTTCAGATTATAAAATCTAAAAGGAATGGTCTAAGTAATACATTCAGAATGATTACCCATTCCAAGAGCAATACTTGTACCTTATTACAAATAAATTCAATCCTAGAACTATAAATGTATCTACAAGTCATATAAAAAGATATTCCAAGAGTAATACTCGTACCTTATTACAAATAAATTCAATCCTAGAATTATAATGTATCCACAAAAGTCATATAAAAATGTATCTAAAAAACAAGTATTTCATATCTCACCTATATAAAAAGCCCTGTCTTTCCTTCCTTCTTTGGATGAAGCTAAAAGGAGGCACCTATAATCATAAGCACTACGTAGTTTCTCCTTAAAGTTTTCTAAATTTAGGTCCCCTGGGCTTTGCAACATATAATCTGTAAGATAAATAAAAAGTTAATTTCAATAAAAACAACTTTTGTAATTAATCAATGCAGTTAAATATTTCTTTATAGTACTCCTAGGCCTTCCCGTGAATAATCGAATTCACAAATACCAAACCACAGAATGATAACGTGTGACTGTGCCTCACACTGAAATGTGATAATTAAAAACACACTATATCCAATTAAAAATCAACTAATCCCTTGGCCATATCAGGTGTTACATTCCAATCCCTTTACCTTACCTTCCAATCACAAACTAATAATTCAGAGATGAGAGTTTTAGGATAATAGAATGAATTAAAATACTGAAAATGATAAATAAAAATGTTCGACAAACTGTCCGGCATCAATGACCTTAGATGTCAGGATGCCTGAAAACTTTAAATCAATCAATCTGTCCGGTGACAAAACGTCCGACAAAGTGAAAAAGAGGTCGATGACTGGTCTTCCAGCCCTAGTTGACTTCTCCACCATGAGAAGACAACTGTAGAAGATCGGAGACTTGTCTCGAAAGACCTTGAGCATGCTTTTCTCCAACTTCCCTTCTACCTCTCGGACAGGGCTTTCAGTGATGTTGGAGGATCAGGCTAGAATACTATTGGTATGCTAGATAGGGTGGCTGACGTTTCAGAAAAGCTAACAAGTTACAATCCTGAAGGACACTCATTACCAAAGGTTGGATCCATGTTTCTTCTAGGTTGCCTATTGACAAGAGGAGCATCTCCCTACTCTCGGCAGCAGAAGAGGGGGAACGGTGGCATCAGCAATTCCTTCTCCCTCCCTTCTTCCTGGAAGGATCAAGTTGGATGGCTCGAAAGGGTTATGCATGCACAGGCTACTTTTGGGAAGAAGTTGTAAGTGGCCTTCCTTGCACTCAATCCAGCATGTATGGCTGATGACGACACTACTCCGAGGGGAGAAACCACACTGGTTGCTCCAACAAGAACCAGGGGTAGGCACACTTACTGGAGCTTGCAACACAGACACAGGGGCTGAATTCAAAAGCACAGAGGGAGAGGGGCCTACAGGTCCCAGAGCCACAGGCACAAGGATCAGGGTGTCAAGACAGGGGTGACCAGTTCAAGCATGATAAAGTGGGTGACACCAGGCCCTGTGACACAAAGTACTAGCAAATTCATCCACAGAGCTGACTTACGTCCAACCTTAGGGATGATACGAAGTGTGTCTTTTCTATTGATATTGGCACTGACATCAACAGGCAAGCCTTTTTGGGCTTAATACTCAAAGGGGGCACCACTACTATGGTCACTTGTGTGACGCCTTAATCACTGGCGTCACCACGGAAGACACCGGCACTGGGGGCACCAAGGGGGAGGTAGCCATAGCTACTAGTTCCCTTAACAAGGTCATAGAGGTCCAACCTGCCAGACCTAAGGAGGCCAATGCATTCTTTACATAAAGCTCATCGTTAGTGGTCTGCACGACAAGAGACGAAGAGTTTTCAACTGGAATTCCATACACCACCAGAACCTTAAAAACCAGCCATTAAAGATCTGAGGTCTTCCTCCTGCTGTACACTCCCCCAGAGACTAAGCCAGGAGCATATACAAAGAAGCAGCAGTAGCAGTTACACTTGATGCTGGAAAGAAAGAGGAGAAAGACTTCCTCAGTGTCTTCTTAAGCATTGCCAAAAAAGACCTCGGAGAAAACTTAGTTCTCTTCTTCCCCTCCAAAGGAAATACCTGCCACAGCACAGGAGGCCATGACCTACACTTGGCATACTAGGATGATTGCCAATAATCACAACCCCTATAAGAAGCACAAAATGTGGATCTATAGCCAGTTTTGCCATAAGACGGTTAAAGCGTCCACTCTTTCCTAAGCAAGTAGGAATCTTTTTCCCTTCCACAACTCTTGCTTCACATCGATAATCACACTCAGCGACAGTCCCCATTTACTTTCTGCAAAGAAAAAGATGAAAGCCTTTTGTTAGGCCACAACAATACTGTACATCTATACTCGATGCAGCCGAGAGGACAAAACTGAAGAGCTTCCAACAGGGGAAGGGAACTCGCACACACTCACTGCTTGTCATCAACTACCTCATTAACATATTCAACAGCCATTCCAACTCCACTGAAGAAATTTTCATATCTTAAAAGGATGAAAGGTTTGTATATGTGTAGGTACAAAAACATCACAACTACATATTGTACCTCAGAAAAGCAACACTTATAGAGTACAATAATTGCAATTCTTAAAATAAAACTTTTTTTGACTTTAGGTCAGAAGATAACAAAAACGTAAAATAAAATAAGGCCAATGCACTTAAGCAAGCAATTTCTTCTTTTTTAAACTTATATTCCTCAAGCTTCTTCATGTTGAGCCTCTTTATATAACATAATAACTAATGATCAATTTTTTTAAACATAAAAAAGTACCATGATTATCTCCTTTCATGAGGTCCAAAAATTTGACTTTTGCCTCGACTCTCTGTGGTGCCGTGCGAGTCTTGTCTGGTAGCTGCCATCGACTGAGGCACTCGCGGCGGAGCTCGGCTTGACGAGGTTCTATCAGCTGAGTGTCCTGACAGTAGACTTGAATCTTCCGTAAACTGACCATCTGACGGAACCCAAGCCTGGAATTTAAAGAGCCAACTTATCGGTAATTTCGTCTGAAATATTTATCACAAATAAATACAATTCTAGTTAGAAAAAAAATTAACACAAAACCAAGAAGGTATAGAATTTTTAAAATATTAATAAAAGCAAAATAAAAATTTCATAGAAATGCCATACAATGAACTGTGGTTAAAAATCTTATGAAAATGGGCAAATTTTTAATAAAGCTGCATGAAAAACAAGGAATTTTGAGAGCAAAAGAGAAAACAATTAGAATAGCGCCAACGTTATCCATGCGTGTCGTAAGAGGCGACTAAAAGGGACGGGGCGAGGGGGCTGGGAACCCCCTCTCCTGTATAAAAAATCCTGTGAGACAGCAACAAAGAGATGGAGCTAGGGGGAGAGTGACTGCTCTCTGCACTCTAGTTTTGGGGTGTTTGAATGTGCGTGGATGTAGTACGATAGAGAGTAAAAGATGTGAGATTGGAAGTATGTTTAGAAGTAGAAGGATAGATGTATTGGCCTTGTGTGAGACAAAGATGAAAGGAAAGGGTGAAGTGATGTTTGGTGAAATGTCTGGTAGAGTGTCTGGGATTGAAAGGGGAAGAGCGAGAGAGGGTGTGGCTTTATTGCTGAGTAAATGGATGACAGGTAAAGTAGTGGAATGGAAGGAGATATCATCTAGGTTAATGTGGGTAAGGGTTAGGTTGGGTAGGGAATGTTGGGCGTTTGTCAGTGCGTATGGGCCAGGTAGTGAGAAAAGTGAAGAAGAGCGGAATGAGTTCTGGAATGAATTAACTAGGTGTGTAGAAGGACTGGGTAGAAGGAATTATGTAGTGGTCGTGGGTGACTTAAATGCTAGAGTGGGCGCTGGGGAGGTAGAAGGTGTCATTGGGAAGTATGGCGTACCAGGTGAAAATGAGAGTGGTGAGAGACTGGTAGATATGTGTGTTGAACAAGAGATGGTAATAAGTGCTAGCTTTTTTAAAAAGAAAGATAAAAATAAGTATACATGGGTAAGAGTGGCAAATGGAAGAGTAGTAGAAAGGGCATTAATGGATTATGTGTTGATAACTAAAAGAATGTTTGGAAGATTGAAAGACGTGCCCATGTTTAGGGGTATGGCTAACGGTATGTCTGATCATTTTTTGGTAGAAGGAAAATTAGTTGTAGCAAAAGAGTGGGGAAATAGAGTGGGTGGATGTAAAAGGGAGCTAGTGAGGGTTTAAGAGCTAATAAAACCGGGGGTAAAAAGTAAATATCAGGAAAGGTTGAAAATGGCATATGACGAGGTGAGAGTAAGAGAAACTGGTAATTTAGAGGAGGAGTGGAAGTTAGCAAAAGAAAATTTTGTTGGGATTGCAAGTGATGTATGTGGCAAGAAGGTGGTTGGAGGCAGCATGAGGAAGGGCAGTGAATGGTGGAATGAAGGAGTGAAGGTAAAAGTGGAAGAGAAAAAGAGGGCTTTTGAAGAATAGCTGCAGAGTAATAGTATAGAGAAGTATGAAAAATATAGAGAGAAAAAGGTGGAAGTAAAGCGCAAGGTACGTGAGGCAAAGAGGGCAGCTGACCTGAGGTGGGGTCAGGGACTGGGTCAGTCATATGAAGAGAATAAGAAGAAGTTTTGGAAAGAAGTGAAGAGAGTAAGGAAGGCTGGCTCAAGAATAGAAGAGACAGTGAAAGATGGAAATGGAAGGTTGTTAAAAGGAGAGGAGGCAAGGAAAAGATGGGCGGAATATTTTGAAAGTTTACTGAATGTTGAGGATAATAGGGAGGCAGATATAATTGCTGTTGCAGGTGTTGAGGTGCCAGTGATGGGAGATGAGAATGAGAGAGAGATTACAATAGATGAAGTGAGGAGAGCACTAGATGAAACGAGAGTAGGAAAAGCATCTGGTATGGATGATGTGAGAGCTGAGATGTTGAGGGAGGGGGGGGTGTGACTGTACTTGAATGGTTGGTGAGATTGTTTAATATGTGTTTTGTGTTGTCAATGGTACCAGTAGATTGGGTTTGTGCATGTATTGTACCACTATATAAGGGTAAGGGAGATGTGCATGAGTGTTGTAATTCAAGAGGTATTAGTTTGTTAAGCGTAGTTGGAAAAGTGTATGGTAGAGTATTGCTTAATAGGATCAAGGATAAAACAGAGAATGCAATCTTAGAAATACAGGGTGGTTTTAGAAGAGGTAGGGGTTGTATGAATCAGATTTTTACAGTTAGGCAGATATGCGAGAAATATTTAGCAAAAGGTAAGGAGGTGTATGTTGCGTTTATGGATCTGGAGAAAGCGTATGATAGAGTTGATAGGGAAGCAATGTGGAATGCGATGAGGTTATATGGAGTTGGTGGAAGGTTGTTGCAAGCAGTGAAAAGTTTCTACAAAGGTAGTAAAGCATGTGTTAGGATAGGAAATGAAGTGAGTGATTGGTTTCCGGTGAGAGTGGGGCTGAGACAGGGATGTGTGATGTCGCCGTGGTTGTTTAACTTGTACAGTATGTTGATGGAGTGGTGAGAGAGGTGAATGCTCGAGTGCTTGGACAAGGATTAAAACTGGTAGACGAGAATGACCATGAATGGGAGGTAAATCAGTTGTTGTTTGCGGATGATACTGTACTGGTTGCAGACACAGAAGAGAAGCTTGGACGATTAGTGACAGAATTTGGAAGTGTGTGTGAGAGAAGGAAGTTGAGAGTTAATGTGGGTAAGAGTAAGGTTATGAGATGTATGAGAAGGGAAGGTGGTGCAAGGTTGAATGTCATGTTGAATGGAGAGTTACTTGAGGAGGTGGATCAGTTTAAGTACTTGGGGTCTGTTGTTGCAGCAAATGGTGGAGTGGAAGCAGATGTACGTCAGAGAGTCAATGAAGGTTGCAAAGTGTTGGGGGCAGTTAAGGGAGTAGTAAAAAATAGAGGGTTGGGCATGAATGTAAAGAGAGTTCTATATGAGAAAGTGATTGTACCAACTGTGATGTATGGATCGGAGTTGTGGGGAATGAAAGTGATGGAGAGACAGAAATTGAATGTGTTTGAGATGAAGTGTCTAAGGAGTATGGCTGGTGTATCTCGAGTAGATAGGGTTAGGAACGAAGTGGTGAGGGTGAGAACGGGTGTAAGAAATGAGTTAGCGGCTAGAGTGGATATGAATGTGTTGAGGTGGTTTGGCCATGTTGAGAGAATGGAAAATGGATGTCTGCTAAAGAAGGTGATGAATGCAAGAGTTGATGGGAGAAGTACTAGAGGAAGGCCAAGGTTTGGGTGGATGGATGGAGTGAAGGAAGCTCTGGGTGATAGGAGGATAGATGTGAGCGAGGCAAGAGAGCGTGCTAGAAATAGGAATGAATGGTGAGCGATTGTGACGCAGTTCCGATAGGCCCTGCTGCTGCCTCCAATGCCTTAGATGACCGCGGAGGTAGCAGCAGTAGGGGATTCAGCATTATGAAGCTTCATCTGTGGTGGATAATGTGGGAGGGTGGGCTGTGACACCCTAGCAGTACTAGCTGAACTCGGTTGAGTCCCTTGTTAGGCTGGGAGGAACATAGAGAGTAGAGGTCCCCTTTTTGTTTTTGTTTCTTTGTTGATGTCGGCTACCCCCCAAAATTGGGGGAAGTGCCATGGTATATGGATGTATGTATGTACAATCAAATTATCCATTATTTCACATAGATTAAAAAAATAATAGAAAAATCAATTGCTTGTGTACCAAAGGCCTCCGACATCCATTGGCTATACTGTATTGCATTTTTATCATTTCTTGGTTATCTTTCTTTACAATATTTTCATGAAGTACTTTTTAAACAGCATCTCTGAACTCTACATCATAAGCCAAATATCAAACAATTTATCGTGCAATTGTGAACAAGTGTAAGGGAAAAACCTTTAGCCCACTGTAGTAAAATGTATCTAAAATATCTTTAAAAAAAATATTTTCAGTATAAACTGAATAAGTTGCGGCTACAAAATTTCCATGGTTTGCCCAAAAAATAGTTTACAAAGCCCATTAAACAATAGCAATCCTCTTTACGAAATAAAAGAAAAACTCACTCATTGTTTGAATTATATATATAGTCAAAAAATTCTTGATTTTCCTTAAGAACATCCATTGGAACCAGTTCAGTAACATCCATGTCCGGATTCAAACCACCAAGTCGTTGATTCATTTCAAATAAATACTCGAAAACATCCTCCGTGTCTTCTCGTTTCCATTTGCACACAAGATATCTGAAAGAATAAATCAGATCTTAGGAACACTTAGATATCAGGGAACAATTTTAAAGATATAAGTATCCAGTACAGTACACAAAATATAATACAAACGACTTACAACTCTTAAAGTGTTTCTATTCCACAGCAAACCCTATTTTTGGGGATTTAAAGTGCTGGGTGATCTCCAAGGACTTTTCTTCACCCAGGGGGTTAACTACTGCACAGCACTTTCCTATTGGTAAGGGTAGAAGAGACTCTTTAGCTATGGTAATCAGCTCTTCTAGGAGAAGGACACTCCAAAATCAAACCATTGTTCTCTAAGTCTTGGGTAGTGCCATAGCCTTTGTATCATGTTCTTCCACTGTCTTGGGTTAGAGTTCTCTTGCTTGAGCTTAAACTCGGGCACACTATTCTATGTTATTTCTCTTCCTCTCTTTTTGTTGAAGTTTTTATAGTTTACATAGGAAATATTTATTCTAATGTTACTGTTTTTAAAATATGATAGATTTATAGCTAAGACATGTAAACTATTCACAGATAAAACCTTTGCATAGCAATTATATTAATAAAAATTATTCAAAGAATTTCATTCATACATTATGTTTAATATACAATAATGATGAAAACTATAAATTTGAATTACAGTTCAAAGAACACTCTCCCTCTCTCTTCATGAAAAAATGTAAAGATTTTGAAATTGGATTATCATTTACTTATCGTATACTTGAATAATCTTCTATTAGAATTGTTATTTCAAAGAAGAAAAATAAGTAAATTAGAATTTATACAGTACAGTATAAAATTTACAATAATCGGCAGCTTCCTCATTTGTTGAAAAAAAAAAAAAAATTGTAAAAAAACAAAGATCTTTGAAATGATCCTGTGATATGAAATTAATTTCTCCTCCACATTTCACTAAGGTTGTTAACCCTTTTACCCCCAGGCTATTTGGAACTTTCCAACCCTTTATCCCCAGGGGTTATTTTTTTTTTCCAAGCACATTTTGCAATATAATTTATTTAAATTGCTCTAACAGCCTTAATTTTCGTCATAGAGAGGTGAGGTTGGTCTCATTCTCTTGAAAAATGCCTGAAGTTTCTAAAAAAATTATTAAAAATATGCAAAAAAAAAACAATATAAATAGCAGTTTTTTGCAAGGACGTACCGGTACGTCCATGGGGGTAAAGGGATGGGTTTTGTGAAACGTACCAGTACGTCCTTTGGGGGTAAAAGGGTTAATCACTTACGGCTGTCAACCTTTTTTTCTATATTCTGACCGCTTAATAAATTCTTAAATTGCAGGGGTCTAGAAATTATGGCGTGATATAATTCATGTTCTTATCTTATGCTTTGTTTAAAGAGATATTGATTATTATTTAGACCTCATATCATCGACTAGTTACCTAGTTGCCTTAAACCACAAGATGGCCTTAAGGTTTCCAGAGGGGGAGACATTTTGCCAGGAGAGAGAACGGGAAATTTTAATTTTGGGGTAGACGTCAACTCAGCTTAGATAATAAGCAATATGACCATACAGGGAGTTTCATAAAAAAATAATAATTATGATATTTTAATTATAAAATAAATTTTTGAATATACTTACCCAGTGAATATATAATAGCTGCAACTCTGTTGCTCGACAGACACATACATAAAAAAAAAAAAAAAAACCTGCGAGCGATCGCTATGCAGGTTGCGGGTGTGCCCACCAGCGCCAACTGTCGGCCAGATACCACTCTCGGATGTAAACAAAACCTTCAATTTCTTCTCATCCTACTGCGTCTCTATTGGGGAGGAAGGGAGGGTCATTTAATTTATATATTCACCGGGTAAGTATATTCAAAAATTTATTTTATAATTAAAATATCATTTTTAAATATTTAACTTAGCCGGTGAATATATAATAGCTGATTCACACCCAAGGAGGTGGGTAGAGACCAGAGTTAATTATGTTTACAGCGTATAAGCTAAGAGTTTTTTCATTTTGGCAGTTATCAATATAACAAAACCAAAATAAATAGGTACCTGGTGAGGAAGTTGACTTAGACGATTACTCTGCCTTGTAAGTCTGTCTTCCTCACGGAGCCCAGCGATCCTCTTAGGATGCTGACAGACTCCCAGGAGCTGAAGTATCAAGGGCTGCAACCCATACAACAGGACCTCATCAAACCCCTAATCTGGGCGCTCTCAAGAAATGGCTTTGACCACCCGCCAAATCAATCAGGATGCGAAAGGCTTCTTAGCCTTCCGAACAACCCATAAAACAATATTAAAAACATTTCAAGAGACAGATTAAAAGGATATTGGAATTAGGGAAGTGTAGTGGTAGAACCCTCACCCACTACTGCACTCGCTGCAACGAATGGACCCAGTGTGTAGCAGTCCTCGTAAAGAGTCTGGACATCTTTTAAGTAAAATGACGCGAACACTGACTTGTTTCTCCAAGAAGTCGCGTCCATAATACTTTGCAGAGATTTATTTTGCTTGAAGGCCACGGAGGTTGCTATATCTCTAACTTCGTGCGTCTTAACCTTAAGCAAACATCGGTCTTTCTCATTCAAGTGAGAATGAGCTTCTCGTATTAAAAAAATCTGATAAAATATGACAAAGAATTCTTTGACATAGGCAATGAAGGTTTCTTAACTGAGCACCATAATGCCTCAGATTTCCCTCGTAATGACTTAGTACGAGCTAAATCGAACTTTAGAGCTCTAACAGGACATAATACTCTTTCCAGTTCGTTGCCTACGATCTCTGATAAGCAAGGAATATCAAAAGATTTAGGCCAAGGACGAGAAGGCAGTTCATTTTTGGCCAGGAAACCAAGTTGAAGTGAACAAGTGGCTTTTTTCTGTAGAAAAGCCGATGTTCTTACTGAAGGCATGAAGTTCACTGACCCTTTTAGCCGAAGCCAAGCACACTAGGAAAAGTGTCTTGAGGGTGAGATCCTTCAGGGAGGCTGAATGTAATGGCTCAAACCTGTCTGACATGAGGAACCTTAGGACCACGTCTAAGTTCCATCCAGGAGTTGCCAAACGACGTTCCTTAGAGGTCTCGAAAGACTTAAGGAGATCTTGGAGATCTTTATTGTTGGAAAGATCTAAGCCTCTATGTCGAAAGACCGAAGCCAACATGCTCCTGTAGCCCTTAATCGTGGGAGCTAAAAGGGAGCGAACCTTTCTCAGATGTAAAAGAAAATCTGCGATTTGGGCTACAGAGGTACTGGACGAGGACACAGATGCTGACTTGCACCAGTCTCGAAAGACTTCCCCCTTCGACTGGTATACTCTAATGGTAGAAGCTCTCCTAGCTCTTGCAATCGCACTGACTGCCTCCTTCGAAAAACCTCTAGCTCTTGAGAGTCTTTCGATAGTGTGAAGGAAGTCAGACGAAGAGCGGGGAGGCTTTGATGGACATTCTTTACGTGGGGCTGACGTAACAGATCTACCCTTAGAGGAAGACTTCTTGGAAAGTCTACCAGCCATTGAAGTACCTCGGTGAACCACTCTCTCGCGGGCCAGAGGGTAGCAACCAACGTCAACCTTGTCCCTCCGTGAGAGGCGAACTTCTGCAGTACCTTGTTGACTATCTTGAATGGTGGGAATGCATATAAGTCCATAAAAGACCAATCCAGTAGAAACGCGTCTATGTAGATTGCTTCTGTATCTAGGACTGGAGAGCAAAAGATTGGTAACCTTTTGGTCAACGAGGAGGCAAAGAGGTCTATGGTTGGTTGACCCCAAGAAGCCCAAAGACTCTTGCCCACGTCCTTGTGGAGGGTCCATTCTGTGGGTATCACCTGACCCCTCCGACTGAGACAGTCTGCCAAGACGTTCAAGTCCCCCTGGATGAATCTCGTCAACAGGGAGATGCCTCGAATTCTAGACCATAAGAGAAGGTCCCTTGCGATCTCGAGCAGCGTGAAGGAGTGTGTGCCTCCTTGCTTGGAGATGTACGCCAAAGTTGTGGTGTTGTCTGAGTTGACCTCTACCACTTAGTTTCGAAGACGCTTCCTAATATCATCAAGGCCAAGTGGACTGCTAATAGCTCCTTGCCGTTGATGTGCATGCTCTTCT
Organism: Palaemon carinicauda; assembly: GCF_036898095.1. NCBI lineage: Eukaryota > Metazoa > Arthropoda > Malacostraca > Decapoda > Palaemonidae > Palaemon > Palaemon carinicauda. Next base: position 123,764,666 of record NC_090735.1, on the reverse strand, counting down.
GACTTGAGGTCCACAGACCAGCGCATTCCCGACCGTCCAGGGTCGCACCCAACCCAAACCCGACGCGTCTGAGGACAACACGTGGTTTGGGTTCTTGACTGCTAGGGATAGTCCCTCTCTCAGACTGATATTGCTGTCCCACCATTTCAGGCATGCCTTTATTGGTTCGGAGACTGGGAATGATACCGTCTCTAATGTCTTGTCCGAGTTCCAGTGAGAGGCTAGATGGAACCGGAGAGGCAGAAGGGGTAGTCTCCCTAGTGAGACAAACTGCTCCAGGGATGAGAGAGTCCCTACGAGACTGTTCCAACTCCTGACTGAATAAACGTTTTCTTTTCAGCATTAGTTGGACTTCGAGCAGGGCTTGACTGCGAATCTCCATCCCCAAAAATAGAATAATCTGGGATGGGATCAGTTGGGACTTTTAGGTTGACCACAAGTCCCAACTCCCTGGCCAGACTCAACGTCCAATGTAGATCCTGCAGACAGTGAAGGCTGGACGATGCTCTGAGAAGCCAGTCGTCCAAGTAGAGGGAGGCTCGGATCCCCGATAGCTCGAAACTGGTACCCCACATTCCTGAAAACAAACCTCAGAAACGGTTGGGAATCCGGGTTTATAGGAATGTGGAAGTATGCCTCCTGAAGGTCGAGAGAGACCATCCAGTCGCCTTCCATAAATGCTGTCAAGACAGCCTGGAAGACTTCATCGTGAAGTTTGTCTTGACAATGAACACATTGAGCGCACTTGCCTCTTACGTACTCCTGCAGTGAACATGGCTGCCAAATCATGGAGCCATCCCTGAGGGACTTGTTCCTGCAGAGAACGTGGCTGTCAGATCATTGGAGCCATCCCTGAAAGCCTTGTTTATGCATGACATAATTGTACAGCAAAACTTCAAAGGCTCGAAAACAGCTGTGAAGTTGACCTGTAAAATCTTGGAGCGTCTCATGGCCAGGCACCAGGGAGAGTCTATGAGGTTTGAGAAGTCTATCTGGGCAGAGGCAGGAACTCCCAAGCCGAGAACTTCTCTCGTGTCATATCAGACTCTCGCTCTATAAGCCAGTTTAAAAGAAGGGAAAGCAAAGGCTGTATCCCCCAAACTCCTCCTGGTGATAAACCAGTCGCCTAGCAAACGTAAAGCTCTCTAGGAGAGCGAGAGAGCACTAGCTTATAAAACAACGGCTTCGAAGTAGCTAGGCCTAGTGTAAGCTCTGACGTTTAGGCGAACGAGGAGCAGCAGTTACAAAAAGATCCGGACAAAGATCCTTAAAAATCCGCATGATTTATTTAAAGTCCATAGAGGGCTAAGCAGCTTTAGGCTCCTCTCCGTCTGACAGAGTCCTCAAGGGAATATCAGTAGGAGGGGGAACAGCAACTTCCTCATCTGAAGGAACCTTGTCCGATAATAGCTGAGTCTCAAGCAAGGGAGAGACCTACCGTGGTGGCAATGCTTTACAAGCAGAGGCCACACGCACTGGTGCATTAGTAGCGGACCAGGACGCAACGTCATGTAACTGCTTGACAGTCTGTGAACTGTCAACAACAACAGGTGCGAGAGACCAGGACGCAACGTCATGTAACTGCTTGACAGTCTGTGAACTGTCAACAACAACAGGTGCGTGAGGACGCACAGCGTCCACTCGAGACTGCTTTGACCGCCTAGACTGAGCAGTCAAAACAACTCTAGAATGCGGAGGTTGACGCTCAGTGTCAAAACAAGTCAACTCCGATTGTTAGCGAACGTCCTGAACGTCAACAGGAGCATCAGCAAGTGGCCTAACGTCCAAATGTGGCTGAAAATCCACACGAGACCGCATCGTGTGGTTCTAAACAACCTGACTGACGTGACTTAGCTACGCCAACGTCAACAGGACGCACAAAGGAACGTTAGGGTGGCTGAAAGCCAGGATCTCGATGAGATAAACGGCTAGGCTCAACGGACTTATCGGCAGAATAGTCTTCCATAAGGGAGGCAAGCTTATTCTGCATGTCTTGCCGTACAACCCATTTAGGATCAACGGAAATGGTTGCGGTAAGAGACGAGGGTAACGTCTGTGACCGCAAAACCTTGCCAACAAAAAGACTCTCGGAGTCTGTGTTACGCTTTTGTTAGGCGGCGAGCAGTCTTCCGATGACTGCATAGGGTCAGAGCTGTCCTAATGGCTACAACCAGGACGCTGGACCTGTCCTGAAAGGACTGACTTTCGCTTAAGGGCCTCGAAACCTTGTTTCAGGTTTCTTATGCGAAAAGCCTTCGGATGACGAGGAGAAAATCGTCTCTCTCGCCTTATGGTAGGGGTGATCTTGGTAAGATACACCCGATACCATAGAGGGAACGTCTGTTCGCTGATCAAGGCCTCTCGAACCCATAAGTCGTACGACATTACTTCTCCCCTGGGCTTGGGAGCTTGCAAGAGGTCCCGGACTAGGCGAACGACAGGCACGAACAGACGAACCCTCGGTCGCAACACTGATAACACTTTGCGCAATATCACTTTACCACTACGATTTTCTGTTTTGCACTTATTTCACTGAAATCGAAACTTTTACTGATTTCTACCTGAAGCACGCAATTCTACCCTCATCAAAAGGTAGTAATTGCGAAATCAGTCGTATAATGCAAGCACATTAATACCAGCAAAAAACAGTAAACATATTTTAAGATAAAAAATTCAGTGGCTGGGGAAGAGACTAAACACTAGTTCATTCAAAACTACGTTTTCAATCTCTCACCGTACATTGCCTGGGGACGAGAATAAAAAACTAAAAACGTTTTATCCTTTCTCCCCGTACAGAGACTAGGGACGAGAGTAACTCGAGAACAACGTTACCCGCTTGAACGGAACGTTTTCTCTCCTCTCTCTCCCTCCGTCTCTATTTTTCTCTCTATCTCTCTCTCTTGATTTCGCACCTAAGAGAAGAGCCCACTTACGTTTCGTCAAAAAAACATGTTATTTGACCAAAGGAAAAAACTGAAAGGTTTTTCAATTAAAAAGTTCCTTTAAAATAGAATTTAAAACATTTAAGCTTTGAAAGAAGAATGAACAAAACGTCAGAATCGATTTACTCTTTCTGCAAAGTGAAACCGTGATACTCTCTCTCTCTATCGTAACGATAGAGCGCAAACTGCGTAGCATAAATAAACTAAACGTTAGTTCATCTTTGAAACAGTACGAAGACTATTCAAAGAAAATCTTTCATAAAATATCTATTAAAAAATATTCATTTAAAAAGTTTTAAATCATTAGCTCTTTAAAAGCTATTTACGATTGAAAGGGCTCAACGTTGTTTAACTTCGGTTTCCAAGTTAGGACCGCCTACTCTCAGGAAAGGTCGCATATAAACAAATCATTAAAATTTATTTTTATGTTTATTATAAATGGAAAGTTAATCGAAGAGGCCTAATAAAGGCGGTGAGATATAAAATATATAGAGGAAAATCTATAATTAATTTATAACGTGATAAGATAATTGCTAAAAGCCTAAACACACTTCCGTCTAAGGGAAGGGTCGGCCATTTAAAAGTCAAAGAAAGTCCATACTCTCTTTGTCATCAAAAATTAAATCTATCCAAAAACGAGTTCAAGGATTTATTTGAAGAAAAACACCTGTACTGCGAAAGCTCAAACCAAATTAAAGTACTTCACCAAATATGATGGGAAAAACTCCAGGTTCAACAGCGAGTAAAAGTACGTCTTGTCGACACGTCGACAGAGAAGAAATTGAAGGTTTTGTTTACATCTGAGAGTGGTATCTGGCCGACAGTTGGCGCTGGTGGGCACACCCGCAACCTGCATAGCGATCGCTCGCGAGTTTTTTTTTGTTTTTTTTATGTATGTGTCTGTCGAGCAACAGAGTTGCAGCTATTATATATTCACCGGCTAAGTTAAATATTTAAAACTACAGTATTAGCAAACATACTTATGTGTGACACTTTTCTGGTTAGACTTAAAGCAATTTTGTACTTATCATTCTTGCAAACTAAGGAGTTATAAGAGGAAATAATCATTTTGAAATGGATGTTATTACTAATTATTCCAATAAACAAACTGAGATGGAAAAAGACAGGTGTCAAATATCTTTCCTCCTGGAAATGGTATCCCTTGGTAAAACTTGTCCTCCTCTTTTGAAAAGAAAAAGAAAGATGTAACAGAGGCTAGAACAAAATTTTACAAGCATCTAATTCCTTATTGGAATTACAAGACATTTTACCATAAATATACCTTTGAATAACCCATTTCTAAAAAGATAGTTATTTAATCAAATAATTCACTAGAAAGAAAACACTGAAAATAGAAATAAGAGGAAACTAGACAATCAGGAGAAAAATATATAAAGCTAAACTACATTCATCCTTTGTAACTTAACCCATTTACCCCCAGGCTATTTGGGCATTTCCAACCCTTAACCCCCACGGGGTTTTTTTTTTCATGCACATTTTGCAGTATATATTTTTTAAATTGCTCTAACAGCCTTAATTTTTGACATAGAGAGGTCAGGTTGGTCTCATTCTCTTGGAAAATCCCTGAAGTTTCTCAAAAAATTATAAAAAATATGAAAAAAAAATTTTAAATAGCATTTTTTTGCAAGGACCTACCGGTACGTCCATGGGGGTAAAGGGATGAGTTTTGTGAAACGTACCAGTACGTCCTTTGGGGGTAAAAGGGTTAAACAAAATTTTTATACAATAACAAGAAGGCATGATTACCTTTCTGAATTGGCAGGACGGCTAGAATTCGGCTTATGAAGAGTAACATACTTAAAACATCTATACATCAGGTACACAAGGCCAACACTAAATACAGTAAAGACATCAAAGAGTTTTGTTACAAAGTGTCCATCTGCAAAAAGAAAATTGTCAATCAGAATAAAATATCAAATTATTAAGTAGTTTGTATTTTTCCTAGCTATACAATTCTGAGTCCTTTAAGTAGGGAATATGTTTTCAGTGCGAGCTGGACGGACGTTGAGTCGTTTTAACGAGCAGTTGAGTGACGAGTGAGAGCAAGGGTGACGAGCCCTATCCCGTTACCTGTCAGTCTCTTCACGTTTACAGGGGAGTGGAAGCCCAGACACGTCCAGGCACAAGGGTCATCGTGAAGCACAGGGGAAAGGATTGGTAAGGGGTGATAGGGTCAAGGAAGATGCACAGGAACTAACCGGAAGAACACGTCCTTTTGACCCAGGGGCCCCTGGAGAGGGTTAATCACTGCAGACATCACAGGAGGCACTGACACTAGGGGGACACTAACCATACCCTTAGCCACTAGCATCACCAAAAGAGAGACTAGCACTGAGAAGCCTACCTGAAGGAACTAACCAGGCCAAAACTTCCTTAGATCACACTCGTCGTCAATGGTAGAACAAACGAGACGAGCCTTAAACCTCCTGTGGGGTGCGGCGAAAACTGGGGGAACCCTACACGCCACCCGAACCTGAAATCCTACCAACATAGCCCTGAGGGGTCCTTGGTCCTGATGCATACTCCCCGGAGACTGAGCCAATGCAGAAGCAGCGATAGCAGACTCACCCAATAGGCAGAAGGAAGAAGTAAAGCTCTCTTCCTGCCCCTCAAAGTAAACGTCTGACAAGGCAAAGGAGGCCACGACCTACACTCAGCACAAGATTGTGAACAATCATACCCCTAACAAGGGTACGGAGAGAACGTGGATCTACAGCAGCTTTCACAAAATCCGGACCTAAAGTCCACCCTCCCACGATCGGGTGTCTTGCCTAACATTAAAAAACCAGCATTCACTTCCTGAAAGAAAAGGAAAAACAAAACTTTAATCAAGGGTGAATCAGCACGTTTTTACTCAATGTAGGTGAAAACATAAGTGAAGAGACTGACAGTTAAGGGGGCGGGGTTCCTCGCTTTCACTCCCAACCGTCACTTAACTACTCGTTAAAACGATTCAACGGCCATCGAGCTCATGCTGAAAACATATTCCCTACCTAACGGACAATGGCTTCTATTTTGCGTCGGAACAGCTTATATTAATTTTATAGAATAGCATTAGCAGCAGCCACAAAGAAAAGTTAATCATTCCTTTATCCGTAGTTTCACGTTTCTAATGATCTGAAATAATCTTTTAAGATTGGAAAAGGACCAATAATTTCAAACTACTAAATGAATGACACATAATTTCATAATATCTTTCATTATCCATACCTGTTCTAACGATTCCTAATGCCACAAGGCACTGACAAAGGTATAGTCTTTTGGAAAGAACTTCCTGAAAGTTCTCCTGGCCTTCTACGCTAAAGCCACCATCTGACATCATGAAATGTACACCTTGGCCACCAGTATTCTTCAGGACAAAGTTTCTAAAATTAGTGATGTTTTCTGGAACGTAAACATCACCATCGCCATCTAAGCCACTTTCACCTGTTTAAATAGAAAATAGATTAAATATATTGCCAAGGAAAATATGCTAATTAAATGTTTTACCATGAAAATGCACAAAAATGATTGATAACACCTAATAACTAAAAAAAAAGAGAGAGAGAGAGAGAGAGAGAGAGAGAGAGAGAGAGAGAGAGAGAGAGAGAGAGAGAGAGAGAGAGAGAGAGAGAGAGAGAGAGAGAGAGAGAGAGAATATATGGGCATAGATTTAAAGTAGGGAGCAAAAGATTAAAGCAGCCAGTTGCGGACAATAGTAGTATGTGTTTACCACCAGTTTTCTATCTGGCAGCTGAAAATAAACGGCTGGAAAGGGAGCTGGGCTTCCCCCACCAATGTTTGTTTGATCACATAATACCCTAAACTTTCTCACTTTTTATTTCACCATAGCAAAATTTCTGAAATCTAGATTTTAACCCTTTTACCCCCAGGCTCTTTGGAAATTTCCAACCCTTAACCCCCAGGGGGTTATTTTTTTCCCAGCACATTTTGCAGTATATTTTTTCTAAATTGCTCTAAAAGCCTTAATTTTTGTCATAGAGAGGTCAGGTTGGTCTCAATCTCTTGGAAAATGCCTGAATTTTCTCAAATAAATTATCAAAAATATGAAAAAAAAAATGTTATAAAATTTTTTTGCAAGGACGTACCGGTACGTCCATGGGGGTAAAGGGATAGGTTTTGTGAAACGTACCAGTACGTCCTTTGGGGGTAAAAGGGTTAAAAGAAATGTTAATAAAAGCCAATTAAGAATACACACACTCACCATAAAAGGGTTCAAAAAATTCAGATGGAGCTGCAAAGAAATCATGAAGTTTAAAATCATTTTCCTTAAGAGTGAAGCCGAATCCTTTGCAATCACAGAAGCCTTGCGAGTCAGTCTTTCTTCTCCAGAGTGCATATTCCGAAAATCCACCGGGAGCTGCGCACACATCGGCAAAATAGAGTAAATCTTGTGGCCCGACAAGTAACCCCTGAAATAAAATTAAGTTATCAAAACTATTAAAAGATTTGATCTGTTATACCATGCAACACATCTTGCCCACTTTCCTAGGTCAAGGCAAACGGTTGAAGAACTCACGAGGGTAACATTTGTCAAACATTAATATCATGTTGTGCAAAATTAGTCATTCATTTTAGTCATGCCTTTAGTAATTTGCTGTTAACCGTTTTCTTTTAGTAGTTTTCTAAGTTGGCGTTCCAAAATTATTTCGCTCACAGTCTCTTGTATTTATTTCTATATATTTTAATGATTTGATCCTTAATTAAATAGTATACACAAATTATAAGACATTATTCTTAGTTTATTTGAGATCAGTGAACGTTATTTTCTCTGATGATTTTAAATGTTATTGTTTGTAAAGTTTGTGGTTTTCTGAGAGGAAATTAAAGAGAAGAAGGAGCCGCGTCTGATTCAACCCTTAAAAGTTACTGTCTATACCTTTAGTGAATCTAGTAATGTCCCCATAGTGGTCAACATTCATTGTAACCATTGTTAGTGTAATTTTCATATACAGTATTCCTATATATTTAAATTCATAATGACATCTTTATACAGTAACAATTATTAAGTCTATAGTTACTGGTCACATAGATTTGTTAAGTATAAAATTTGTCTACATAGATTTGTTAAGTATAAAATTTGTCTATCTTTAATAACCTTGATTGATGTAAAATATTTATGACAATCCTGTATTGCTTATGGTACATACATACATATACCAAGGCACTTCCCCCAATTTTGGGGGGTAGCCGACATCAACAAATGAAACAAAAACAAAAAGGGCAATATATATCAGACTTTCAAATGATATACCATCAAAGATTTTAAAATATGTTATTTTTATAATAAAATAAATTTTTGAATATACTTACCCGGTGATTATATAAGCTGCAGCTCTGCTGCCCGACAGAAAAACTCTACGCTCGAAATCCGCCAGCGATCGCTATGCAGGTAGGGGGTGTACTTTAACAGCGCCATCTGTCGTGCAGGTACTCAGTACTCAATGTAAACACAGAACTCAATTTTCTCCTCGGTCCACTGGGTCTCTATTGGGGAGGAAGGGAGGGTCCTTTAATATATAATCACCGGGTAAGTATATTCAAAAATTTATTTTATTATAAAAATAACATTTTTCAATATTAAACTTAGCCGGTGATTATATAAGCTGATTCACACCCAGGGGGGTGGGTAGAGACCAGCATTAATTGTTTACATTATTATGAGCTAAGGATTTCGTATTTCATTTTAGCAGTTATTCAAAATAACAAACATAAAATAAATAAGTACCTGGTAAGGAAGTCGACTTGAACAATTACTCTGCCTTTTTTAAGTACGTCTTCCTTACTGAGCCTCGCGATCCTCTTAGGATGCTGAGCGACTCCTAGGAGCTGAAGTATCAAGGGTTGCAACCCATACTACAGGACCTCATCAAAACCTCTAATCTAGGCGCTTCTCAAGAAAAGAATTTGACCACCCGCCAAATCAACCAGGATGCGAAAGGCTTCTTAGCCTTCCGGACAACCCAAAAAAACAACAATAAAAAACATTTCAAGAGAAAGATTAAAAAAGGTTATGGAATTAGGGGAATGTAGTGGTTGAGCCCTCACCCACTACTGCACTCGCTGCTACGAATGGTCCCAGGGTGTAGCAGTTCTCGTAAAGAGACTGGACATCTTTAAGATAAAAAGACGCGAACACTGACTTGCTTCTCCAATAGGTTGCGTCCATTATACTCTGCAGAGATCTATTTTGTTTAAAAGCCACTGAAGTAGCGACAGCTCTAACTTCATGTGTCTTTACCTTCAGCACAGCATGGTCTTCTTCATTCAGATGGGAATGAGCTTCTCGTATCAACAGTCTGATATAATAGGAAACTGCATTCTTTGACATAAGTAAAGAAGGTTTCTTAATAGAACACCATAAAGCTTCTGACTGTCCTCGTAAAGATTTAGTTCGTCTTAAATAGAACTTAAGAGCTCTAACAGGGCATAAGACTCTTTCTAGTTCATTTCCAACCATATTTGAAAGGCTTGGAATGTCGAACGATTTCGGCCAAGGGCGAGAAGGTAGCTCGTTTTTGGCTAGAAAACCAAGCTGTAAAGAACATGTAGCCGTTTCAGATGAAAATCCGATGTTCCTGCTGAAGGCGTGAATCTCACTGACTCTTTTAGCTGTGGCTAAGCAAACCAGGAAAAGAGTCTTTAAAGTGAGATCTTTAAAGGAGGCTGATTGTAGTGGCTCGAACCTTTCTGACATCAGGAATCTTAGAACCACGTCTAAATTCCATCCAGGTGTAGCCAAACGACGCTCCTTCGTGGTCTCAAAAGACTTAAGGAGGTCCTGTAGATCTTTGTTGTTGGAAAGATCTAAGCCTCTGTGACGGAAGACTGTTGCCAACATGCTTCTGTAACCTTTGATAGTGGGAGCTGAAAGGGATCTTTCTTTCCTCAGGTATAATAGGAAGTCAGCTATTTGGGTTACAGAGGTACTGGTTGAGGATACTGATACCGACTTGCACCAATTTCGGAAGACTTCCCACTTCGACTGGTAGACTCTAAGAGTGGATGTCCTCCTCGCTCTAGCAATCGCCCTGGCTGCCTCCTTCGAAAAGCCTCTAGCTCTAGAGAGTCTTTCGATAGTCTGAAGGCAGTCAGACGAAGAGCGTGGAGGTCTGGGTGTACCTTCTTTACGTGTGGCTGACGTAGAAGGTCCACTCTTAGAGGAAGAGCTCTGGGAACATCCACCAGCCATTGAAGTACCTCGGTGAACCATTCTCTCGCGGGCCAGAGGGGAGCAACCAACGTCAACCTTGTCCCTTCGTGAGAGGCGAACTTCTGCAGTACCTTGTTGACAATCTTGAACGGGGGGAATGCATAAAGGTCTAGATGTGACCAATCCAGTAGAAAGGCATCTATATGAACTGCTGCTGGGTCCGGGATCGGTGAGCAATATATTGGGAGCCTCTTGGTCATCGAGGTTGCGAAGAGATCTATGGTAGGTTGGCCCCAAGTGGCCCATAGTCTCTTGCACACATCCTTGTGTAGGGTCCATTCTGTTGGGATGATTTGACCCTTCCGACTGAGGCAATCCGCCATAACATTCATATTGCCTTGTATGAACCTCGTTACTAGAGAAAGGTTTAGATCTCTTGACCAGGTGAGGAGGTCCCTTGCGATCTCGTACAACGTCATAGAATGGGTCCCTCCTTGCTTGGAGATGTACGCCAAGGCCGTGGTGTTGTCCGAGTTCACCTCCACCACTTTGCCTTGAAGGAGGGACTTGAAGCTTTTCAAGGCCAGATGAACTGCCAGTAGCTCCTTGCAGTTGATATGTAACGTTTTTTTATTCGAGTTCCACGTTCCCGAGCATTCCCGACCGTCTAGTGTCGCACCCCAGCCCGTGTCCGATGCGTCCGAGAAGAGAACGTGGTTGGGGATCTGAACAGCCAGGGGCAGACCCTCTCTGAGGTTGATACTGTCCTTCCACCAAGTCAGTGCTGACTTCATCTTCTCGGAAATGGGGATCGAGACCGCTTCTAGCGTCTTGTCCTTTTTCCAGTAAACAGCTAGATGAAATTGAAGGGGACGGAGGTGTAGTCTCCCTAACGAAACGAACTGTTCCAGGGATGATAGCGTCCCTATCAGACTCATCCACTGTCTGACTGAACATCGTTTCTTCTTTAGCATGTTCTGGATGCATACTTGGGCTTGACTTGTTCTGGGGGCCGACGGAAAAGCCCGAAAAGCTTGACTGTGAATCTCCATCCCTAAGTACACTATAGTTTGGGATGGGACCAGTTGGGACTTTTCCATATTGACCAGGAGACCCAATTCCTTGATCAGATCTAGAGTCCACTTTAGATTCTCCAGACAGCGACGACTGGAAGACGCTCTTAGAAGCCAGTCGTCCAAATAGAGGGAGGCTCTGATATCCGCTAAATGCAGGAATTTGGCAATATTCCTCATCAGCCTCGTAAATACAAGAGGATCCGTGCTTAGGCCAAAGCACAGGGCTTGAAATTGGTAAACAACCTTGTCGTAAATGAATCTCAGAAAAGGTTGGGATTCTGGGTGGATGGGGACGTGAAAGTATGCGTCCCTTAGGTCTAAAGAGACCATCCAGTCTTCCTTTCTGACCGCTGCTAGAACTGACTTTGTGGTCTCCATGGCGAACATCTGCTTTGTGACAAAGACATTCAGCCCACTGACGTCTAGCACCGGCCTCCATCCTCCTGTCTTCTTTACCACTAAGAAGAGACGGTTGTAAAAGCCCGGGGATTGATGGTCCCGGACTTTGACTACAGCTCCCTTTTGTAGCAAGAGAGACACTTCCTGCTTCAAGGCTAGCCTCTTGTCTTCCTCTCTGTACCTGGGAGAGAGATCGATGGGAGACGTTGCTAGAGGGGGTTTGCGGACAAACGGGATCTTGTACCCTTCTCTTAGCAACTTCACAGATTGCGCATCTGCGCCCCTTTTCTCCCAGATCTGCCAGAAGTTCTTGAGTCTGGCTCCCACTGCTGTCTGAAGAAGGTGGCAGTCAGACTCTGCCTTTAAAGGACTTGGTACCTTTCTTCTTCCCACGTCTCCCTTCGGCACGAGCACCTCTTCTGCTGGAGGCTCTGCCACGAAAGGGCGGAATGAATCTGGACGCTGGAGTGTCCATCCTGGGTCTAGATACGGTAGGCAAAGGGGTGGCTTTGCGGGCAGAGGACGCAACCAGGTCATGGGTGTCCTTCTGAATCAAGGAGGTAGCAATCTCCTTTATCAATTCCTCTGGGAAGAGGCACTTTGAGAGAGGAGCAAAAAGAAGTTCCGATCTCTGACACGGTGTTACTCCCGCTGACAGGAACGAGCAAAGGTTTTCCCGTTTCTTGAGGACCCCGGAAACGAACGAAGCCGCAAGCTCACTGGATCCATCACGTATGGCCTTGTCCATACAGGACATAATGAGCAAGGAAGTTTCCTTGTCCGAAGGGGAGATCTTCCTGCTCAACGCTCCCAAACACCAATCCAAAAAGTTAAAAACCTCGAAGGCTCTGAACACTCCTTTCAACAGATGGTCTAAGTCTGAAGGAGACCAACATATCTTAGAGCGTCTCATGGCTAGCCTGCGGGGAGAGTCTACTAGACTTGAGAAGTCGCCCTGGGCAGAGGCAGGAACTCCCAAGCCGAGAACTTCTCCCGTGGCATACCAGACGCTCGATCTGGAAGAGAGTCTCGCAGGGGGAAACGTAAATGCTGTCTTCCCAAGGTTCTTTTTGGACTGCATCCATTCTCCCAACACTCGTAAAGCTCTCTTAGACGAGCGGGCGAGGACGAGTTTCGTAAAGGCAGGCGCGGATGACTGCGTGCCTAAAGCGAACTCAGATGGAGGAGAGCGTGGGGCCGCAGATACAAACTGATCAGGATACATCTCCCTGAACAGTGCAAGAACTTTCCTAAAGTCCAAGGAGGGTTGCGTGGTCTTGGGTTCGTCGATGTCCGTATGCGGGTCGTCAATGTGTGCAGCGTCGTCATCATCAGAGAGTCCATCATCTGAAAATTGAGGAGGAAGCGGCAAAGGAGTAGGAATCGGCTGGTCAGCTGAGTCCGGCAGCACGCGTGACTGAACCGGACGCAACGTCATGGAACTGTTGCCCAGTCTGTGAACTGGCAACAACCATAGCAGCGCGGGGACGCAAAGCGTCTACTCCAGACTGTCTAGTCTGCTGTGGGCGAGTAGAGGTATCCACACTGGCTTGCGGAGGTTGACGCACCGCGTCAAAACAAAACAACTTAGGTTGTTGTTGTAACTCGCGAACGTCAACGGAAGGTTCCGTGCGTCGCTGAACGTCAACATGCGGCTGGCAGGGTACACTGGAACGCATGGGTGGCGGGACTCTCACAGCTGGAGTGCGGGAGAAGGTAGCCTCAGCGTCCACTGGACGCACAACCGTGGGTGGTTGTAGGCTAGAGGTTGGTGCAGCGTCAACCTTCTCCGCACGAAAGTCCTGCATCAATGACGTTAACTGTGCCTGCATGGTCTGCAGCAAAGACCACTTAGGATCTACAGTAGCAGGTGCGGCAACAGACGGTGTTACTGCCTGATGCGGTACCGCTTTGCCTCTCTTAGGAGGTGAACAGTCATCGGAAGACTGCAGCGAGTCCGAACTGACCCAGTGGCTACAACTGGGCCGTTGGACTTGCGCGGAAGGGACCGACTTGCGCTTAAGAGGCCGCGAGACCTTGGTCCATGGTTTCTTCCGAGAAACCTCTTCCGCAGACGAGGAATAAATGGGCTCTCTCGACTTCATGTGGGTGGGGCGATCTTGGTTAGATACGCCCGAAACCACGGAGGGAACGTCTGTTCGCTGATTAAAGCCTCTCGAACCCTTTGGTCGTACGACATTGCTTCTCCCCTGGGCTTGGGAGCTTGCAAGAGGTCCCGGACTGGGAGGACGACAGGCACGAACAGACGAACCCTCAAGCGCAACACTATCTACAACACTTTCCACAACACTACCACTCACTTTGTCACTACCCACTGCACTCTTACACTTCAACTCCTTGACGTCTGCCATGAGTTGGTTACGATCACTCGCCAATGACTCGACTCTCTCACCCAGAGCCTGGATGGCACGCATCATATCTGCCATCGAAGGTTGTTGAGTGCTAGAAGGGGGATCAGGAGCAACCACTACAGGGGAAGGAATAGGTTGTGGGGCATGAGGAGAGGAAAATTCAACGGAGCGAGATGAACTTCTCCTGACTCTATCTCTCTCTAGCCTACGTGTGTATTTCTGGAATTCGATGAAATCGAATTCCGAAAGCCCAACGCATTCCTCACATCGATCTTCCAATTGACAGGTCTTATCCCGACAATTGGAACAAACGGTGTGAGGATCGATAGAGGCCTTCGGAAGACGCCTTGAACAGTCCCTAGCATTACATTTCCTGAACTTAGGGACTTGAGAAGGGTCAGCCATTTTGAATTAGTCAAAGGGGAATTCAAAATCTATCCAAAGTCGTCAACAAATAATCCAAAATCAACAAAAGAATGCAAGGATGTATTGAAGATAACGTCTGCAAAGCGAAAGCTCAAAACTAGAAAGGTGTACTTCACCAAAATATGTGAAAACCAATCCAGTAAGCAACAGCGAATTTAGTAGGTCTTGCCGGTGGCACGACAGAGAGAAAATTGAGTTCTGTGTTTACATTGAGTACTGAGTACCTGCTCGACAGATGGCGCTGTTGAAGTACACCCCCTACCTGCATAGCGATCGCTGGCGGATTTCGAGCGTAGAGTTTTTCTGTCGGGCAGCAGAGCTGCAGCTTATATAATCACCGGCTAAGTTTAATATTGAAAAACTGATCTTCATTGTCTCAAAACATGTGTTCTACTTTTGAATAAGGATTAAAGACAGTACAGTAGTTTCTACAAAACACACTGTCAAAGCAAAAATTATACAGCACAGGAATACAGTAATTGTACATCATGAAATCTTACCCCTGCTTCATTTTTGGGATTTGTAAACATAAAGTCAAACATAGCATCCAAGTTGGCCATTTTCAGAGCTGCTCGATTTTGAAAGAAGAGCTTTCCAAGCGTTTCGAAGGGGTTGCTTCGTGACCTTGCTCTCTGAAGTTCTTTTCCATCCAGATTATCAAATATACTCTGAGAAAAGTCAAATCAATTAAACCCTTTCCCACATTTTTGGAATTATAAATAGTTTACACTAAGTAGGTAGAAAATCCTTTGTCCACAGATAATACTGATCTTACTTTTTACATTAATTACTCGTCTACATACAAAAACCAATGCAAGAATTATTATGAAGTAGATTAGAAAACCAATGCAAGAATTATTATGTAGATTAGAAAAATAACCTAATAGGTATAACTGGTACATAGTACCTTGGCGTTCAGAATTCCTTCTAAAACTCTCGGTTCGCAGAAACTCTCCTCTCCTTGTATATCAATCTTTTTTTTGCCCTCCTGCGACCATGAGTGAAGTGTATCTAGGTCTGGAATAGGGTCTGTACATTGTGGTAACCAAGTTACCTCTTCTTCAACAGATATAAACTGAAAAATATATAGTAATAACAGGTAAGATGAAATAATATATTCAGCGATATTGGTTAAAAGACAAAAGGCTAATCAATAACTACAAGCATGATTTTAAATTCTTACTCCATGATGATTGATCATGGAGATTTATTTTTCTATGTGAAACTACATCAGCCTTACAAGAAAATAAAATATAATTATAATTTAAAATCATTATACAGTGATGCCTCAGCATACGAAAGTAATCCGTTCAGGATACGGTTTCGTATGCTGATTTTTTCGTATCCTGAGTCGCGTTTTACATGTAAATAGCCTAATCCGTTCCAAACCTTACGAAAAGACACCTTTTCTTTCATAAACACGCTAAACTGTAGTAATAAACATGCAATGCAGCCATTTCTATCATTCAATAACTAACCCAACTGTTAAAAACAGCCTATTCCATCCCAGAAACCACCATGAGATTATTCAATAATGTAGTTATAGCCTAGTTATCCCCTCCAAGCCCTAAGAAAATGGTCCGTTTTCTTTACTACTGTATAAAAGTTACGGTACTGTATGTAAAGCATTTGGATCAGTGAAGGTGTATTGTTACCTGTACAACTAAATTAAGGGTTGATACCCTGAAAAAAAAGGTACTATACTCTCGGCGACGAGTTGGGATCTCGTAAGCTTTTCGTATCCTGAAAATATTTTCGTATACTGCGGCATAAAAATCTTTGTATCGCTTTTCGTATCCTGAATTTTTCGTAAGCAGAAACTTTCGTATCCAGAGGTATCACTGTACCATTAAAAACAAGTGTTACCGAGAGAGGGACATTAAAGTAAAATACTTCGACTACCCTAATTCACTCCATCAAATTTTAAAAAATGAGCATCGCAACTTATCATATCAATAAACATGAGACAAAAGTTGATACGGGTAGTCGTCGACTTATGACCGAGATAGGGACTGAGAGGCACGTCGTAATACGATCTGGACGTAAGTCGAACTTAAAAAGTGGAGTTTCCATAGATTTATTATGCTGTGTCATGATACTGTAAACATTCAAGTCATATTTTACTAATATACAACATTATTATTATTATTATTACCAGCCAAGCACAGCCCCAGTTGGAAAAGCAAGATGCTATAAGCCCAAGGGCTCCAACAAGGAAAAATAGCCCAGTGAGGAAAGGAAATAAGGAAATAAATAAATGATGAGAATAAATCATTCTAAAAACAGTAGCAACGTCAAAACAGATATGTCCTATATAAACTATTAACAACGTCAAAAAATATTTATACTTTTCTTAATGTAATATTGATTTCAAATGAATACAGTACATTATAAAAGAGAAAATACTAACTTATCGAGAAGAATTACTTCATTTTTATAAAGTAAAATAGATTATTTCTAAGGAAATATTTTTACTATTTGGGTACTATTTCTGAAGGACTTGTGACTTCATCACCATAAAAAAAAAAAAAAACTTGAAATCAAACAGTCGTAAATCGCATAGGTTGTAAGTCGACGCTTACCTGTACTCAATAAGCATTAAAAAGAAATGAATAACATTAAAACATAGAAAATACTACTGTATATAAAAAAATTCTACATTGAAGGGAACAAATTTTGATAAAGCTAATAATCTGAATTCTTACCTCTTGGTCAACATCCCATTTCAGATTATCACAGGCTTCTAAACCTTCAAGTCGTAGACCTAAACCACGTCTTCCTCGCTGCTTACTTGCTTCAATGGGGGCAATAAGGCCCTGGCCATATTTTCCGAGACCTTTGCCTTCCTTGTAACCCATACTTTTCTGCAAACAAAAAGAAAATTAGTATTTCTTATTATATGACAAAATGAAAGGAAGACTGGCAAAGATTTTAATTACTTATATTTCTTACTAAGTGTTCTGGGAGAGGAACTGTAAAATGACAAATTCGAAGATAATTTGTATTTTTCCTAACCATACAAACCTTAGCTATTTACACATATTTGCCCGCCAGCCCTGTCCCCCAAGACAAGTCCTACCTCTAAGTGAAAGTGAGCTTCACCGGTGTGTGAGGGGGGGGGGGGGGTAGCTAGCTACCACTCCCCTACCCCCCCGCTAACTAGCGTGGGGGTAATACACCCTCGTTAAATTCTAATGGCTCGCCATTTCAGCTACGCTAAAAGGTAAACCCAATATAAATAGCGTGGTTTGTATTTCGGTTACGGAACAAATACAAATTATGGATAAAATGCAGTATTTGTTAATGGTACTGTAACACTGCAAGAGAGCGTGCTAGAAATAGGAATGAATGGCGAGCGATTGTGACGCAGTTCCGGTAGGCCCTGCTGCTTCCTCCGGTGCCTTAGATGACCGCGGAGGTAGCAGCAGTAGGGGATTCAGCATTATGAAGCTTCATCTGTGGTGGATAATGTGGGAGGGTGGGCTGTGGCACCCTAGCAGTACCAGCTGAACTCGGTTGAGTCCCTTGTTAGGCTGGGAGGAACGTAGAGAGTAGAGGTCCCCTTTTTTGTTTTTGTTTCATTTGTTGATGTTGGCTACCCCCCAAAATTGGGGGAAGTGCCTTGGTATATGTATGTATGTATGTACTGTAACACTACTGTATTTCCGATAAACAGAACACTAAAATATCTCTTCATTTAGAAATCCAGTCTTGTAGCTTCTAAACATCCTAGATTAAGTGCACCAAACTACAATACTGCAAATTAAACTAGATTTTTTCTTAAGTAAGAGACATTAACCTAATTACTTTACACTGTTCCACAGAATAGAACTTACAAATATGAAAAATTTGACATTTTGAAATCTAAATTGCCCACCTTTTATTCTATTGAAATTATACTTAACCTTTTATTACTTTAGTGGTCTGGATAACCCTTTTACCCCCAGGCTATTTGGAAATTTCCAACCCTTAACCCCCAGGAGTTATTTTTTTTCAAGCACATTTTGCAGTATATTCTTTTATAAATTGCTCTAACAGCCTTAATTTTTGTCATAAAGAGGTCAGGTTGGTCTCATTCTCTTGGAAAAGGCCTGAAGTTTTTCAAAAAATTATCAAAAATATGCAAAAAGAAATTTAAATGGCAGTTTTTTGCAAGGACGTACCGGTACGTCCATGGGGGTAAAGGGATGAGTTTTGTGAAACGTACCAGTACGTCCTTTGGGGGTAAAAGGGTTAATTTGGAGAAGGTCTTATCAATAACTAACAACCGCAGAAAACGGGTTAATTTGGAGAAGGTCTTATCAATAACTAACAACCGCAGAAAACGAAGAGACTGGCGTGCCAAATTACCACTTACTGCTAGACTGTTCCTTCCTTTACTAAGGACATGTGCTTACTGAAGGGAAAGGAAATGGTTGTTGTTTGTTGTTGCAGTTTGCCTGGCCCTTACGGCCTGGCACAGGGTCTTGCACACTTGCAGCCCGTAGGAATTAGTTAAATTTCAAAATCATAAAAATTTTACTAGTAAAGGTCAATTACACCAAGACTCTACACAAGAGGCAATACAGACATCAGGGGAGGTTCATACATACATACATATACCATGGCACTTCCCCCAATTTTGGGGGGTAGCCGACACCAACAAAGAAACAAAAACAAAACAAAAACATATAAATAATAAATTTTATTATTTAATTTTTGTTTTATCCTAACTAAACAAACTTGAGTCCTTTAAGCAACAGATTGCAAAGAGTTCTCCTTGATAGGCACCATAGCGAGTAGAGGAATATGATATCTGGTGTTCCTCAGGGTAGTGTCCTTGGCCCAAAAAAAACTTCAATTCCATTTCCTGAACCTAGATCTGGAGTTGCTGAATCCCTTAATAGCAATCTAGCTAAAATTAGTGCATGGTGCAAATTATGGGGCATGATATTGAACAATGACAAAACTTAAAGTTCTGTTATAAGTAGGTCAAGGACAGTAGCTTTTTAACATCTATATCTCAGCATTGACAGTGTTTTCTTTAACTCTATATGACATTTAAAATTTCAGGTGTGATTCTTAATAGGAAGTTTACTTCCAAGAAACGCATTTGGTCGGTTTCTTTTTCCATTGCACAAAAAATTGGTTTATTGAGAAAGTCTTTCAAGATTTTTGGTGATCAATCTATAATGAAGTTTTTCATTCTACCTTGTTTCCAGCATTGTTCTCCCGTCTGGTCTTCAGCTACTGGATCTCATCTTAATTTGTTGGACAGGAATTTGCACTCTATCAAATTTCTTAATCCTGACGTATATATTAACCCTTTTACCCCCAGGCTCTTTGGAAATTTCCAACCCTTAACCTCCAGGGTGTTATTTTTTTCCCAGCACATTTTGCAGTAATTTTTTTTTAAATTGCTCTAACAGCCTTAATTTTTGTCATAGAGAGGTCAGGTTGGTCTCATTCTCTTGGAAAATGCCTGAATTTAAAAAAAAAAATTATCAAAAATATGGAAAAAAAAAATTATAGCATTTTTTTGCAAAGACGTACCGGTACGTCCATGGGGGTAAAGGGATGGCTTTTGTGAAACGTACCAGTACGTCCTTTGGGGGTAAAAGGGTTAATCTCTGATACTGTCGTTCAGTTAGTTCTTTATGCGTGTTGCATAAGATTTTTCAGAAACTCTGACTATCCTTTGCATTAATATCCAGCACGTAATATTACATATTACTGCATAACTAGTATTATGTGTAGGAACAAAAACTATCTGTAAAAATACCATTGTATGAAAGTTGTTTAGAAAAAATATGAGTAAATAAAAAAATGATCAAAACAAAATATTTCTGTGTATCATATAAAATCACTTACCATCATTTTATGGACATTGCTGTTGAACAACGAACTGTCTATAACTTCAGCTTTGGCCGGCTCCTCTGAAGAAAACCTCGGACGCCAATCATCTGCATCCGCGTCATCTTCATTCTCGGACTCGTGTCGCATCTTCTTCCTTGGTTGTTTGAACGACTGTTGTTCCTCATCGGATGTCTCATCTAAAGAAGAAGGCTACCATTGTATTTACATAAAACAGAAAGTCTTGAGAAATAAAAAACACTTAACGTATACTATAAAGTTAGGTTTATTGACTATTTTCAAGGATCAAGATATTTACAAAATTATTTTCAAGGATCAAGATATTTACAAAATTAGAAAGTCTTGAGAAATAAAAAACACTTAATGTATACTATAAAGTTAGGTTTATTGACTATTTTTAAGGACCAAGATATTTACAAAATTAGTAAAAATTAAGAGAATATTCCACAAATGAAAAATGACAAATTTGGAAGTACTTTGTATTTTCTCTAACAATACAAACCTGTAGCTATTTATAGAGATTATACTTCCGAGGAAGCTGGAAGACTAGCCACAAAGACTTTAACGTGAGGTATAACTACCGGCCCGCTAGTTAGCAGGGTGGGTAGCCACAGTCCGCAAACCACGACAACGTAGAATAGACCAAGAAGTTCAATGACCCTCTTGGCCGAGACCAAAGCGAGCAGTAACACCGTTTTCAAAGTGAGGTGGCAATCTTTTCTTCTTAGTCGTCAGAAACGACGTCATCTGAAGTTGCGAGAAGTCCTGCTAGATGTTCACAGCTATTCCCACAGCTCCATGCAGCCTCTTGATGGGCAAGACGATCATCGGATATTTTGATATTTATTACATTTTAACCCTTTTACCCCCAGGCTCTTTGGAAATTTCCAACCCTTAACCCCCATGGGGTTATTTTTTCCCCAGCACATTTTGCAGTACTGTATATTTTTTTTAAATTGCTCTAACAGCCTTAATTTTTGTCATAGAGAGGTAGGTTGGTCTCATTCTCTTGGAAAATGCCTGAATTTAAAAAAAAAAATATAAAAAATATGAAAAAAAAAAATTTTTATAGCATTTTTTTGCAAGGACGTACCGGTACGTCAATGGGGGTAAAGGGATGAGTTTTGTGAAACATACCAGTACGTCCTTTGGGGGTAAAAGGGATAATATAAAACAAATTGTGAGCAATGGCATCTGTATAGATTCCACGAGTCACAAGACAAAGTATTACATGGTAATCGCACCCTTCGGCCTTCAGTGCTAGCACAAACCTCAGAGAGAGTTCACGTTTGAGTTTGACCTCTGACATTCACTCGCTTTTACATCTGTTTTTTCTTGGTTTTGGTCACAATTTCATCATGCCAAAGAGGAAAAGACAATTTCAATATCTTGCTGACATAAGGAAAAAGAAAATTTGCTCTAATAAGAGTTCAGAAGTGGGTAATATCAGCGATATAAGCGGAGTTAGTGAAGGAGAGACATGATGAAGGAGCAACTGTCTCACCTAAAGAAACAATATATTGAGCAAAGGGATCTTAATTTATTATTGAATTATGATAAATAACACTATTTTGGTTTATTAATATCCAAAAAAGAACATAGAATCCATAATGATCATGATTTATTAATATTGTCTTTGTAAAAATACAAAAAAAAACTTTGAATGCCCGTATCTCAAAACTACAGTATACTTATTGACCTTCAAACACTATCTTCTCCCTTAGTTTTAAAGATATAGCATTGAAATTTGGTATAAAACTTAGACATAAACAATCAAATAGAGCCCTTTTTCCAAATTTTTTTTTTTAGTTTTTCCCTGATTTATAGATATGAAAATATTCTTATCTAGCAAAAAAAACCTATTTTATTGGAGGTCTACATGAAGTCTATGTAGGGTAGCAGTACCTGGTCTTAATATTAGGTATCAAGGGATGAGATAGAATTTGAAAAACATGTTATTTTTATTAATAAAATAAATTTTTGAATATACTTACCCGATAATCATGTAGCTGTCAACTCCGTTGCCCGACAGAATTCTATGGAGGGATACGCCAGCTATCACAATACTAGAAGGGGGTGTATTTACCAGCGCCACCTGTGGCCAGGTACTCAAGTACTTCTTGTTGACACCTCCTCAATTATTCCTCGGTCCACTGGTTCTCTATGGGGAGGAAGGGAGGGTCGATTAAATCATGATTATCGGGTAAGTATATTCAAAAATTTATTTTATTAATAAAAATAACATTTTTCAATATTAAACTTACCCGATAATCATGTAGCTGATTCACACCCAGGGGGGTGGGTGAAAACCAGTGTACAAGATTAAAGGATAGCTAAGTATCCCATATTTCATATAATCAGTTATCCACAATAACAATGAAATAATAAGTACCTGGTAAGGAAGTCGACTTGAACCGTTACTCTGCCTTTAATAAGATCGTCTTCCTTACTGAGCGCAGCGTTCCTCTTGGGAGGCTGAATCAACTCAAAGGTGCTAAAGTATACAGGGCTGCAACCCATACTAAAGGACCTCATCACAACCTTTAACCTTGGCGCTTCTCAAGAAAGAATTGACCACCCGCCAAATCAACAAGGATGTGGAAGGCTTCTTAGCCGACCGTACAACCCATAAAAAGTATTCAAGAGAAAGGTTAAAAAGTTATGGGATTATGGGAATGTAGTGGCTGAGCCCTCGCCTACTACTGCATTCGTTGCTACGAATAGACCCAGGGTGTAGCAGTACTCGTAAAGAGACTGGACATCTTTGAGATAGAATGATGCGAACACTGACTTGTTTCTCCAATAGGTTGCATCCATAACACTCTGCAGAGAACGGTTCTGTTTGAAGGCCACTGAAGTAGCCACAGCTCTCACTTCATGTGTCCTTACCTTCAGCAAAGCAAGGTCTTCTTCCTTCAGATGAGAATTTGCTTCTCTAATCAGAAGCCTGATGTAGTAAGAAACTGAGTTCTTAGACATTGGTAGAGAAGGCTTCTTGATAGCACACCATAAGGCTTCTGATTGTCCTCGTAATGGTTTTGACCTTTAGATAGTACTTAAGAGCTCTAACTGGGCAAAGTACTCTCTCCAGTTCGTTCCCCACCATGTTGGACAGGCTTGGGATCTCGAACGACTTAGGCCAAGGACGGGAAGGAAGCTCGTTTTTAGCCAAAAAACCGAGCTGTAAGGAACATGTAGCCGTTTCAGATGTGAAACCTATGTTCCTGCTGAAGGCGTGGATCTCACTTACTCTTTTACCTGTTGCTAAGCACACGAGGAAAAGAGTTTTTTAATGTGAGGTCCTTAAAAGAGGCTGATTGGAGCGGTTCAAATCCTGATGACATAGGGAACCTTAGGACCACGTCTAGATTCCAGCCTGGAGTGGACAACCGACGTTCCTTTGAGGTCTCAAAAGACCTAAGGAGGTCCTGTAGATCTTTGTTGGAGGAAAGATCCAAGCCTCTGTGGCGGAAAACCGCTGCCAACAAACTTCTGTAACCCTTGATCGTAGGAGCTGATAGGGAGCTTACGTTCCTTAGATGTAACAGGAAGTCAGCAATCTGGGTTACATTGGTACTGGTTGAGGAAAAACTGCATTGGCCTTGCACCAGCTTCGGAAGACTTCCCATAAAGACTGATAGACTCTGAGAGTGGATGTCGTCCTTGCTCTGGCAATCGCTCTGGCTGCCTCCTTCGAAAAGCCTCTAGCTCTTGAGAGTCTTTCGATAGTCTGAAGGCAGTCAGACGAAGAGCGTGGAGGTTGGGAGTACCTTCTTTACGTGAGGTTGACGCAGAAGGTCCACTCTAGGAGGAAGAGTCCTGGGAACGTCGACCAGCCATTGCAGTACCTCAGTGAAACATTCTCTCGCGGGCCAGAGGGGAGCAACCAACGTCAGCCGTGTCCCTTTGTGAGAGGCGAACTTCTGAAGTACCCTGTTGACAATCTTGAACGGCGGGAATGCATACAGGTTGAGATGGGACCAATCCAGCAGAAAGGCATCCACGCGAACTGCTGCTGGGTCTGGAATCGGAGAACAATACAAGAGGAGCCTCTTGGTCATCGAGGTAGCGAATAGATCTATGGTTGGCTGATCCCACAGGGCCCAAAGTCTGCTGCAAACATTCTTGTGAAGGGTCCACTCTGTGGGGAAGACCTGACCCTTCCGGCTGAGGCGATCTGCCATGACATTCATATCGCCCTGAATGAGCCTCGTTACCAGCGTGAGCTTTCGATCTTTTGACCAAATGAGGAGGTCCCTTGCGATCTCGAACAACTTCCTCGAATGAGTCCCTCCCTGCTTGGAGATGTAAGCCAAGGCTGTGGTGTAGTCGGAGTTCACCTCCACCACCTTGTTAAGCTGGAGGGACTTGAAGTTTATCAAGGCCAAATGAACTGCCAACAACTCCTTGCAATAGATGTGAAGTGTCCTTTGCTCCTGATTCCATGTTCCCGAGCATTCCTGTCCGTCCAGTGTCGCACCCCAGCCCGTGTCCGATGCGTCCGAGAAGAGACGGTGGTCGGAGGACTGAACAGCCAATGGTAGACCTTCCTTGAGAAGAATGCTGTTCTTCCACCACGTTAGAGTAGACCTCATCTCTTCGGAAACAGGAACTGAGCCCGTCTCTAGCGTCATGTCCTTTATCCAGTGAGCAGCTAGATGATACTGAAGGGGGCGGAGGTGGAGTCTCCCTAACTCGATGAACAGGGCCAGCGATGAAAGTGTCCCTGTTAGACTCATCCACTGCCTGACTAAGCATCGGTTCCTTCTCAGCATGCTCTGGATGCATTCTAGGGCTTGGAAGATCCTTGGGGCCGACGGACAAGTCCGAAAAGCTCGACTCTGAAGATCCATACCCAAGGAGACAATGGTCTGGGATGGAACGAGCTGAGACTCCTCAAAATTGACCAGGAGGCCCAGTTCCTTGGTCAGATCCATAGTCCATTTGAAAATCTCCAGACAGCGACGACTTGAGGGAGCTCTTAAAAGCCAGTCGTCTGACGGAGCCGGACACAAGATCATGATACTGCTGCACAGTCTGTAAACTGTCAATCATGGGCAAGCGAGGAAGTACAGTGACAACCCGAATCTGTCTAGACTGTCTGGGTCGTACAGACAACTCCTTAACGGGTTGCTGAGGTTGCCCACTGCGTCACAACAAGTCCCTTCTGTTGGTTGTTGAACGTCTTCCCCGTGACACATTGACTCCGTAAACAAAAAATCCTCTAACAAGGACTAAGCTTGGACTGCATGTCATGCAACACAGCTCAAGGTCTATGGGAGCAGGTGTGGTAACAGACGGGATTAGCGGCTGAAGTGTAACCATTACCTTCCCTGTAAGCATGTTATGCTTAAATAAAAGTCCATAAGAGGTTATGCAGCTAAAGGCTCCCTCCAAATGACAGAGTCCTCAAGGGAATATCAGAAGGAGGGAGAAAAGAACTTTCTCATCTACAGGGACCTTATCCTAGAAAAGCTAAGTTCTCTGAGTGAGGGTTCACTGGTGCAAAGTAGCAGACTAGAAGGCAACGTTATGAAACTGCTTGACAGTCTAGTGAGTTGGCAACAACCCAAGATGTGTTGAGAAGCATGCGGTAAGGTATGCAGAGCATGATGTATGCAGAGTATGCTGTATGCAGAGCATGCTGAATGCAGAGCATGCTGTATGCAGAGCATGTTGTATGCAGAGCATGCTGAATGCAGAGCATGCTGAATGCTGAGCATGTAGGAAGTAGAGCCTGCTGTAAGCAGAGCCTGCTGAAAGGAAAGCAGAGCGTGTGCATGGCGTTTAACATTTCTCAGAAATTCCATGACCAGTGCTAGAGTGCTTAATGCATGCTTGCATGGGGTTTAAACCATGGTATGCTGAACAGCAGAGTCAGAACGAGCTGGAACAACAACAGAGGTTTCCTCAACTTGAGGGAAAACCTGAGGTTCAGACTGCATAGGCTGAACAACAGACGGAGCAGAAGGCAGGTGCAAGGGTGAAGGAGGTTGACTCCTAGCAAGAGTTGCACCCAAGGATTGTACCAGCTGAGCGGAGGACGGAGGCGGAGTAGTCCGTTCCTGTTCCTGAGAGATGAGTGGAGCATGAGAAGGTTGAGGCTGCGCAGAACAAGGTAAAGTTCTAGCAAGCTGAGGCTCCTGAGGCGCAAGTGCATGGTGTAGATGAGCTTGCCTAGATGAGGGTTGAACTCGGTGCAGCGCTGGTTGAGCAGACAGACTCACGGAGGGGAGAGGTTGTTGTACCCCAACCGAGAGTTGCACCACTGGAGGAGCAGCAAGGGGAGGAGGAGGAAGAGTGTAACTCTCCTGATCCCAAAGCAAGGGTTGCCTTAAAGAAGGCTGAGGCTGAACAACACTGTGAACAGCAAACTCCGAAAGTGGTTCAACATCGTACGCCTGGCAGAAGGAGCTGCGACTGGGTGCAGCGAGTGCAGGCGGGTGCAGCACAGGCTGAACGGGTGCAGGAGGTTGGTGCACCACCGGTGCAGGCGGGTGCAGCATAGGCTGAACGGGTGCAGGAGGTTGGAGCACCACCGGTGCAGGCGGGTGCAGCACAGGCTGAACGGGTGCAGGAGGTTGGTGCACCACCGGTGCAGGCGGGTGCAGCACAGGCTGAACGGGTGCAGGAGGTTGGTGCACCACAGGTGCAGGAGGTGCAACACTCTCAGCACGACACTCACGCATCAAGTCCGAAAGCTGTGCTTGCATGGACTGTAGTAGAGTCCACAACATCATACGCCTGGCAGATGGTACTGTGATCAGGCGGAGCGAGTGTAGGAGGAGGGAGTGTAGGCGGAGGCGGTGGAGCAACACTCTCAGCCCGACACTCACTCATCAAGTCCGAAAACTGTGCTTGCATGGACTGTAGTGGAGTTCACAACATCGTACGCCTGGCAGATGGTGCTGCGACCAGGCGGAGCAGGTGCAGGCTGGGCGAGCACAGGTGCAGCGAGAACAGGTGGAGGGAGTGCAGGCGGTGCAACACTCTCAGCCCGACACTCACGCATCAAGACCGAAAGTTGTGACTGTATGGACTGCAGTAGAGTTAACTTGGGGTCGGCAGACACTAAGTTCTGCTGAGGTAAAGCCTTAACAGCAGAGATCTGTTGTGGCAGAACCTTACTCCTCTAAGTCGGAGTGTAATCAACTGATGACTTAGGAGAGTCAGAGCTAACCCAACGACTGCATTCGGGTTGTGAACTTTAACTTCGTACGTCTGGCATAGGTCTGGACTTAACGTTTAAGAAGTCTTGAGACCTGAGACCAGCGTTACTCTGCCTTTATTTTCTCCCCTAATCTCTTCTGCAGACGAGCAAAATAAGGGCTCAATCGTCTGCGGGTGGGAGTGACGGTCTCGGTAAGACACGCCCACAACCACCGAGAATACTTCTGTGCGCCGATCAAGGCCTGCTGAACCCTTATGCCCTTCGACATTGCTTCTCCCCTGGGCTTGGGAGCTTGCAAGAGGTCCCGGACTGGGAGGACGACTGGCGCGCACAAAAGTACCCTCACGCACTAATCACTTATCACTTTGATTTCTGTTTGCACTTATTTCACTGAACTCGAAACTTAAGTGGTTTGTACCTGAAATACGCAATTCTATCCTTTCTCAAAGTTAGTAATTGCGAAAACAGAATTACAATGTAACAGAAAAATCTAATGAAAGATAAATCAGTGGTTGGAAAGAGACTAAACACTAGATCACTCTAGAAACGTTTAGTTTCTTCCCCTAAAGAGACTAGGGAGAAGAGCAAAAAAATCGATAATGACGTTACTCGTACGCCTGGCAGGCTTGAATGAAACGTTTATCCTCTTTCTCCCTCCGTCTCTATCTCTCTCTCTCTCTCTCTCTTGACTTAGAACCTGAGAGAAGAGCCCAATCATATATATCGTTAAAACATATTATTGTTAAAGGAAAAAACTGAAAAGTTCCTTTATTAGGATCAAAACCATTAAGTTAAGAAAGAATGAACAAAACGCTAGACACGGTTACTCTTACTGCAACGTGAAACCGTGAACATTCTTTCTCTATCGTAACGATAGAGTGCAAGTTGAACGTTCTGAACGTCAACAACTGCAGAGACAAAACAAAACGTTAGTTCAGCTTTGAAAACAGTACGAGACTGTCAAAGAAAATCTTTCAAACTCTGTGGCGGAAATAGCATAATATGTTAACAGGTAAAACCGAAATGACGGGCTCAAAGTTTATTAACTTCGGTAAAAGACCGCCTACTATTAGGAAGGTCGAATATAAACAAATATAAAAATTAATTTTAATGAGTTTATGATAAAAGGAAGTTAATCGAAGAGGCCTATAAGAGGCGGAGAGATATAAAATAAATCTATAACTTTGTTAAGCAAAATTAAGAAAGAGAGTCTATACTCTCTTAGACACCAACACTTCCGTCTAAGGGAAGGGTCGGCCATTGAAAGGTGAACGAGAGTTCATACTCTCTCGTCACCAAAATTAATCAAATTAATTCCAAAAGCTAACTAAGCTAATATAGAAGTTTTCCAGTAAAGCGACAGCCGAAATCAAAGAGAAATACTTCACCAAAGTCGTGAAAATACTCCAAGAACATAAGCGTATCCCAGAACGTCTTGCCGGAAGCACGACAGAGGAATAATTGAGGAGGTGTCAACAAGAAGTACTTGAGTACCTGGCCACAGGTGGCGCTGGTAAATACACCCCCTTCTAGTATTGTGATAGCTGGCGTATCCCTCCATAGAATTCTGTCGGGCAACGGAGTTGACAGCTACATGATTATCGGGTAAGTTTAATATTGAAAAAGACAGTTTCCCCTCATGAGCTTGTCCTTAAGTTAGAATACGACCATCGACCTTCCTCACACAGCCACCAGAGGAGGCAGACTGGGAAGGATATGAGGGCAGGGTACCAAGGTTAGAAGGAGGCTCAGCCAACTCCCTAGACTTTGAGGAAGACCCCAAAGAAGACTGCTTCCTTCTGCCACTGGGAAACATACCACTCCCTATATTCCTCACAGTGAGAAACTTGTGAGCAATTATGTCCACTGCAGGTTGGACACGAGAAATGGGATTCAACAGATGACCTGTTTAACCCTTTTACCCCCAGGGTATTTGGAAATTTCCAACCCTTAACCCCCAGGGGATTATTTTTTTCCCAGCACATTTTGCAGCATATTTTTTTAAAATTGCTCTAACAGCCTTAATTTTTGTCATAGAGAGGTCAGGTTGGTCTCATTCTCTTGGAAAATGCCTGAATTTTCTCAAAAAACCATAAAAAATATGCAAAAAAAATTTTAAATAGTATTTTTTTGCAAGGACCTACTGGTATGTCCATAGGGGTAAAGGGATGAGTTTTGTGAAACGTACCAGTACGTCCTTTGGGGGTAAAAGGGTTAAGAAGGTCCCACAGCTATAATTGGTAACTCCATGGTAGGTTCACATGTTTATTTTTGGTTTCTCTATCACTAACACACTTTATAGACAATCTGAAAAGCAAAAGCAATGAAAATTAATTTAGCCCAGTTTGGGTTAAATCACCAAAAGTACATCAGTACACATCAGTGGCTGAAATCAAAGTGGCTATTCTGTGAGCTGGCATGGGTGTGGGACTTCCAGCTTCACTAAAATTATAACACTATTAAAAGACAAAAGGTTATGTTCATATAGGAACAAATAAAAAGGAGAGAAAAAAATCGTGGCTTCAAAAGTCTAGTTACCTTGGTATGATTGACTAAATCCGCTGTAACTGCTTCCAAACCCATCATTTCTAGGAGAGCGTTTCAGGGAACTTCTGCTGTCATTATTAGTACCCCGTTGCTTGTCCAGCATATCATCCTCTTCTGAAGAATCATCTGGTAAAAGATCATTTATAACATTATCAGAGACTCAATTATAAAAAAGTTTTCTTCCTTAAAATATATGAAAACAAATGTTGGTTAAAATGATATTTTAATTATAAAATAAATTTTTGAATATACTTACCCGGTGAATATATAATAGCTGCAACTCTGTTGCTCGACAGACACATACAGTAAAAACTCGCCAGCGATCGCTATACAGGTTGCGGGTGTGCCCACCAGCGCCAACTGTCGGCCAGATACCACTCTCGATGTAAACAAAGACTCAATTTCTTCTCATCCCACTGCGTCTCTATTGGGGAGGAAGGGAGGGTCCTTTAATTTATATATTCACCGGGTAAGTATATTCAAAAATTTATTTTATAATTAAAATATCATTTTTAAATATTTAACTTAGCCGGTGAATATATAATAGCTGATTCACACCCAAGGAGGTGGGTAGAGACCAGAGTTAAATATGTTTACATCGTATAAGCTAAGAGTTTTTATTTCATTTTGACAGTTATCAATATAACAAAACCAAAATAAATAGGTACCTGGTAAGGAAGTCGACTTAGACGATTACTCTGCCTTGTAAGTACGTCTTCCTTACGGAGCCCAGCGATCCTCTTAGGATGCTGACAGACCCCCAGGAGCTGAAGTATCAAGGGCTGCAACCCATACAACAGGACCTCATCAAACCCCTAATCTGGGCGCTCTCAAGAAATGACTTTGACCACCCGCCAAATCAACCAGGATGCGAAAGGCTTCTTAGCCTTACGGACAACCCATAAAAACAACATTAAAACATTTCAAGAGACAGATTAAAAGGATATGGAATTAGGGAATTGTAGTGGTTGAGCCCTCACCCACTACTGCACTCGCTGCTACGAATGGTCCCAGTGTGTAGCAGTTCTCGTAAAGAGACTGGACATCTTTCAAGTAAAATGACGCGAACACTGACTTGCTTCTCCAATAGGTTGCGTCCATGATACTTTGCAGAGATCTATTTTGCTTAAAGGCCACGGAAGTTGCTACAGCTCTAACCTCGTGCGTCTTAACCTTAAGCAAAGATCGGTCTTCCTCACTCAAGTGTGAATGAGCTTCTCGTATTAACAATCTGATAAAATATGACAAAGCATTCTTTGACATAGGCAAGGATGGTTTCTTAACCGAACACCATAGCGCTTCAGATTGGCCTCGTAAAGGTTTAGTACGAGCTAAGTAGAACTTAAGAGCTCTAACAGGGCATAAGACTCTTTCTAGTTCATTGCCTACGATCTCCGATAAGCTAGGAATATCGAAAGATTTAGGCCAAGGACGAGAAGGTAGCTCATTTTTGGCTAGGAAACCAAGTTGCAGAGAACAAGTAGCTTTTTCTGACGAAAATCCGATGTTCTTGCTGAAGGCATGAAGCTCACTGACTCTTTTAGCCGAGGCTAAGCATACCAGGAAAAGAGTCTTAAGAGTGAGATCTTTCAGGGAGGCTGACTGTAAAGGCTCAAACCTGTCTGACATGAGGAATCTTAGGACCACGTCTAAATTCCACCCAGGAGTAGCCAAACGACGCTCCTTAGTGGTCTCGAAAGACTTAAGGAGGTCTTGCAGATCTTTATTGTTGGAAAGATCTAAGCCTCTATGCCGGAAGACCGAGGCCAACATGCTTCTGTAGCCCTTGATAGTGGGAGCTGAAAGGGATCGTCCTTTTCTCAGGTATAAGAGAAAATCAGCTATTTGGGCTACAGAGGTACTGGTCGAGGATACGGAAACTGACTTGCACCAGTCTCGGAAGACTTCCCACTTCGATTGGTAGACTCTAATGGTAGACGCTCTCCTTGCTCTAGCAATCGCACTGGCTGCCTCCTTCGAAAAGCCTCTAGCTCTCGAGAGTCTTTCGATAGTCTGAAGGCAGTCAGACGAAGAGCGTGGAGACTTTGGTGTACCTTCTTTACGTGTGGCTGACGTAGAAGGTCTACTCTTAGAGGAAGACTTCTGGGAACGTCTACTAACCATCGAAGTACCTCGGTGAACCATTCTCTCGCGGGCCAGAGGGGAGCAACTAACGTCAACCTTGTCCCTTCGTGAGAGGCGAATTTCTGCAGTACCTTGTTGACAATCTTGAATGGTGGGAATGCATAAAGATCCAGATGTGACCAATCTAGGAGGAAGGCATCTATATGTATTGCTGCTGGGTCCGGGACTGGAGAGCAATAGATTGGAAGCCTCTTGGTCAGCGAGGTTGCAAAGAGATCTATGGTGGGTTGACCCCAAGTGGCCCAAAGTCTCTTGCACACATCCTTGTGGAGGGTCCATTCGGTTGGAATTACTTGACCTTTCCGACTGAGACAATCTGCTAGGACGTTCAAGTCGCCCTGGATGAACCTCGTTACTAGGGAGATGCCTCGATCTTTTGACCAGATGAGCAGGTCCCTTGCGATCTCGTACAACGTCAGTGAGTGGGTACCTCCCTGTTTGGAAATGTACGCCAAGGCCGTGGTGTTGTCCGAGTTTACTTCCACCACTTTGCCTCGAAGGAGATGCTCGAAGCTTATCAAGGCCAGATGAACCGCCAAAAGCTCCTTGCTGTTGATATGCATGCTCCTCTGACTCGAGTTCCACAGACCTGAGCATTCCCGACCGTCCAGCGTCGCGCCCCAGCCCAAGTCCGATGCGTCCGAGAAGAGAACGTGGTTGGGTATCTGAACTGCCAGGGGAAGACCCTCTCGTAGGCTGATATTGTCCTTCCACCAAGTCAGACAAGACTTTATCTTTTCGGAAATCGGGATCGAGACCGCCTCTAGCGTCTTGTCCTTTTTCCAGTGAAAAGCCAGATGGAATTGAAGAGGACGGAGGTGTAGCCTTCCTAGTGAGACAAATTGCTCCAGGGATGACAGCGTCCCTACCAGACTCATCCACAGCCTGACTGAGCAGCGTTCTTTCTTCAGCATCTTCTGGATGGAGAGCAGGGCTTGATCTATTCTGGGGGCCGACGGAAAAGCCCGAAAAACTTGACTGTGAATCTCCATCCCTAAATACAGAATAGTTTGGGATGGGACCAGATGTGACTTTTCCAAATTGACTAGGAGTCCCAATTCCTTGGTCAGATCTAGAGTCCAATTGAGATCCTTCAGACAGCGACGACTGGAAGAGGCTCTGAGAAGCCAGTCGTCCAAATAAAGGGAGGCTCGGATGTCCGATAAGTGGAGGAATTTTGCCACATTCCTCATAAGCCTCGTAAACACGAGAGGAGCTGTGCTTAGGCCAAAGCACAGGGCCCGAAACTGGTACACCACATCTTCGAAGACGAATCTCAGAAAGGGTTGGGAGTCTGAGTGAATGGGGATGTGGAAGTAGGCGTCCCTTAGGTCTAGAGAGACCATCCAGTCTTCCTTCCTGACCGTTGCTAGGACTGACTTTGTGGTCTCCATGGTAAACTTCGTCTTTGTGACAAAGACATTCAGAGCACTGACGTCTAGCACCGGTCTCCAACCTCCTGTCTTCTTTGATACTAGGAAGAGACGGTTGTAAAACCCCGGTGATTGAAGGTCCGAGACTTTGACCACCGCTCCCTTCTCTAGCAAAAGAGACACTTCCAGTTTCAGGGCTTGTCTCTTTTCTTCCTCTCTGTACCTGGGAGAGAGATCGATGGGGGACGTCGCTAGAGGGGGTTTGCGTACAAAAGGGATTTTGTACCCCTCTCTGAGCAACCTCACAGATTGTTGATCTGCGCCTCTCTTCTCCCAGGCTTGCCAGAAGTTCTTGAGTCTGGCACCTACTGCTGTCTGAAGTTGCGGGCAGTCAGACTCTGCCCTTAGAGGACTTGGATCCTTTTCTCTTCCCTCTCTTCCCTTCGGCACGAGCACCTCCCCTGCTGGAGGCTCTGCCACGAAAGGGCGGGATAAACCGAGACGCTGGAGTGTCTAGCCTAGGTCTAGCAGACAATGCAGGCAAAGGGGGAGCTTTGCGAGCCGAGGACGCAACTAGATCGTGGGTGTCCTTCTGCACTAAAGACAAGGCAATTTCCTTAACCAAGACTTCAGGAAAGAGGCACTTGGACAAGGGCGCAAAGAGTAGCTCAGATCTTTGGCATGGCGTCACTCCAGCAGACAGGAAAGAACATAGAGACTCTCGCTTCTTCAGGACTCCGGACGTGAATGAAGCGGCAAGTTCGTTGGACCCATCACGGACGGCCTTGTCCATGCAGGACATAATGAGTAAGGAAACATCCTTATCAGCAGAAGAGATTTTCCTACTCAGGGCTCCTAAACACCAGTCTAAGAAGTTAAAGACTTCGAACGCCCTAAATATACCTTTAAGAAGGTGGTCCAGGTCCGAGGGTGACCAACAAATCTTCGAGCGTCTCATGGCAAGGCAGCGGGGAGAGTCTACAAGACTTGAGAAGTCGCCCTGGGCAGAGGCAGGAACTCCCAAGCCGAGAACTTCTCCCGTGGCATACCAGACGCTCAATCTAGACGAGAGTTTAGATGGGGGGAAGGCAAATGCTGTCTTCCCTAAACTCCTCTTGGTCTCTAACCAATCGCCTAACAGCCGCAAAGCTCTCTTGGATGAGCGAGAGAGAACGAGTTTAGTAAAGGCAGGCATGGTAGTAGGAACGCCTAAGACAAACTCTGACGGCGGCGAACGAGGAGCCACAGAAATAAAGTGGTCAGGGAACAACTCCTTAAACACAGCCATGACTTTTCTAAAGTCCAAGGATGGTTGAACTGCTTTAGGCTCATCCAGTTCTGAAGGTTGATCCTCAGGATGTGGTTCAGCAACGTCCTCATCTGACAGTTCCTCATCCGATAAATGATGAGAAAACGGCAAAGGTGTGGGCAACGTTTGACTCGCCGAGTCCGGTCGCACTGGTGCATACGTGACGGAGCCGGACGCAGCGTCATGGAACTGCTGAACAGTCTGGGAACTGTCAACAACCACAGGTGCGCGAGGACGCACAGCGTCCACCCGAGACTGTTTAGACCGTCTGGGTTGTGCAGTCAACACCATACCGGGTTGCGGAGGTTGACGCACCGCGTCAAAACAAGTCACCTCTGATGGTTGATGAACGTCCTGAACGTCACCAACCACATCCGTGCGTTGCCTAACGTCAACGTGCGGCTGGAATTCCACACTGGGAGGCATCGGTGGAGGTACAACCCCAACTGGTTGACGCGAGAAAGCTACCTCAACGTCAACAGGACGCACAACAGACCGCTTGGATGGTCGTTGGCCAGTAGGTTCAGCGGCAACCTTCTCCGTATTGTAGTCCTCCATCAAGGACGCAAGCTTGGACTGCATGTCTTGCAGTAACACCCATTTAGGGTCTATGGAAGCAGGTGCGGTAACAGACGGGGTGAGCGACTGAGACGGCACAACTTTGCCTCTCTTAGGCGGCGAGCAGTCATCAGATGACGGCAACGGGTCCGAACTGTCCCAGTGGCTACAACCGGGACGTTGGACTTGTCCTGAAGGGACCGACTTATGCTTTAAAGGTCTGGAGACCTTGGTCCAAAGTTTCTTACGAGAAACACCTACGGACGACGAGGTAAAAATGGGCTCTCTCGTCTTACGTTGGTAGGGGCGATCTTGGAGAGATACGCCTGATACCATAGAGGGAACGTCTGTTCGCTGATCAAGGCCTCTCGAACCCATGAGTCGTACGACATTGCTTCTCCCCTGGGCTTGGGAGCTTGCAAGAGGTCCCGGACTAGGAGGACGACAGGCACGAACAGACGAACCCTCGAGCGCAACACTGTTCACAACACTTTGCGTAACACTAGGCACTTTGACACTATCCTTCGTGGCACTTTGGCACTTGAGTTCCTTAACGTCTGCCATGAGTTGATTTCGGTCACTTGCTAAAGACTCAACTCTCTCCCCCAAGGCATGAATAGCACGCATCATGTCTGCCATCGACGGTTCCTGAGTGCTAGGAGGGGGGTTAGGAACAACCACTACAGGGGAAGGATTAGGTTCAGGGGCATGTGGAGAGGAAAAATCTATCGACCTAGAAGAACTTCTCCTTACCCTATCTCTCTCTAGTCTGCGTGTATATTTCTCAAATTCGATAAAATCGAATTCCGAAAGGCCCACGCACTCCTCACACCGATCTTCCAATTGACAGGTTTTACCGCGACAATTGGAACAAACAGTGTGAGGGTCGAGAGAAGCCTTTGGAAGACGCCTATGACAGTCCCTAGCATTACATTTTCTGAACTTGGGAACTTGTGAAGGGTCAGCCATTCCAAAAAACAATCTAAGTCATCAACAATTAATCCGATCCAAAAAAGAGTTCAAGGATTTATTTGAAGAAAAACACCTGTACTGCGAAAGCTCAAACCAAATTAAAGTACTTCACCAAATATGATGGGAAAAACTCCAGGTTCAACAGCGAGTAAAGTACGTCTTGTCGACACGTCGACAGAGAAGAAATTGAGTCTTTGTTTACATCGAGAGTGGTATCTGGCCGACAGTTGGCGCTGGTGGGCACACCCGCAACCTGTATAGCGATCGCTGGCGAGTTTTTACTGTATGTGTCTGTCGAGCAACAGAGTTGCAGCTATTATATATTCACCAGCTAAGTTAAATATTTAAAAATCACAACATGCATATCAAGCGCAGGAAGTTCATGACTAAGAAACTCGTTTCTGTAAAAAAATCAACTACTGTAATTTATAAAATAGCTGAACAACATCCCAATACGTAAATATGGTTGTGGTAGCTCTAACACCACCGATTACTGACGCATTTCTATAACTTGCATATTATGGTTTAAAGGCCGCTCATGAATGGCAGAGGCAAGGGACAGTGACATTGCCCTATCAAGCAGGACAATGTCCTAGAGACTGACCATATATACATATGATTAGCACCCAAGCCCTCTCCATCCAAGTTAGGACCAAGGAGGGCCAGGCAATGGCTGCTGATGACTCAGCAGATAGACCTGTAGGCTCCCCAAAACCCCCCATCCTTAGCTCACAAGGATGGTTAGGTTGCAGCGACCAAAGAAACTTTCGAGTTTGAGCGGGACTCGAACCCCAGTCTGGCATTCACCAGTTAGGGACGTTACCATGCCGGTGTGACGGTCTGAACGATCCTCCGGTCTCAGAATTCTCCTTGATAATCTGTGCATGCGCGAACATTACCGTTTGCCAGTGCATACGAGGTTGATGTTTTATTTTCCTGTAATGTTAGCGTGCGCAGAGCAACATTACCGCTTGCCAGTACATACGAGCTTGATGTTTTATTTTCATGCGAGCGAAGCGAGCTAATGTCGGAAAAGAACCATTATACAATGTCAAGGAGAATTCTGAGACCGGGGAATCGTTCAGACCGTCACACCGGCCACCACAACAAATTATGATCACAAGCTGGCAAGACATCTTAAAAGACCATTCTGAAAGCAATCATAATCATCTGCTTTCAAGTTTGCAGTTTGACTTCCAAAAAATCCTGGGAACATGTGAAGATGGCCTTTCAATATCCTGTGTCACAAAGAAATCTCAATAATCAATTTGTACTTTTCCTAACCAAACAAACCCAAGACCATAAGCGAAGCTGGAAACCAATCGATAAACTTTTACAGTAATTAGATAAACACAACTGCATGTCAGGACTTACATCAGACGTTGGCAGCACTGGTTACTGTATTTTTTCATGAAATAATCTTTGCAACGGCGCCTCCAAAGTTTATCCAGTTATACTGTTTTGTATTTTCCTCCGATAATAATACATTCAAGAAGGTAATGTATACAGAAGAAAAGGCTTGTTTTACGATTATATATCGTTTCCCCAGTATGTTCTCCCCACCCAAAACCCTGAGTTCCCACTGGGGGTCCCCCATTATCGTAGGATATAAATGTATATATACTGTATTTCTGAAACTATTCATTTGCGACGGGAATGAGTGTCATTTTCGAAGAGCATAATTTTTTCTATAAGAAAAAGTAGTTGTTTTCCTATGTTACATTGCCCTGTAATCCATCCATCCATATACCAAGGCACTTCCCCCAATTTTGGGGGGTAGCCGACACCAACAATGAAACAAAACAAAAAGGGGACCTCTACTCTCTATGTTCCTTCAGCCTAATCAGGGACTCAACCGAGTTCAGCTGGTACTGCTAGGGTGCCACAGCCCAACCTCCCACATTTCCACCACCGATGAAGCTTCATAATGCTGACTCCCCTACTGCTGCTACCTCCGCGGTCATCTAAGGCACCGGAGGAAGCAGCAGGGCCTACTGGAACTGCGTCAAAATCGCTCGCCATTCATTCCTATTTCTAGCACGCTCTCTTGCCTCTCTCACATCTATCCTCCTATCACCCAGAGCTTTCTTCACACCATCCATCCACCCAAACCTTGGCCTTCCTCTTGTACTTCTCCCATCAACTCTTGCATTCATCACCTTCTTTAGCAGACAACCATTTTCCATTCTCTCAACATGGCCAAACCACCTCAACACATTCATATCCACTCTAGCCGCTAACTCATTTCTTACACCCGTTCTCTCCCTCACCACTTCGTTCCTAACCCTATCTACTCGAGATACACCAGCCATACTCCTTAGACACTTCATCTCAAACACATTCAATTTCTGTCTCTCCATCACTTTCATTCCCCACAACTCCGATCCATACATCACAGTTGGTACAATCACTTTCTCATATAGAACTCTCTTTACATTCATGCCCAACCCTCTATTTTTTACTACTCCCTTAACTGCCCCCAACACTTTGCAACCTTCATTCACTCTCTGACGTACATCTGCTTCCACTCCACCATTTGCTGCAACAATAGACCCCAAGTACTTAAACTGATCCACCTCCTCAAGTAACTCTCCATTCAACATGACATTCAACCTTGCACCACCTTCCCTTCTCGTACATCTCATAACCTTACTCTTACCCACATTAACTCTCAACTTCCTTCTCTCACACACCCTTCCAAATTCTGTCACTAGTCGGTCAAGCTTCTCTTCTGTGTCTGCAACCAGTACAGTATCATCTGCAAACAACAACTGATTTACCTCCCATTCATGGTCATTCTCGTCTACCAGTTTTAATCCTCGTCCAAGCACTCGAGCATTCACCTCTCTCACGACTCCATCAACATACAAGTTAAACAACCACGGCGACATCACACATCCCTGTCTCAGCCCCACTCTCACCGGAAACCAATCACTCACTTCATTTCCTATTCTAACACATGCTTTACTAAAGCATGTAGAAACTTTTCACTGCTTGCAACAACCTTCCACCAACTCCATATAACCTCATCACATTCCACATTGCTTCCCTATCAACTCTATCATATGCTTTCTCCAGATCCATAAACGCAACATACACCTCCTTACACTACAATAAAACCCACTTATGTCTAGTTTCATTAACTGTCCTAGATTTGGGCATAGAATTAAATAATCAGTAGTATCTTCTTCCTCTTTGCAAGTCACAGATTATCTGCATATTTTCCCCAGAAATTTTCTTTTAAATTGAGCATATTTAATCTTGCTTCATCATGATCTATTTCTCTGATATGAAGCTGTCGGACATTTCCTTCTATAGTTCGTAATTTTTTCATTAATTTCTTTTTTTCTTTAATAATTTCTTCTACTTTTTCCATAATTCTTTTCTTGATTTCTTTTATAACATAAAAACATAAGTTACGATGACCCCAAGCGAAGATAGCAACAAGAACTATGGCCTACCGGTAAATCTTTTAATTTTTTCATTACTTTCTTCTTTTCTTTAATAATTTCTTATATTTCTTCCATAATTCTTTTCTTGATTTCTTTTTTTAACATAAAAACAAAAGTTACGATGACCCCAAGCTAAGAAAGCAACAAGAACTATGGCCTACCAGTAAATCTTTTAATTTTTTCATTATTTTCTTCTTTACTTTAATAACTTCTTATATTTCTTCCATAATTCTTCTCTTGATTTCTTTTATAACATAAAAACAAAAATTACGATGACCCCAAGCTAAGATAGCAACAACTATGGCCTACCGGTAAATATTTTAATTTTTTCATTACTTTCTTCTTTTCTTTAATAATTACTTGTATTTTTTTCCATAATTCTTTTCTTGATTTCCATAATTCTTTTATTGATTTCTTTTTTAACATAAAAACAAAAGTTACGATGACCCCCAAGCTAAGATAGCAACAACTATGGACTACCGGTAAATCTTTTAATTTTTTTCATTACTTCTTTTCTTATATTTCTTCCATAATTCTTTTCTTAATTTCTTTTTTAACATAAAAACAAAAGTTACGATGACCCCAAGCTAAGATAACGACGACAACTATGGCCTACCGGTAAATCTTTTAATTTTTTCATTACTTCCTTCTTTTCTTTAATAATTTATTCTATTTTTTCCATAATTATTTTCTTGATTTCTTTTTTAACACAAAAACAAAAGTCACGACGACCCCAAGCTAAGATAAGCAACAACAACTATAGCCTACCGGTAGGCTAACCTCACCTTCTGATAAGCTGGAGACATTTTGGTATTTTAGGGCACTTTTTTCCATCTTTTTCAACTTGGAATTTCAAAACATCACTAGTCATGAGCTATCAAAGTCAGATAATAGTAATATTCGAGTTTTAAATGTCTTGGCAAGACGGAGTTGGAGCGGTAAACTAAAATATAAATACTGACGATTTATACGCGTTTGTTTTGGGTCGCTTACTTAACCAATAATCTTGATTCGTTAGTCTTACAATTGCAAAAATAAAACTGTCTTATGGTGGCAATTTATTTTAGAATATAATACTATACAACATAAGTACTTGACAATTATTATTTAATTAATTCTAAATTTATTTTCAACCTTGTGAAGACGTGTTTGTAAATTCAGACAAAAATCTATAAACTAAATCATCGGGAATGAATAGTTTTCTTACAATAGTGATCCAGTGCTTATCATAGTAAATAATTTACATTTATCAAAAAATAACTACACTACATTATATCAATACTGTATTTAATATTTGAGCATATATTATTCCCCTTCGTCCAGTATGTATATGTTCTGGTCAGAAACACATTTCATCTAAATAATGTTCTCATTGATTTCTGTTGCTTGAGTTCGTATCATACACGTTTTATATCATGGTGTGGGGAGGGGGAACTTGGGAAGTCTCACTATATGGATCTGTTAGATTCAAATTCATGTCTTGGTAAACTCATATGAATTGGGCCACGTTTCCACCCCCCATATCCTTGGAACCATGATTATATGGTCTTCCTAATCGGATAGTTGAATCAGTAGAACTTCAAAAGTTCAAAGTTGGAGCAAATGCTTTTTTGTTGACCAGGCGGACATGAGTCTTTTTATAGTTTATATATGGCATATCTGTTTTTGACGTTAATAGTTTATATATGACATGTCTGTTTTGACGTTGTTACTTTTTTAGAATGATTTATAGTTAATTTATTCACTTCATTTATTTATTTCCTTATTTCCTTTCCTCACTGAGCTATTTTTCCCTATTGGAGCCCCTGGGCTTAATATAGCATCTTGCTTTTCCACCTAGGGTTGTAGCTTGGATGGTAATAATAATAATAATAATAATAATAATAATATGTAACACAACAGGGGAAATCAAATTTAGAAAATTGAAATAGGGGACACCTAAATTGGAGAGGTAGTTGAACAATATAGACACATTAAGTGAAGAAAACAAGAAGCCTATTTATTTTCATTTGCTTTAATCGGTTGCAAAATGAAATTATGACTGCTCATAAAACACTTATTCGTAGGCCTATTCTGTATTTTGATCACCCCAAGAATAGTCCCCCCCAGAAAATCCCACCTGTAGAATTGTCATCCAGGGTGTCCCAGGGTATCCTAATGATATACTTACCTTTAGAATCGTCACCATGTTCATAATTTTTACAATGATAATAGCCGAAAAATTGCAGAGCAGCAGTCAACCCCTTGAGCAATAGAAAAAAAAATAAACTTTTAGCGAAATATAGAGGAAGAATGGACTGAATTTTGAAAAATAGAGAAAGTTTTGAAGATAGGTTACAAACAACATTACAGGACAATTAGGCAATTATTCTCCAGGGGCAATTGCCTAGAACCATTGATTAGCAATTATACCTAAGTGGTGATTTGTAGACACTCCAGAATCCAATACCTACAGATTCGTCACTCCCCAAGACATCCCACTCACCCCAAAGGACTATTCTATGGATCGTTACCTTTAGTTGCTTCTTATCTACATAAATTTAGTTCACAGTATACTGCACTGTAGTCCTTTCTAATCACTTTCAAGTATAGTACTCTTTCTCCATAATAAGATTGAGACGTGTGTTTGTGTGTGTGTGTGTGTGTGTGTGTGTGTATATATATATATATATATATATATATATATATATATATATATATATATATATATATATATATATATATATATATATATATATATATATGTATATATATATATATATATATATATATATATATATATATATATATATATATATATATATATATATATATACTGTATATGTCACTGCATAACTGGTGGGTATTGTCAAA
Organism: Palaemon carinicauda; assembly: GCF_036898095.1. Taxonomy (NCBI): domain Eukaryota; kingdom Metazoa; phylum Arthropoda; class Malacostraca; order Decapoda; family Palaemonidae; genus Palaemon; species Palaemon carinicauda. The sequence goes on along the minus strand of NC_090735.1, from coordinate 123,722,044 downwards.
TCCCCATAATCGAACCACTTACAGAACAAGAAAATCTTCAGACATGGTCGACTTTGGTCGCTGCATTGACCGTTCTTACCCAAGGCCAATACTCATGGATTTCAATACCTTTATCCATAGTTTTGATGAGGGAGAGAGAGAATATCATCTTTTTCAATTCCCACCATTTGCAAGTGTGATTGCAATAAAGATGCTTGGCAAGCTGACAATCCCTTAGTGCTTATTGTGATTTGTCAAGTTTTGGCAAGAGATTTTTATAAACATAATGGACTTCTAATGGCCAAAGACATCGTGTCACTGAGCTGAAGTGAGACTAAGCCCATCCTCATCTGAAAGAAGGGATCAAATACCTTATCTAACAAAATCAAATCTTAACTGGCCCACATCCTTTTAGGTGAAGTATTATCCTTTGATTGGTTGTGGGAAAATTTAAAAATCTAATATAAAAAGGGATTTTGACAAAGGAAAAATCTATATCTGGGTCGACCTGTGACGCCCGGTGAAGAGTCCTTCTTTACACTTTTCTGATATAAATACTTCCAAATATACCAGAGAAATTTAAAGTATGGAATGCAGAGGTTACTACCCTCGCGCGAACACCCAGTGGGCGTCGTGTATAAAGCAGGGGCGTGTGAAAACCACTATTCACAGGCTGTCTTCCATTTAGATCATTCCTTCATCAAAGGGAAGGGGCGTAACAGAGACCCTACCTATCATACCTTCGCCACTCTACCGACGCCCGATGCTAGCGCCCTCTGAACAACATGCTGTTTTTAATTCCTTTGCTTGACATGAACCTCACTGACCAAAGCATTGGTTAATAATTTCACAAAGAGAGGACATAAATGAAAATATATCGATGACATTTGGTTACTTGAGCATAAAGGATATTACTATTGTACTTTCATGTGAAATGGAGAACTGTAATAGGCTATGAGACTGAGTAAATTTAGCTACTCACTGACTTGAGATGGTAAAAAAACAATGACATGATAAGGTTGGTTCGTATTTTATTTTGAAGACCATAAATTATGGCCTTTATCCTTATTGAAAAAATTCAAGGGTATTGTTACAACATAAGACATTCCATCATTTTATTGTAAATATGAACAATAAACACACTAATAAAAATATATCACACTATTCTCAATTTTTACATATGTACACAGTGACTTACAGCCTACACAATTACTGTTCTTACTTATACAGTGCAATAGCTGAGCTCCATCCACCAAAAGAATTGTCAAAAGTAATGACTTTCAAGTCCCATCTTTATTCTCCGTTGCATAAGGAATCCTCTTACCCTAAATTTTCTTAACCCTTTTACCCCCAGGCTATTTGGAAATTTCCAACCCTTAACCCCCAAGGGTTATTTTTTATTCAAGCAGATTTTGCAGTATATATTTTTTCAAATTGCTCTAACAGCCTTAAATTTTGTCATAGAGAGGTCAGGTTGGTCTCATTCTCTTGGAAAATGCCTGAATTTTCTCAAAAAATTATCAAAAAAATAAAAAAGAAATTGTAAATAGCATGTTTTTGCAGGGACGTACCGGTACGTCCATGGGGGTAAAGGGATGGCTTTTGTGAAACGTACCAGTACGTCCTTTGGGGGTAAAAGGGTTAATACCTCAAAATACCTTTTTCACATTAAATACCACTAAAGACACATGCCATGCTGAGCACTGTACATTAGTCTTACTCCTAAATTATCAAAATGTCATGCACTCCTGGGTATTGTTTCAATCAACAACACGATATAACTTCTATGAATTATATGTCATTGTCTGATATAGAAAGGTATTTATTTTCTTTATGTAATTTCACATATCTAAACAGATTCATGGGCACATTACAAGATATGACATCTCTCTGACAGTTTGAAAACTTACGCCACATAGAAATTATAAAAGATATGAGAAATTTCATAGAAATGAAAGCGTATCTAAAATTCTAAAATGTAATTACAGTAAGGAATTGAAATATTATATCAGGTATCACAATATTTTATACAGGCTGATTTTCTGTCGTCTGCCGCATTCAAGTTATTATTTTCCATCTCTGCTACCAAAATAGAAACCTCTCATATGAGGCGATTTATTTTTCAGTTTTTTTTCAACAAATAATCAACATAAAAATATCTTTCACCGGAGCCATCCTTCTTACATGTACATCAAACTTCTTATTGGTACCTTAACATGAAACTGACAATTTCTTAACCCTTTTACCCCCAGGCTATTTAGAAATTTCCAACCCTTAACCCCCAAGGGGTTATTTTTATCCCATCACATTTTGCAGTATACTTTTTTTAAATTGCTCTAACAGGCTTAATTTTTGTCATAGAGAGGTCAGGTTGGTCTCATTCTCTTGGAAAATGCCCGAATTTTCTCAAAAAATTATCAAAAATATGAAAAAAAAAAAAATTTTATAGCATTTTTTTGCAAGGACGTACCAGTACGTCCATGGGGGTAAAGGGATGGCTTTTGTGAAACGTACCAGTACGTCCTTTGGGGGTAAAAGGGTTAAACTTCTTAATGGTACCTTAACATGAAACTAACAATTTCTTAATTAGTATAACAAATGTGATTCTCAAAACCAATCAGCCGTAAACAATGGAAGTACTAATCTGCACTTTAATATCAAGAAGTGCAAGATCCTTAAAATTTTAATATGATAATCTTTTATTGTACGGTGCTTTGATATTCTTTACATACCATAAATCGCTGATTATTGTGATTCTTTTTGTGAAGATTGTACATTACTCCTAATTCAAATAATATTTTTTGCTACATGAGAAAAGAAGACATAATAATATACATATAATGCACTGTACCTTTAACCAACATCAGTGCAATATTGTACTGGAAATTTATCAATGATATAGCCTCTGGTACAGAACCAAGTCATGTATCCCATCACATTATCTTTAACCAACATCAGTGCAATATTGCACTGGAAATTTATCAATGATATAGCCTCTGGTACAGAACCAAGTCATGCATCCCATCACATTATCTTTAACCAACATCAGTGCAATATTGCACTGGAAATTTATCAATGATATAGCCTCTGGTACAGAACCAAGTCATGTATACCATCACATTATCTTTAAACCAACATCAGTGCAATATTGTACTGGAAATTTATCAATGATATAGCCTCTGGTACAGAACCAAGTCATGTATACCATCACATTATCTTTAAACCAACATCAGTGCAATATTGTACTGGAAATTTATCAATGATATAGCCTCTGGTACAGAACCAAGTCATGTATACCAACACCTTATCTTTAACCAACATCAGTGCAATATTGTACTGGAAATTTATCAATGATATAGCCTCTGGTACAGAACTAAGTCATGTATACCATCACATTATCTTTAACCAACATCAGTGCAATATTGTACTGGAAATTTATCAGTGATATAGCCTCTGGTACATAAAAGTCATGTATACCATCACATTATCAAATTCATTCAAAGTTTTGGAAAAGTCAGCAATTGGGTTTCTTTGAGAAATATAAACTTTGCATAGCCTTAAACCACTAGAAACAGGATCGTATTTTCAAACCTTTCAGTATTCCTAAAGCATCTATTTCTGAAACAAATTTTAAGGGCAAGAAAATAGCTTTCCCTAGTTGAAGATGGTAATGTAAATTAAAACGTTAAATCAAATACCAAGCTACAGTATGATAAAAAAAATCAATAAATTAAAAAAACTAAGTACTATGTAATTTTAATTTGACCTAGCTATACGAATCTGGTTCCTTTAATTAGGAAGAATATTTCAACGTGAGCTGGAATTGGTCGTTAAAGGGTGCTGTTTTGGTGTGCGATCTCAAAGTCGTGCTTTTGCTTCGTTATGTGATCTCACCTAATAGTAGCAATCTCACTTCACTCCACTTCACGCATGGTTCAAATCGTGATTGAGTGATTTGGGTGTTAAAATGGGCCGAGTAGTGATTCTATAGTCCATTTCTTTTAGCGAGTCATATTTGCACCGACTCACAATGGTGCCCTTTTAGCTCGGAAAAGTTTCCTGGTCGCTGATTGGTTAGAATTATCTTGTCCAACCAATCAGCGATCAGGAAACTTTTCCGAGCTAAAGGGGCACCGCTGCGAGTCGGTGCAAATATGACTCGCTAAAAGAAATGGACTATAGTGTTGGTGCATTAGATGGAAGTCAAGTGGTTGATAATGTTCCCCACCGCATTTCATCTTTTTCCTAAAGCTTCTAAGAAGAAGACCTCTTCAATATGTTAACTAAGGAATTTCATCAAGAAATTGCTGATGAAGTTAAAGCAGTTGCTTATTTGAGAGTACATGGTCTATTTGATGAAGAAGAAAACATTGCACTCTTGTCATCAGTGTGGCAAAGAGAGGAAAGAAACACGAATAAGGCTCTTGTTCTCGTGAGCCACCTTGTTCGTGATTTTTTTAACCATCTTTGGGGGAAACAGATCTTTGCCCCAGATGTTAAAGTCAATCAACTTTTTAGGCTCATCTCTAATAGTTGCCGCTGCTAGGACAGGCTCCTTACAAGCTCTCCTGGCTGAAAAGAATGCATGCAGATCCCAATGGAAGGTAGGCAAGTGGATTTTGGCCGGAACTGGGAAGAGGTCAGATTCTGAGCAGTTTCCAATAAATATTTCAAGGTAAGAATGGTACAACAAAGAAGCTGCCAGTCTTTCTTTGGCCTCCAATTTTGCTTTTAATAGGAATTCCTGAATTCTGCGCAGTCTCTCATTAAACTGCTTTCCTTCTATATCAGTATTCAGTTTGCCAACTGTAAAGGCGTGCTGGGCATCTTCCCAAGTATCGGAGTCATATGGGAGAGCAAGCAAAACAGGCTTGCACTCCAGCACTGGCAGAGGTCTACCCTCTACTACCACCTTTTTAACAGCCTCTAAACTCTTTGAGGCAAAAGGGAAGACAGTCTTTCAGAGCTACAAAAGTAGCCTTCTTCCTGCCAAAAGCAGAGAGCAGAGTATTAGTAAACTCAGCTGTCTTGAGCTCCTTAACCAACAAGGTTTGAGCCTTACCATGGTCCAAGATGACTGTTTCCTTGGGAATCATATCATTCCTAATGGACGCTCCGGAATTCAACCTTACGTAACAGTAAGGATAATTCTCAGAGGGGTAAAACTAAATCTGAGACTGGTTTAGAGCCCATGACTTCACCAATATGAAGGTACTCCTCACTCAGAACCATATGTTTTGCATAACACCAAGGATTCTTCGCCGAACAGTCTGGATTGAGACTGGTGAAGCCTCGGGCTTCGGTGCAAGTTGAAGTTCCTCAATCTTCGTCTCTGAGGATGCTTAAGCTCTTTTATGCTCCGCATGAATGTTTTCCATGAATCCTTTCATGGATGCCATGAACTCCACATGTCCTGGGAACAAGGACGCAGTCGGAGTCAGAAGAGGAGTCAAAATTGAGGTACGTGTAGCACATACAGGGACAGGATTATGCAAAAAAGTACTAGGTACAGTACTTACCTGCTGACTGTCGAGCGAATCATCCAAGGCTTCTGTTCTCAACAAGAGCCTTTCTCTTTCTGACAGAACGGAAGAACTTGTCAACGTGTTGACGACGTCCAAATGCATGTAATTGAAGCACATTCCGGACTTCATGATCTGCAGGATCCAGTTGTACCGGTGGGAGTTATACCATCGGAATCTGATGACCGTGCGCTCACATCAGCCTTGGGGAACATGAGATACTTTATTTCCAATGAAGGAAGATAGGGGGCACCTTGTTGAGCTCTTCTGGAATCCCCTCACCCAGTGTCTGATGGTTTACAGGCATAAACGAAGTAGGTGCTTTCTAAAAAAAAAAGGTCGTTGAGGATAAATCATTATTAAAGGCTTCCTATCTAATAGAAATTATAGTACCTGACAGAACTTTTGAGTTGTTATAACGCAGGAGAAGATGATCCCATGCATGGAATTTTGGGGATAGAAGAGACATTTGAAGCAAATATTAAAAATAACATTAAACATTGAAGCGTGAATGACAAAGAAAGCCTCATCGATCCATCATGGGACGACAGTCTCATAGCTACATTGAAGTCATCCTTTCAAGACCTCATTTTTGGCTCAGCATAAAAAGTGAATACCTTTCACTGAGTGAAAAGGCAATGAAAATTTTGATTCAATTTTCACCAATATTTGTGAAAAGACATTTTAATCTGTCACACTGATTGAGACTCTGTACCAGTGTCCTCCCTTCCCCTACCAAACACAAACTTCTCACTTCCATTCCATAACTAAAGGATTATTCACTTCCTGTAAAGGGAAAAAGAAAATTATGTAATAAGTTTTTTAAGGAACTGCATGTACATGCGTACGAGACAGCGTCCAAAACGAAAGAAAGAGCTTTCCGACAGGAAAGGGGGCAGGGCTCTTCGCCCCGCCCCCTCGCCAGTTGTATAACCCCTCGTTATCTAACTTTAACAACTGATTTCAGCTCACGTGGAAAAAATCCCCATAATTAAATGACAAAAGTTTGTATGACATGTAGGAACAACTTCTACTTTGCATTTACGATTGTAAAATCTGTATACAAACCTCACTTTTTGTTATCACAATGACTGGGTTATTAAAACCACTATTATTACAATAATTAACCCTTCCTTTATGTACTTCAGTATCTAATACATAGTAGTTTTAGGAGATCATTAAACTCTACTTTACTTACTAACATATGAAAGCTACATGATGACTAGCATTCTCGACACATCTACAATTGAGCAGGATATATAATTTGTTACAAAAATTACGAACTCCCTCCTATTGGCTCTCAACACTAAAACTTTTAATTTTTCTAATTTCATATCATTAACAAACTGCCCTTTTTATTCAAGTATCATTACCTTCGAATGATTTTCCTCTTCAAATTCCACTTCCGATGTTTCTGGCCATGCGTTATCAGTCATCAAGTGAACGCGCTAACCATTATCATTTCAATAGCTTAGCCTCGCTGTTACAATTTAACTTAATAGAAAAAGTACTTGAAACAAAAAGTACACAACCAATAACAACACTATCCACTCTCATAAATATGTATAAAGTATACATCACCTCAATTCCATTCAAGCTTAACTTTTTCAATGAGTTACATACTCAAAATAGCTTTAAAATATCTGGACTACTCCTCTGTTAATAAAGTTTTAGTCAGATGGGCTCCAAGTTGTTCAGTGGGACTTTCTTATGTCTACTATGGCATGTTGTTGCCAGTACCAGCTGAACTCGGCTGAGTCCCTGGTTAGGCTGGAGGAACGTAGAGAGTAGAGGTCCCCTTTTTTGTTTTGTTTCATTGTTGATGTCGGCTACCCCCCAAAATTGGGGGAAGTGCCTTTGGTATATGTATGTATGTACTATGGCATAATTTTTATGTTAAATAGATTCTTATACTGTATGATGTTGACGCTTTACATATTAGGAGGATAAGTCGAAGGGAAGTAGAGCAAATATTTCAATAACTATAAATACATAAAGGTTGGTGCTACAAAGCTACAGTCCTAATTAGCATTTACAACTGCAACACCTTAACTCCTGCACTGAAAAGTCCTGACAGATTGCAATACCTGTACTGTAATTGCTTCTCTTTAACCATTACATCTGTGTGCTAGCCTCAGGCCGCCTATGTAATTCACTGATGTGACTCTCGAGAGAATAGCGCAAACGAAACTTTTCATCACAAAAGCTACAGTTGTATAATCTTCCTCTATTATGCAGTTTCATATGCACCTTCAAGCTGTAATTTGATGCAAAATCTTTTCCACAGACGCTGCAATTTACACGTTTCTTGATGCCTCGTTCCTTCAAGCGCCTCTCGCGAGCTATTGAGTAAGGAAGAGTCTTCACTGTCAATTTACCCACTTCCATTTCACCTACGTCTATCTCGTCACTAATCACAGGCTCTTCCTTCACAATTATTACTTTACTTTCCCCATGATCCTCCACTTCTTCATGCCTTCTACTTACATAATCTAAATCCAACTTACTTCTTTCAACATCTACAGCAGCTGTATTTCCCCTGCTTTTAATAATGATTTTAGACGAGTCTTCTTTTTCCAGGTCAATTTTTGGAGGGTCCTCATCTTCATGGTCAATTTTAGGAAGGTCCTCCTTTTCATGGTCAATTTTAGGAGGAGCTACTTTTTTACGGTTAGTTTTGACAGGATACTTCTTTTCCTTACCTATCTTCTTTTTCAACTTGTGTATGATCAGATGATTTTCGAGGTGATGCTGGAAGTGGAATTTCGTACCACAAATATAACACACAAGTGATTTTTTTCCTGCTGCATGAGCTGAGGGATCCTCCGTGTTTCGACCACGACGACGACCATAGTAGCCACGGGGTTTGTTTTCCTTGGGTGTTTTTCTAAAGACCTGCGGTTGACTCGTCTCCCGACTTTTATGACTCCGCAAGTGTGATTCCAGTAGTTGTTTGCTTTTAAAAGTGTCTGAGCAATAGTCACATTTAAATACACTACTATCGTCTCTGTGGCTCTGAGCATGTCTGGCGAGATTACTTTTTCTGTTAAATGTCTTGTTACAAACCGGACACCTATGAAGCTTCCTCTCCTTCAGAATCTGACGTCTTTTCATGGCTGCTTCGTAAGATATGGTTTGGACAGTTAATTTGCCCACCTGAATCTCAACTGTAGGCTCAGTGATGTCACAGAGAATTTCTTTAGTTACTTCAATATCGCCTTTTGGAATACGTACGGACTTCTTCCTCCCATCTATGCTACCAAAATTTCCATCACTTTCCAAATTCATTTCACGGCTCTCCGCATCATCTTGTGGATAAAGAGTATCATGTGTTTTTCTATGCCCACTCAATACTGACTTCTGTGTGAATTTCCCGTCACAAATTGCATAAGGATGGGGCACCCCAGCGTGCACCATTTCATGTTCGTCTCGATACTCATTTTCTTTAAAACCTTTCCCGCACATATGGCAATCATATGCGTGTTCATTGGTATGAATCATTATATGTCTCTTGAGATTAATATCCTTCACACAATGGAAACTGTTGTAATTGTTGCTATAATTTTCATCATAAGAAGCTGAAACTGTATCATAATTGGACTCCTTCCCATAATGGAAATTTTTGTAAGTGTTGCTATAATCTCCATCAAAGGAAGCTGAAACTGTATCATATTTTGATTCCTGAGGGTTATCCATATTTTCTATTTCCTTTGCATCAAATCTTACATCATTACCAATGTTTTCTAAAGCCCGCTGCAAATACTCGTTATTTCTAGTCGGCTCTTCAGCTACATGTATATTTTGATGCACCAAAACTGGCGCCTTATCTCCATGGTTGGTCTTGATGTGCCTCTGATAATAACTCTTGTGAACAAACTTTTTATTGCAAGACTTGCATTCGAGAGCTTGCTCTTCGCTATGCAAATGCAAAAAGTGCGTCTTCAAGTGGCCACTTTCCTTAAATTTTTTACCACAAACATAACACTGATAGCGGCGCATACCTGTATGTACAACCATGTGTCTCTTCAGATTATTCAGTCGATTGAAAGTTTTTCCACACTGCGGACACTCCAGTTTGTGCTGCCTTAGATGTGCTCTGAGTAGACTTTGTTCTATAAACCCTTCCCCACAAATAATGCACAAAAACTTCTGTTCTGGCATACTGCTTTCAATGTGGTTTTCAAATGTTCTCGGAATTTTAATCTCCGTCGATTCGTATTCCCTTTCGCTTTGAACAATAACTTCATTTTCTTTTTTTTCCATTTCCTGTTCGTCAATAATAAGAATTACCGGCTCCCCAGATTCAAAATCGAATCCAGAACCACTAATGAAGTACTGTCCCATGAGAGTATGAATTATACTCTTATCACTCATGACGCTGTCTTCGCTATGTCCACTGGGAGCTACGGTCTGATTCTGATTTTGAAGAGCAGTTTCTCTCATTACATGGATCATCTTATGTGTTTCCAGGTTATGCTTATAACAAAACCATAAATTACAAATATTGCAAGAATATATCTTATCCTCACTTTCAGATCTCATGCAATGAATTCTCATATGCCTTTTCAGGTTAATATTTTGCACGAATTTCTTGTCACACATAGTACACTCGTGTGTTTTTGGGGCAGGATGCAACATATTGTGTGTCTTCAAATCAGATTCATCTTCAAACTTTTCCTGACACACCTTACATTCAAAAGTTTGATGGTTCGAATGAATTAACATGTGCCGTTTGAGCATCTTTGCCTGCGTAAACTTCTTTCCACAGACTCTACACTCTTCGACTCCAGTGCTGTCTCCTTCCAAACTTTTATTTGCTAACGCTTTATGGCTTTCCATGTGGCGCTGTAGATAATCGTCATCTCTGAAATATGCGTCACAAACAGAGCATTGATAAGGGCTACCTATATGAACTCTCAAGTGCTCTTCCAACTGACTTTCATGCCGGAAGGTTTCATTGCAGTTTGTACAGTGGAATGGATACTCATCAGTACATAATTTCATTAGGATTCTCACACTATCGTCATCACTATCCTTTTCATTACCCTGAGATGAGCTAGAAACCAAAGAAAGCTTTTGATCATCTGGAGATTTTTTGTCTTTAGCTATAACTGATGTTCCTTGTCTGTTGTTAAAATCAGCTCTATGTGCTACTACAGCAACTTTCTCACTGCCTGTTGATGGTGATGAATATGAAGGTCGTTCAGGGTCCGAGCAGTTCTGTTGCAGGCCGGTCGATACTGGTATCGAACTCTGCTGCATTTCCGCTTCATTATGAGTTTTCACATGGCGTGTATAATTACATTTGTATTTGAAAGACTTGCCGCAGAGAGTGCACCTGTGACGTGTCTTGGTGTGGGATATCATGTGGGAGGTGAGATAGGACTTCGACCGAAAACCACTTCCGCACACCTCGCAAGTAAAAGGCTTCTCTCCTGTGTGGAGCATCATGTGAAACTTTAAATGAGAATTAGATTTGAAACCATCATCGCAAACGGTGCACTTGAACGGGCGTTCCCCCGTGTGAGCCTGCAGGTGTCTCTTGAACTTATCAAGCTTGTGAAATTCCTTCCCACATACAAAACATTCGTGTATCTTCACATTGCTGTGAGAAAGCATGTGTATGTTAAGATTGTTTCGGTTTAAAAACTGTCGGCCACACTCCGAACAACTGCACGAGGGATCGCCATCGTGACCCATTATATGTAAACTGTAGTTTCTTATGTATTTGAAAGTCTTATCACAGAGCGTGCATTTGTACGGCCGTTCATCCGAGTGGGTTTTCCTATGGCTTCTTAAATGGCTGCTATTTTTGAACATCTTCCCACAATCTGTGCATTTGTAAGCTCGCTCTCCTGTGTGGTTCTTCATATGTTCATTGAGATAACACTGCTGAGTGAATCGGTTTTGACAGATGTTGCAAACGTAAGGCCTGTCGTCTAGGTGAATCTTTATATGCTTTTTCAGGTTACTGTTTTGATTAAATGCCTTCCCACAATGAGGACATTTATAAGGTTTCTCTCCTGTATGGAGCAGGAGATGAGAGTTCAGGTGGTTCTTCTCCCTGAAGGCCTTTCCACACCACGTGCACTGGAACGGTCGGCTTCCCGTGTGAATTAGAAGATGTTTCTTCAAGTTATCGGTTCTCCTGAACCCTTTTCCACAGGAGCCACATACATATGTCGTCTCCATAGGTCTCTCCATCTTTAAAATTGTTATGGATTACAATTTGCTATCTAATATCAGGAGAAAAGAGAGAGATTTTTCAATACGGAACACAATTCATCTTGAACAGATAAAAATGGCAAAATATAGAGAATAAACAAATGGTACCTTGGAAATGTGTATCAAGTCATTGAAGAAAATCAAAAACTTGATTTATCAAATAATTCATAAATGACTCGGTAACTTATTGTCCATAGAAAAATGACAAATTAAAAATCACATTTAAATGACCAAGCTACCGTACATACATCATGATGATATATGTGAAAATGGAGTAATACTTATCCATAATAAACTAATTTCAATAGTTATAAGAAACTCCTGTGATACTTCAGCTATATTTAAAAGAAAACTTTCCTGCCTTCAAGTTTAAATCAAAATTTAATTGCCATTTTTATAATTCATTATAATAGAAATCACTCAACCAATGTGTTCCCCTAATATCATTACAAAAATAAGCGTGATCTCTTTACCCAATTACAACTCTTAGTTCAATTTCTTTTAATCAACAAAAGAATATCGTAGTACAGTATGTCACCAGATGCATCAGCTGAAATCCTCACTCCTCTACTCATGACCTGATCATTAAGGAGTATTTTTTTCTTCTTCCTTATTCACTTTTAGTAAGAGTCTTGCGCCGGGAATGTTCATCTGCGGTAGTTATCTGGAATAGATTAAATAATGTAACCACTACACACCATATAGATTACACATGATTATACAGTAAAAGCACAAAATGATATTTTGATTATAAAATAAATTTTTGAATATACTTACCCGGTGAATATATAGCTGCAACTCCGTTGCTCGACAGACAAACTCTACGGAAAAAACTCGCCAGCGATCGCTACACAGGTTGCGGGTGTGCCCAACAGCGCCATCTGTCGACCAGATACCCAGCTCTTATGTAAACAAAGACTCAATTTTCTCCTCGTCCCACTGCGTCTCTATTGGGGAGGAAGGGAGGGTCATTTAATTTATATATTCACCGGGTAAGTATATTCAAAAATTCATTTTATAATCAAAATATCATTTTTAAATATTTAACTTAGCCGGTGAATATATAGCTGATTCACACCCAGGATGGTGGGTAGAGACCAGTAATATATGTTTACATTTTATGAGCTAAGAGTTTTTTATTTCATTTTAGAAGTTATCAAAATAACAAAAACAAAATAAATAGGTACCTGGTAAGGAAGTCGACTTGAACAATTACTCTGCCTTTTAAGTACGTCTTCCTTACGGAGCCTCGCGATCCTCTTAGGATGCTGATCGACCCCTAGGAGCTGAAGTATCAAGGGTTGCAACCCATACAACAGGACCTCATCAAACCCCTAATCTAGGCGCTCTCAAGAAATGACTTTGACCACCCGCCAAATCAACCAGGATGCGAAAGGCTTCTTAGCCTTCCGGACAACCTATAAAAACAACATTAAAAACATTTCAAGAGAAAGATTAAAAGGGTATGGAATTAGGGAATTGTAGTGGTTGAGCCCTCACCCACTACTGCACTCGCTGCTACGAATGGTCCCAGTGTGTAGCAGTCCTCGTAAAGAGACTGGACATCCTTTAGATAAAAAGACGCGAACACTGACTTGCTTCTCCAATAGGTTGCGTCCATTATACTTCGCAGAGATCTATTTTGCTTAAAGGCCACGGAAGTTGCAACAGCTCTAACTTCGTGTGTCTTCACCTTAAGCAAAGCTTGGTCTTCCTCACTCAGATGTGAATGAGCTTCTCGTATTAACAGTCTGATAAAGTAGGATAAAGCATTCTTTGACATAGGCAAAGATGGTTTCTTAACTGAACACCATAAAGCTTCAGATTGGCCTCGTAAAGGTTTAGTGCGCTTTAAATAGAACTTAAGAGCTCTCACAGGGCATAAGACTCTTTCTAGTTCATTGCCTTCAATCTCCGATAAGCTGGGAATATCGAACGATTTAGGCCAAGGTCGAGAAGGCAGCTCATTTTTGGCTAGAAAACCAAGTTGTAGCGAACATGTGGCTTTTTCTGACGAAAATCCGATGTTCTTGCTGAAGGCATGAATCTCACTGACTCTTTTAGCTGAGGCTAAGCATACCAGGAAAAGTGTCTTTAAAGTGAGATCTTTCAGGGAGGCTGATTGTAGCGGCTCAAACCTGTCTGACATGAGGAATCTTAGTACCACGTCTAAATTCCAACCAGGTGTAACCAAACGACGCTCCTTAGTGGTCTCAAAAGACTTAAGGAGGTCTTGAAGATCTTTATTGTTGGAAAGATCTAAGCCTCTATGCCGGAAGACCGATGCCAACATGCTTCTGTAGCCCTTGATAGTGGGAGCTGAAAGGGATCGTCCTTTTCTCAGGTATAAGAGAAAGTCAGCTATTTGAGCTACAGAGGTACTGGTCGAGGATACAGAGACTGACTTGCACCAGTCTCGGAAGACTTCCCACTTCGATTGGTAGACTCTAATGGTGGATGCTCTCCTTGCTCTAGCAATCGCACTGGCTGCCTCCTTCGAAAAGCCTCTAGCTCTCGAGAGTCTTTCGATAGTCTGAAGGCAGTCAGACGAAGAGCGAGGAGGCTTTGGTGTACCTTCTTTACGTGCGGCTGACGTAGAAGGTCCACCCTTAGAGGAAGACTTCTGGGAACGTCTACTAGCCATCGAAGTACCTCGGTGAACCATTCTCTCGCGGGCCAGAGGGGAGCAACTAGCGTCAACCTTGTCCCTTCATGAGAGGCGAACTTCTGCAGTACCTTGTTGACAATCTTGAACGGTGGGAATGCGTAGAGATCTAGATGTGACCAATCTAGGAGAAAGGCATCTATATGTATTGCTGCTGGGTCCGGGACTGGTGAGCAATAGATTGGAAGCCTCTTGGTCAGCGAGGTTGCAAAGAGATCTATGGTTGGTTGGCCCCAAGTGGCCCAAAGTCTCTTGCATACATCCTTGTGGAGGGTCCATTCTGTTGGAATTACTTGCCCTTTCCGACTGAGACAATCTGCTATGACATTCAAGTTGCCTTGGATGAACCTCGTTACTAGTGAGATGTCTTGACCTTTTGACCAGATGAGCAGGTCCCTTGCGATCTCGTACAACGTCAGTGAGTGGGTCCCTCCTTGCTTGGAGATGTACGCCAAGGCAGTGGTGTTGTCTGAGTTCACTTCCACCACTTTGCCTCGAAGGAGGGACTTGAAGCTTTTCAAGGCCAGATGTACTGCCAACAGCTCCTTGCAGTTGATATGCATGTTCCTCTGACTTGAGTTCCACAGTCCTGAGCATTCCCGACCGTCTAATGTCGCGCCCCAGCCCACGTCCGATGCGTCCGAGAAGAGAACGTGGTTGGGAGTCTGAACAGCCAGGGGAAGACCCTCTCTTAAGTTGATATTGTCCTTCCACCAAGTCAGACAAGACTTCATCTTTTCGGAAATCGGGATCGAGACCGCTTCTAGCGTCTTGTCCTTTTTCCAGTGAAAAGCTAGATGGTATTGAAGAGGACGGAGGTGTAGTCTTCCTAATGACACAAATTGTTCCAGGGATGATAGCGTCCCTACCAGACTCATCCACAGCCTGACTGAGCAGCGTTCCTTCTTCAGCATGTTTTGGATGAATAACAGGGCTTGACTTATTCTGGGGGCCGACGGAAAAGCCCGAAAAGCTAGACTGTGAATCTCCATCCCTAAATACACAATAGTTTGGGATGGGACCAGTTGCGACTTTTCCAAATTGACTAGGAGTCCCAATTCCTTGGTCAGATCTAGAGTCCACTTGAGATCCTTCAGACAGCGACGACTGGAAGAGGCTTTGAGAAGCCAGTCGTCCAAATAAAGGGAGGCTCGGATGTCCGATAAATGGAGGAATTTGGCTACATTCCTCATCAGCCTCGTAAACACGAGAGGAGCTGTGCTTAGGCCAAAGCACAGGGCCCGAAACTGGTAGACCACCTTTTCGAAAACGAATCTCAGAAAAGGTTGGGAGTCTGGGTGGATGGGGACGTGGAAGTAGGCGTCCCTTAGGTCTAGGGAGACCATCCAGTCTTCCCTTCTGACCGCTGCTAAGACTGACTTTGTGGTCTCCATGGAGAACTTCGTCTTTGTGACAAAAATATTCAGAGCACTGACGTCTAGCACCGGCCTCCAACCTCCTGTCTTCTTTGAAACCAAGAAGAGGCGGTTGTAGAATCCCGGCGATTGAAGGTCCGAGACTTTGACCACCGCTCCCTTCTCTAGCAAAAGAGACACTTCCAGTTTCAGGGCCTGTCTCTTTTCTTCCTCTCTGTACCTGGGAGAGAGATCGATGGGAGACGTTGCTAGAGGGGGTTTTCGTACAAAACGGATCTTGTACCCCTCTCTGAGCAACTTCACAGATTGTGCATCTGCGCCTCTCTTCTCCCAGGCTTGCCAGAAGTTCTTGAGTCTGGCTCCCACTGCTGTCTGAAGTTGCGGGCAGTCAGACTCTGCCCTTAAAGGACTTGGATCCTTTCTTCTTCCCTCGCTTCCCTTCGGCACGAGCACCTCCTCTGCTGGAGGCTCTGCCACGAAAGGGCGGAATAAAGCGAGACGCTGGAGTGTCCATCCTTGGTCTAGCTGACAAGGTAGGCAAAGGGGGAGCTTTGCGAGCTGAGGACGCAACAAGATCGTGAGTGTCCTGCACTAACGAAGCGGCTATTTCCTTTATCAGGACTTCTGGAAATAGGCACTTGGAAAGAGGAGCAAAGAGAAGCTCAGATCTCTGGCACGGTGTAACTCCAGCAGAAAGGAATGAGCAGAGAGATTCTCGCTTTTTCAGGACTCCGGACACAAATGAGGCAGCAAGCTCATTGGACCCATCACGGACGGCCTTGTCCATGCAGAACATAATGAGCAAAGAAGTCTCTTTATCTGTCGAAGAGATCTTCCTGCTTAGTGCTCCTAGGCACCAGTCTAAGAAGTTAAAGACTTCAAAAGCCCTAAAGATTCCTTTCAAAAGATGGTCCAGGTCCGATGATGACCAACAAATCTTTGAGCGTCTCATGGCAAGGCGGCGGGGAGAGTCTACAAGACTTGAGAAGTCGCCCTGGGCAGAGGCAGGAACTCCCAAGCCGAGAACTTCTCCCGTGGCATACCAGAAGCTCGATCTAGAAGAGAGTCTAGCAGGGGGAAAAGCAAATGCTGTCTTCCCTAAACTCTTCTTGAACTCTAACCAGTCTCCTATCACCCGCAAAGCTCTCTTGGACGAGCGTGCGAGGACGAGTCTAGTAAAGGCAGGTGCGGTAGAAGGCATGCCTAAAACAAACTCTGAAGGCGGAGAACGAGGAGCCACAGAAACAAACTGGTCAGGAAACAGCTCTTTGAAAATAGCCAAAACTTTTCTAAAGTCCAAAGAGGGTTGAGTAGACTTAGGCTCGTCCAATTCTGATTGTTGATCATCTTGATGTGCAGCAACATCATCATCAGAAAGTTCCTCATCCGACAACTGATGAGGAAACGGCAACGGAGTGGGTAACGGCTGGTTCGCTGAGTCCGGTCGCACTGGTGCATGCGTGACTGAGCCGGACGCAACGTCATGGACCTGCTGCACAGTCTGTGAGCTGTCAACAACCATGGTAGCGCGAGGACGCACAGCGTCTACCCGAGACTGTCTAGACTGACTGGGTTGCGCAGTGGAAACCACACTGGGTTGCGGAGGTTGACGCACCGCGTCAAAACAAGGCAACTCTGATGGTTGTTGAACATCCAGAACGTCAAAGCCAACCTCCGTGCGTCGCTTAACGTCAACATGCGGCTGGCAGCCCACACTGGAACGCATCGGTGGAGGAACTCCCTCAACTGGTGTACGTGAGAAGGTTACCTCAGCGTCCACAGGACGCACAACCGATCGCTTGGAGGGTTGTAGGCTAGGTACTGCACTCGCTGCTGGTACGGCAGCAACCTTCTCCGCATGAAAGTCCTGCATCAGAGACGTAAGCTTGGACTGCATGTCTTGCAGTAAAGCCCATTTAGGGTCTACGGGAGCAGGTGCGGCGACAGACGGTGTTAGTGTCTGAAGCGGTACCGCTTTGCCTCTCTTAGGCGGTGAGCAGTCATCGGATGACGGCAACGAGTCCGAACTGACCCAGTGGCTACAACCGGGCCGTTGGACTTGTCCTGAAGGGACCGATTTACGTTTTAACGGTCGTGAGACCTTGGTCCAAAGTTTCTTGCGAGAAACACCTTCAGACGACGAGGTATAAATGGGCTCTCTCGTCTTAGGTAGGTAGGGGCGATCTTGGGGAGATACGCCCGATACCACGGAGGGAACGTCTGTTCGCTGATTAAAGCCTCTCGAACCCATGCGTCGTACGACATTGCTTCTCCCCTGGACTTGGGAGCTTGCAAGAGGTCCCGGACTAGGAGGACGACAGGCACGAACAGACGAACCCTCAAGCGCAACACTGTCCACAACACTATCACTTGGCACTTTAGCACTTCCCACTGCACTTTGGCACTTAAGCTCCTTAACATCCGCCATGAGCTGATTGCGGTCACTTGCAAGGGACTCAACTCTCTCACCCAGAGCCTGGATGGCACGCATCATGTCAGCCATCGATGGTTCCTGAGTGCTAGGAGGGGGGTTAGGAACAACCACTACAGGGGAAGGAATAGGTTGTGGGGCATGAGGAGAGGATACATCAATAGATCGAGAAGAACTTCTCCTAACTCTATCTCTCTCTAGCCTACGTGTGTACTTTTGAAATTCGATAAAATCGAATTCCGAAAGGCCCACGCACTCCTCACACCGATCTTCCAATTGACAGGTTTTACCCCGACAATTGGAACAAACAGTGTGAGGGTCGATAGAAGCCTTCGGAAGACGCCTAGAACAGTCCCTAGCATTGCATTTCCTAAATTTGGGAACTTGTGAAGGGTCAGCCATTTTGAATTGGTCAAGGGAAAATTCCAAAAAACGATCTAAGTCATCAACAAAGAATCCGATACAAAAAAGAGTTCAAGGATTTGTTTGAAGAAAAACCCTGCACAGCGAAAGCTCAAAACCAGAATATAGTACTTCACCAATTAGATGTGAAAAACTCCAGTTTAGCAACAGCGATTAAAGTACGCCTTGTCGACACGTCGACAGAGAGAAAATTGAGTCTTTGTTTACATAAGAGCTGGGTATCTGGTCGACAGATGGCGCTGTTGGGCACACCCGCAACCTGTGTAGCGATCGCTGGCGAGTTTTTTCCGTAGAGTTTGTCTGTCGAGCAACAGAGTTGCAGCTATATATTCACCGGCTAAGTTAAATATTTAAAATTTCCAAATTAAAATAAAAAAATTCTAAGTAATTTGTATTTTTCCTAACATACTTACTGAGAGCTACTTTCTTAGGAGTACCTGGAATCTCCTCTCAACCGACCAGAGTTTTGTGTAGTTTACCCTACTTCCGTTTTCTGTGAAGACCACCTCAGGCGGAAGGATACGTGCCCTGAGGCTAGTCCCGAGCCAGGTCGCGTGTTAGCTTGGGTCTCGACCCTCAGTAAGTTCTCTGGTCGCGTCGTGATACCATCCCGACGCTCTCCTTTCTCAGTGCGACCCTTTGTGTCTCCGACAAACCTGAGTCCTTTTAATAAGGAGATTGTTTCAGCACAAACCGCAAACAGCCTTTAGAACAACCGGTGAAAGGTTCGGACATGGAGACCCGGGGCACTAGTTTGGAAGCTTTACTTTTGACCCAGGACCTAGAGAGGGTGGTTGAGAAGGGAAGTTAAGTTATAGGTCTCAAGTTTGTATACATACATACATATACCAAAGGCACTTCCCCCAATTTTGGGGGGTAGCCGACAACAACAAGAAACAAAACAAAAAGGGGACCTCTACTCTCTACGTTCCTCCAGCCTAACCAGGGACTCAGCCGAGTTCAGCTGGTACTGCTAGGGTGCCACAGCCCAACCTCCCACATTTCCACCACAGATGAAGCTTCATACTGCTGAGTCCCCTACTGCTGCTACCTCCGCGGTCATCTAAGGCACCGGAGGAAGCAGCAGGGCCTACCGGAACTGCGTCACAATCGCTCGCCATTCATTCCTATTTCTAGCACGCTCTCTTGCCTCTCTCACATCTATCCTCCTATCACCCAGAGCTTTCTTCACACCATCCATCCACCCAAACCTTGGCCTTCCTCTTGTACTTCTCCCATCAACTCTTGCATTCATCACCTTCTTTAGCAGACAGCCATTTTCCATTCTCTCAACATGGCCAAACCACCTCAACACATTCATATCCACTCTAGCCGCTAACTCATTTCTTACACCCGTTCTCACCCTCACCACTTCGTTCCTAACCCTATCTACTCGAGATACACCAGCCATACTCCTCAGACACTTCATCTCAAACACATTCAATTTCTGTCTCTCCATCACTTTCATTCCCCACAACTCCGATCCATACATCACAGTTGGTACAATCACTTTCTCATATAGAACTCTCTTTACATTCATGCCCAATCCTCTATTTTTTACTACTCCCTTAACTGCCCCCAACACTTTGCAACCTTCATTCACTCTCTGACGTACATCTGCTTCCACTCCACCATTTGCTGCAACAACAGACCCCAAGTACTTAAACTGATCCACCTCCTCAAGTAACTCTCCATTCAACATGACATTCAACCTTGCACCACCTTCCCTTCTCGTACATCTCATAACCTTACTCTTACCCACATTAACTCTCAACTTCCTTCTCTCACACACCCTTCCAAATTCTGTCACTAGTCGGTCAAGCTTCTCTTCTGTGTCTGCTACCAGTACAGTATCATCCGCAAACAACAACTGATTTACCTCCCATTCATGATCATTCTCGCCTAACAGTTTTAATCCTCGTCCAAGCACTCTAGCATTCACCTCTCTCACCACTCCATCAACATACAAGTTAAACAACCACGGCGACATCACACATCCCTGTCTCAGCCCCACTCTCACCGGAAACCAATCGCTCACCTCCTTTCCTATTCTAACACATGCTTTACTACCTGTGTAGCTAAGAAAAATAGAAATCACTTTAAAAATTTGTGATCTGTTCCTATGCAAAATACAAACCCTTATACTTTAACCTTTTTACCCCCAGGCTCTTTGGAAATTCCCAACCCTTAACCCCCAGGGGGTTATTTTGTTCCCAGCACATTTTGCAGTATATTTTTTTTAAATTGCTCTAACAGCCTTAATTTTTGTCATAGAGAGGTCAGGTTGGTCTCATTCTCTTGGAAAATGCCTGAATTTTCTCAAAAAATTATCAAAAAATGCTATA
Source organism: Palaemon carinicauda (assembly GCF_036898095.1). Classification (NCBI taxonomy): domain Eukaryota; kingdom Metazoa; phylum Arthropoda; class Malacostraca; order Decapoda; family Palaemonidae; genus Palaemon; species Palaemon carinicauda. The sequence continues at coordinate 123,701,078 of NC_090735.1, read as the reverse complement.
AAAAAAATATTTTCATATGAAAAATTTTTTTTTCATAGCATTTTTTTGCAAGGACGTACCAGTACATCCATGGGGTTAAAGGGATGGGTTTTGTGAAACGTACCAGTACGTCCTTTGGGGGTAAAAGGGTTAATAGGCAGACTCACTGCTTGGTGGGTTGGAAGTCTCCCTAGAACCGAACTGGATGGTTGTTTTTTCTCTAGAAGTGTCCAACTACCTGGTCCCGCACGGGAGCAAGGCGGTAACTCCAGGAAGCTCCTAACTGCCTTTCATAGGGATGAGAACACTGATAGGACCTGGCTTGTACATGGAGGGGCATGTACTTAATTAAATGAAAAAACCCTTCCTCTGAAGAGGACATCAGTTTGGAACCATATACTTGTATGATGATCAGTGGGTTGGTAAACATTACACCATCCTCCCCCTTGCTTATGGAGGATGGGAATGATACTTATTTATGGATAAAGAATGGTGTTCCTAAGTGTAACTTACCAGCATCAAGTTTGATCCGTCATATAACATTTCAAACGATTTCTCCCCAAGAGTATTAACAGAAAAATGAAGAGGAGCCAGTCATTCTGCATACTGCACTCAAGAGGTGTCAAGAGCCTCCTTGTATCTGGACGACTGGCTACTCAGAGCTCATTCCTTCAATCGCTGTCTGGAGGATCTGCAAATGACATTGAGATTGTCAGAGGAACATCTAGAAGTTACCATATGCAAGAGGCTTCCAGTCCCAAGTGGGAGCTAGGTTGGTTACGCTACTTGACCATCTACCACAGGACCATGCACGATGTCAAAGGACTTGTTGGCACATTCGGGCCTTCAGTAATTAGCCCAAAGAAATGTTCCTCCTCAACACTAGGATGGGGCCTATACCCCTAACTTTATGAGCTCTGGTCCTACCTGGTACATCAATCCTCTCAACAATTGAGGCATATGCTGGCCGAATCAGGCTAAACTGAAGAAGAGTGTACATGTCCAGGTACACCTTACTGTAGAGGGAGAAGTGGAGGTACTTCCTCGAGGGCTGATGCACTGGTACTTGAAAGTATGTGTCCATCAGATCCTCTGAAAGAATGAAGTCTCCCTCTGTGATGAAAGGCAGTACAGACTACACTGTTTCCATCCTGAACTTTGTTTGATAAAATACTGTAACTTGTTCAGAGGTCAATGACCAGTCTCAGCCCCCAGTTGACTTCAACAGGAAGAGCCAACTGTGGAAGACCGGAGACTTGTCTCGCACGACTTCAAGTGCATTCTACTCCAACAAATGTTCCACCTCTGTCCGCAAGGTCAAGGCTTTCAGCGATGTTGCATGACTGGACAGGAACTCTATTGGTAAGATTAGATGGGGATGCCGAAGGTCCTAATAGGGTACTGTATTGAGTAACACTCCCAGAGTACACTCACTACCTAAGACTTGGCCCCATGTCTCTGCCAAATCACCCACTGGAGAGACGAGCATCTCCTTACTCTCACCAGTGGAAGAATAGGAACATTGGCATTAGTGTTTCACTCTCCCTCTCCTCTTCCCACCGGCCCCCTTCCTGAAAGGCACAGGTTGGGGTAAATGAAAGGGCTGTGCATGCACACACACTCTCTAGGAAGAGGTTGTGGGGGGTGCTGATCAGAGTCTCCGAGCCGGTGCATGGACCTTCCTTGATCCCAAACCTGCAGGCTTGGTCAAACCCGAAGGTTTAAGTGCTGCTCCCTTCAAAGGGCTGGGACCACTGAAGGAGACAGTGCACTGGATCAGAGAGCCCTGTGAAGCAGTTCATCAAGTTTCCACCGCTGCCTGCCCATGACTCCTAGGAATAAAGAGATGTGGCATCCCCACACCGATGAGTTCCTAAGCAACAACGCCACCTCTGAGGTAACTTGTTTTGAGATACTGGAAACAAAAGCACCTAACATCTTCAAAACCCAGTTAGCCCACTGGTTTACTGACTGGTAAGCCAGGAAGGTCACAGCCTTCACACCAGACAGCACGAGACTTGTAGTTCTACAAAAAATCTGGGGTCGATAGCCCTGTTGTCTTTGCAAAGTATATTAATGTTCATGACCACTGGTCAAACCAAGAAACAGCATAGATGGAAGCAAGGCAGAAAACTCTATGTCCACCGACTCAAGGGGCTGAGAAGGATGGGCCTTCTGCCTTGAGTCTCTCCAGCGAGTCTGCCCCTCAATGCGGACACCGAAAGATCAACCAGAAGAGGGATTGACTCGGCATTCTCTGGTGTATAGAACCTTCACTGACTCAAGAGTGAGGAGGGAGGATCTTATGTGACCAGCTCAACTCTAGCGAGATCTCAGATCCACAGATTTAATCAACTCAATCCAGGGCTAAATCAATAATATCTGACCAAGGCAACTCCAAGAAAAGCCTAGAGCCATGAGGCATACCGAAGTACTGATCAATGACCGATATTTTCCCTAAAGGAGGTACCAAGGTTGCCTACCTCAACCCATTGCACTCACGGATGAGAGCAAGGACTTTAACAAAGGAACACTCCAACTCAGGGTTGTCCACCTCCATCTGGTGTCCTAGCGGCAGCCAAACTCCGAGCACCCTCACGCCCAGCCAGGGCAGGCCAATCCGGAGATTCCACTTCACCCAACGAACAAGACCAATCCACCCCAAGGGCAGAACCCAGGACATAATCTAGGACTAAAAAAGGTCTGGGAAGGCTAAGGACAATGGAAGGAAAATCCCTGGTACGGATCACAGCAAACAGCCGGAATAGCCCATACTCCTCCCTCTGCGAATCAATCGGGAAGCCAGCCACAGCCCTGTTTCCTGCTCCACGGGAAAAAGTCCATCCAACAGCACTCTCCAAGGGGGAAGAAACTACACAGGTCGCTCCAACAGGAGCCACAACAATGGAACACACTGTTACGGGGGAGTAGGAAGGTACGCTTACAGTGGCACACGGTCCTGTCACGAGTGGGGCTGGCCAGCCCAGACACAGCGGGAGGAGGGACTTTGGGCCCCGAATCCACAGCCACATGGGTCAGGGTGATGGGCGCAGGGGAAGAGGTGGGTAATGTTGGGGGAGGATCCAGGAACGGGGTAACCCTGGACATCGGGGCACCAGGCACTTTCGGTAAAATTCTGTTAATAATCAGGCGCGACACCTTCCAGACAATTTCCGCCAGTAGAAGTGTCAAACACTTTCGGTCAAATTACGTCAATGTTCAGGCGCGACACCTTCCAATGCCGGTACAATTTCCGCCAGCAGAAGTGTTACTATTTTGAGCCTTCACAATCCTCTTATACTTGGGGGTGGGCACTGCCAGAGTCTGATGCTAAGGTCACCACCACCCCTTTAACCACTGGAATCACCAGGCACAGGCACATAGGGGACGCTGGCACTGGGGAAACTGGAGGAGAAGTGGCCTTAGCTACAAGCTCCCTCAACACAGAAGTGGAAGGACTACCTAAAAGGCGCAAAGAAGTCTAAGACTTTTTTGGGTCAAACTCATCATCAGCACCCTCCAGGGAGACAAGTGAAGAGCTTAATCACTCTGAAGGCGTATTCTACACACTATCAAAGCCAGCCAAAGCAGATCAGAGGGCTCCTTGCTCCTGATGTACATTCCTTGTGGACCAAAATAGGAGCAATGGCAGTAGATGCACCCACGGAGGAGACCAAACCAGAAAAAGACCTTCAATGTCTTCTTAGGCATTGCCACGATAGACACTGGATTGCCTCTTTCCCTTCAGGACATAGACCTGCCAATGCACAGGAGGTCACGACTTGCAATTGGCACATGGAGATGACTGCAAACAATCACGCCTCTACAAGACATACAGAGGGAGTGTAGATATACATGTACGCCAATTTACTCATAAATCGGTTGTAATGGCCATTCTTCCCCGACAAGTACGAAATGCTTGACTTTCATTCCAACAACCTAAAACACATTCACTGCAAAAAAGAAGAAAAAAAAAAGGTTCATTACAAGCCGACAGTAACATCCGTACTCGTTAGTGACTCTAACAAAGGTAAAGCTTTCAGACTGGGGGGGGAGGCTTCTCGCCCTCCCCCAGTTGTTTAACGACTCATTAAACAATTCTAATGGCCGTCTCAAGCTCGCACTGAAACAATCTCCCAATTAAAGGATGATGGTTTGCATGTCGCATAGGAACAAATCTTCATAAAAGCAAGAGAATTTATAACCTATAAAATCTGTTTCAAATAAAAGACTTTTCAACAAAATTAACAATCTATACAAACCTGCATCCTTTAATAGGAGATTGATTCAAATGCAGCTGGAACTCTTTAGTTAAAGCTTATAACAAAGTGGCTCTCTTGCCAGTACACAGGACAGTCACTTTGACTGCCTCTGGTATTTTAGGGGGAAGTGATGGCAGGAAGTTGGGTTAATGGACTGTTGTTTGTTTAGCTAGCAAAAATACAAATTGCTTTCAAAATTTGTAATTTGTTCCTATACGAATATAAACTAAGTCCTTTGATAGGAGACTCATCCTTAGGTGGGTATAAGCGCTCTTATCAAACTGGCTGGCAAAAATCCCAGGATTGCTGATCTTTGACCTAATAAGGTGCGGAGAATAGCAAACCAGGGTCGAAAGTATCGTCAGATCACGGCCCAGGAGTCTCTATTTCTTAGACTAGTAGGGTATAAACAATTTCATGGGTCTGTCTGTACATATCCATGGTGAAATGAACACTTGTATTTAACATCAATAAAAAAAACTGCTCGTTATAGATGAAGCTGTATCTACATCCGTCCCGCTAAGGAATACAATTTAACCATTAAAGTAATCCTTTCTGGGAAAACATAAGTGGTGAAATACCCTAAATTTGCAGTCTTTGGTGTAGACGCAACAGTTCCTCCTTTACTTAAACTAGCTACTTAAATTATTCCACCTCACTAATCCTTTCTCCTTCCAATGATATTTCATCTTCCATTGCATATTCTGTTCTCATCATCTGTCTTTCTTCTATTTATATTTCAATAATACTGTGAATAATCTATAAGTGGACTATTTTAAATAAAAGATGCTGACAGCCATGACCCATAACTTATTTTGGTAAAGTTATAGATACTGACGGAACAAAATTTTGAATAGAAAAAAAATTTTCATGTAGTAAATAATGTGCTTTCACTGAATTTGACCATTATTTCAACAGCAAACAAACCTAACAACCACGAAGAAAATGGCCGTTTTTCTATAGGAAACACCAGTTATTTTTTAGTAGAAAAGCCTTTTCCGTCCGTAACTACAGTATAATAAAACCCTTATTTTTAACTCTTGCTAAGAATACGGCAATCTAAGGGGGGTCGCAGGACTGTGTCAGCCCCACTACCCCCTTTAGGTAAGGACAAAGTTTGTAAGCTAGGCTAGATGGGGAACTTTAAGTTAGGTGGTGTTCCATGCACACAAGAAGTCCTGTCCATCATTATACAAAGACTCTTAATGGATAAAGTTTACCAATAAGGCCTACGCTAATAAACTGTCAAATTCTTTTCAACAGATCAAGGGAAGGGTTAAAGGGATTTATTAAAGTTACGGACGGAAAAAGCTTTTATACTTAAAAACGGGTGCTTCCTATACAAAAACTTCCGCTTACTTAGAAAATGACACTTATTTTTACTGCAAATAAAAACTTAATTATCTAAGAAACACCGATAAAGTTGTACTGTATTACAGATTCTCATTTCAATCAGAAAATATATTATTTGCTGTAGTAAATGACGTGATTTAACCGAATTTGACCTTCATTTCAACCACTTATGCGCAGGTGGGAGGAGTTTATGCGCAGAAAGTTGAAACCCGCTATGTACAAACGAACAAACGAGAGGAATACAACTGACCCGTAGAATGTCAACAAATAAATGAAAAATGTACCGTTAGTACAGGATATAGATAATTAGCGTGTTTTTCCATCGGTTTGTTATACATCCAAGAGGGTAATGTATAGAGAAGAAAACGCTTGTTTTAATATTATATACCGTTTCCCCAGTATGTTTTCCCTACCCAAAACCCCGAGTTCCCACTGGGGGTCCCCCATTATCGGTGGATATAGATATATATATATATTCCTGAAACTATTCATTTGTGACAGGAACGAGTGTCATTTTCGAAGAGAACAGACCTTTTCCTATAGAAGAAATTAGTTTTTTCCCTAGGTTACGTTGCCCTGTAATACAGTACAATACCGAAATAACAATCAATGGGACTAGCATGAGCAGCTCAGTATTTACCGCTTCCCAACACATAGGAACTTGATGTTTTTCTGTTTCCGCGAGCTAAGAAAGCACACAATTAGATTCCTTAAAAATATCCCGGTTCTTAGACAGCCGAACGGGTTTTTGGTTTATTTGCCATAGAAATGAAGGTCTAATTCAGTGAAGGCACATTATACGGAGCCTTTGTATATCAGCCGCCAGTTCCTCCAGCGAGCATAAAATATGGACACCAACTAAACTAAACTTGGAGCCTTTGTATGTCAGCAGCCAGATCCTCCCTTGTGAACTAAAATTGGACATAAATTAATCTCAATTTCCCCCCTAACCTAACCTACAAGCCGTGCCCTTACCTACTTACCTAACGGAGGGGCTGACGCCCCCTGCGAACCCCCTTACACTGCCGTATTCTAAGTTATCTGTAATAATACAAGCAGGTGGCCGCTATCATACATACAACCCTTAATACAAGCAGGTGGCCGCTATCATACATACAACCCCAAAACTTTTCCCCTATCCTACAAGCCATGTCCTACCCTACTTACTTACCGGAGGGGGGGGGGTGTTAGCCCCCTGCGACCCCTTTTACACTGCTGTATTCTTAGCCAGCCGTCACCATACATAAAGGTGGCCACTATCATAAAAAAAAGTCTGCTGAGGACCTTAGTCCAGATATATATTGTTCAAGATAAGCTTTAGTTCATCAATAAAAACCGAAATGAATTTGTCTAGATACAACTCAAAAATAAACTTTATACAAATAAGCAATTATATAGAGGAAAATAGCTTTAAGATAACCATGAATAACCTTGTTTCTTCTTTTAGTTACTTACATTATAAGAGAAATTATTCACAAGAGTAAAGTAGACGTTTTCACTGTCAAAATATTATACGCGAATAAACATTTCCGACCAGGGTTACCAGATTCAAATTGATTATCGTACAAGAGCTTTCAAATTATCGTTTTTTAACCAAAATTATCGTACAAATTTTCAACATATTTATTAAGGAGTAACATAAATAACTTATTTCAATGTATTTTAGTATAATTGTTTAAATAAACACACATATATATACACCTAAGGTATGTATCGTGCATCGTACTGGAGTAAAGGAAATCGTGAGCTTTCAAATTATCGTTTTTTAACCAAAATAATCGTACAAAGTTTCGACATATTTATTAAGGGGTAACATAAATGACTTATTTCAAGGTATTTTAGTATAATTGTTTAAATAAACACACACATATGTATATACATAAGGTATGTATCGTGCATCGTACTGGAGTAAAGGAAATCGTGAGCTTTCAAATTCTCGTTTTTTAACCAAAATAATCGTACAAAGTTTTGACATATTTATTAATGAGTAACATAAATGACTTATTTCAATGTATTTTAGTATAATTGTTTAAATAAACACACATATTTATATACCTAAGGTATGTATCGTGCATCGTACTGGACCTAAAATAAATCGTATATGTATGATAATTATCGTAAGATCAGCACCCCTGTTTCTGATTCTCAACGTCAATGTTTTGATAAAATGTCTTTTCTTGCGGGTGTTCGAAGCGTTTTATTTTATATACTTGAATTTTTATTATTATTCTGATTCCATTGTAAATTTATCAAATAATTATAGGCTGTTAAAAATGTATTTATCTTTACGTAATCGAATTTAAATTAGTACATAAAGTATAGCATATACTATTGGTTATCGGCCAAATTTGGTAATGTTCCCCATAAAAAAAAAAATTGACGCATAGAATATAATTTTATATAGTTAAATTTTCATCATTATTCTGATTCCATTGTAAATTTATCAAATAATTATAGGCTGTTAAAAATGTAGAGTTATCTTTACGTAATTGAATTTAAATTAGTACATAAAGTATAGCATATACTGTTGGTTACTGTTGGTTCAAATTTCAAAGTTGGAGCAAATGCTTTTTTGTTGACCAGGCAGACATAGTCTTTTTATAGTTTATTTATGACATATTTGTTGTTGATGTTGTTGATAGTTTATTATATGACATGTCTGTTTTGACGTTGTTTCTTATTTTAGAATGATTTATTGTTAATTTGTTCTCTTCATTTATCTATTTCCTTATTTCCTTTCCTCACTGAGCTATTTTTCCCTGTTGGAGCCCCTGGGCTTATAGCATCTTGCTTTTCCAACTAGGGTTGTAGCTTGGATAGTAATAATAATAATAATAATATAAGTTATCAGCAAAATTTGGTAATGCTCCACATAATAAACTAAAACAACATTATAATGCATAGAATATCCATCATAAGTACAGTTTATGGACAAAATGGGTTTGAAAATAACCTCCTTGTGTTCTGCATAAATAAATGCTTTAACAAGAGTATTACAGATTTAATATTTTCATAAACTACTCTTGCAAATTAATCATTCATTTCAAATCAATACTTTTATAACCATTTTAATCGTCAAGGGAAAAAGGAAATATGGAAACTTTTATTGTGTTGTTTCATTTAATTTAGAGACAGTATTTCCAGCCATGGTATAAGTTTGTTCGTTATGGAATGACAATTATATAAATAAAATTGTGCAAAGCACGGGCTCTTGCACAATAGCAGCCCGTAAAAAGAGTATCAGGCACTTGGGTTAAACAATGGTTGGGGCAGAGACAAGTAACGAAAGGAACAATGGAAATATATAAAAAGATAAAATGCCGATACATTTGTGTAGGTCTTGCGATATCTTAGGTTTTTTCAGATTTCTTACCCAAACATTCAAACTCACTTCCTCTTGTTGGAGCGTTCTCTCAGGTTACGGTTCACTTTCCCTTTGCCTACACCGATTAGTCTGGCCTATTCTTAACAGATTCTCCTCTGTCCTCATATACCTGACAACACTGAGATTACCAAACAATTCTTCTTCATCCAAGGGGTTAATTACTGAAATGTAATTGTTCATTGGCCACTTTCCTCTTGGTAAGGGTAGAAGAGACTCTTTAGCTTTGGTAAGCAGCTCTTCTAGGAGATGGACACTCCAAAATCAAACCATAGTTCCATAGGTCTCTAGTCTTGGGTAGTGTCATAGCCTCTGTACCATGGTCTTCCACTGTCTTGGGTTAGAGTACTCTTGCTTGAGGGTACAACCAGGCACACTATCTTATCTAATTTCTCTTCCTCTTGTTTTGTTAATTTTCTTATAATTTATAGACAATATTTAATTTAATGTTACTGTTCTTGAAATACTTTATTTTTCCTTGTTTCTTTTCCTCACTGGGCTATTTGCTCTGTTGGGCTCTCTGGGCTTATAGCATCCTGCTTTTCCAACTAGGGTAATAGCTTAGCAAGTAATACATACATATACCGAGACACTTCCCAATTTTAGGGGGTAGCTGACGTCAAACAAATGAAATAAAAAAGGGGACCTCTCCTCTCTACGTTCCTCCCAGCCTGACAAGGGACTCAACTGAGTTCGACTGGTACTGCTAGGGTGCCACAGCCCACCCTCCCCCGTTATCCACCACAGATGAAGCTTCATAAGCTGAATCCCCCACTGCTACTACCTCCGCGGTCATCCAAGGCACCGGAGGAAGCAGCAGGGCCTACCGGAACTGCGTCACAATCGCTCGCCATTCATTCCTATTTCTAGAACGCTCTCTTGCCTCTCTCACATCTATCCTCCTATCACCCAGAGCTTCCTTCACTCAATCCATGCACCCAAACCTTGGCTTTCATCTTGTACTTCTCCCATCAACTCTTGCATTCATCACCTTCTTTAGCAGACAGCCATTTTCCATTCTCTGAACATGGCCAAACCACCTAAACATTCATATCCACTCTGGCTGCTAACTCATTTCTTACACCCGTTCTCACCCTCACCACTTCGTTCCTAACCCTATCTACTCGAGATACACCAGCCATACTCCTTAAGACACTTCATCTCAAACACATTCAATTTCTGTCTCTTCGTCACTTTCATTCCCCACAACTCCGATCCATACATCACAGTTGGTACAATCACTTTCTTATACAGAACTCTCTTTACATTCATGCCCAACCCTCTATTTTTTACTACTCCCTTAACTGCAAGTAATAATAATAATAATAATAATAATAATAATAATAATAATAATAATAATAATAATAATGTGTTTCAACTTCCGATTCTATATGAAATGCCTATATGAGATGCATTATAGACATGATTAACAGAAAATAAATATTGATATGTTTGCTTGAGACAAGTCCTCCATTTCTGTTGGATATATGAAATTCTCTGAACTCTTAATTAATTCACCCTCTATAGCTTTTCTAATGTGGCTACCGCTATCATAATCAGTAGGCCTACAGTATATGCTATCTGGTAATGTCCATCAAAGGCTAGGCCTATCATCATCTCCTACGCCTATTGACGCAAAGGGCCGTATAGACCTAACGTATGCTAGAATATTCTACAACAATGTAACAAAAGACATAATCAACTCCTATACTATTGCACATAATGAATTTTAATAACTAACTGGCTATACTTCCTTTGTAGGCCTAATCAATTGAATAGGTTATTCTTCCACGGTCATTTTATCATGTGCATTCCAAAGCATTCAGCATTTCACGCCGCATATTGCTCGTTTAGTATGAAAGCCCACCATGGCCGATGTGGTAACATCCCTGACTGGTAAACGCCACACTCAAAATCGTGTTTCTTCGGTCGTTGCAACCTCACCATCTTTGTGAGCTAAGGATGGGGGTTTGGGAGAGTCTATATGTCTATCTGCTGAGTCATCAGCAGCCATTAAGCTCTGCATATATGTATATATGGTCAGTCTTTAGGGCATTGTCCTGCTTGACATGGCAATGCCGCTGTCCTTTGCCTCTGCCATTCATGAGAGGCCTTTAAACCTTTAAACACAATTTGTTGGCTGCATCCTGCTTGTCCAACTAGGGTTGTAGCTTAGCAAGTAATAATTATAATAATAAATGCGTACTCATATTTCTGAGACTAAACTTTAGTCCATTTCCTTTAGCGATGCATCTTTGCACCGACTCGCAGCGGTACCCTTTTAGCTCGGAAATTTTCCTGATCGCTGATTGGTTAGAATTATCTCGTCCAACCAGTCAGCGATCAGGAAACTTTTCCGAGCTAAAAGGGCACCGCTGCGAGTCGGTGCAAACCTGCATCGCTAAAAGAAATTGACTATAGTGGTGGGTATATCAAGGCATAGAACCCGATGTTCACATACTATCAAATAAAACAATACCTACTTGATTTAAAGCTGCTTTCCTGGTCTTTCTTTTTTACACATTGGTCCACTTAACATAACAACCATTGATAAACAGTTTACTCTCAGAAAATTACAAGTCATGCAGCGTCCATGAGAAGCAAAACCTGCTGCATATTATTATTATAATTATTACTTAAGCTATTACCCTAGTTGGAAAAACAAGATGCTGGAAGCCCAAGGGCATCGAAATCAATTACATAGGACACTCCAAAATCAAACCATTGTTCTCTAGTCTTGGGTAGTGCCATAGCCTCTGTACCATGGTCTTCCTCTGTCTTGGGTTAGAGTTCTCTTGCTTGAGGGTACACTATTCTTATCTCATTTCACCTTCCCGTGTTTTGTTAAAGTTTAAATAGGAAATATTTATTTTAATATTAGCCTGCCATTCTTAAAATATTTTCTTTTTTCCTTGTTTCCTTTTCTCACTGGGATATTTCCCCTGTTGGAGCCCCTGGGCTTATAGCAGTCTGCTTTTCCAACTAGAGCTGTAGCCTAGCAATTTATAATAATAATAGGATAGCGTATTTTTCAAGTTAGTGCAGCAGGTAAAATGAAGTTCGTTATTCTTACTGTCCACCTATCTTGTCCTATAGGCCTATCCATGTCCATTTCCTTCAATTACATGGATCTTTTTGCCTATTTAAGTCATTCCCATCATTATTCTTTCCATACGTCCGAGATGCAACTAGCTTGTTTCTGATGCATGAGTTAATACTGGTAGGTGATTAAGTATTTTCTCTTTTAGAGAAAGTGGCACTTTTACATTTCATAATGTAATTTTCCTTACCAAAAGCTCTCCAGCCCTTGGGTATCCTTTTAATTTTGGTTTCATACGCTGGGAAAACAATTATTGCCTGTCCTAAGAAAGCATATTCTCCAAAGGTTCATCCATTGCCCTTATTATTTTCATTTTCTTTTGGCAAAACGTTTGAATAGGTTTGCTGAAGGTAATCATGTTCCCTTATTTGCATTTTGGCTTCCATAGAGACCTCAGAGCATATGGTGACCTTAAACAATACAATATTGTAGACATCCTTTGTAGAGGGTTATAAACATTGAGTTATATACATTGTTCATCATTTATTCTTAATATGTTTTATGTTCATTTGAGTTATATACATTGTTCATCATTTATTCTAGATATGTTTTATGTTCATTTCAGATTGACCGTGGTCATTGTTCAATAATAAAGACATTTGAATAAATGGACCAAGCTCTTATTTATGACCACGGCCAGAGATGGATTCAGGATAACAGATATTGTGAATGACTAAATCCTAAGAACTAATCAAAATGCCAGCAGTAGGATGTCCAATACCAGGCTGTGATTACGTCACTGACGACCTTAAGGCCACCATCGTAGCTGCACTCATAACTGCTCACTGCACCACACATGCTCCTGGACAAGCTGCCAAAGTAGAAAGAATTAAAAGACCCACAATATCAACAGCGGGAACAAGTGAAGAATGGGCATATTTTCAATCACGATGGTCTGACTATGTAGACGCAACTAAAATTGAGGGCCGTGATCGCGTGGTACAGCTTCTAGAATGCTGCGAAGAACAACTTCGAAAAGACTTAACACGATCAGTTGGTGGCAGTCTTACTAACAAGACTGAAGTAGAAGTGATGGGAGCAATAAAAAAACTGGCAGTTCGAGAGGAAAACACCATGGTAGCTCGAGTGACTCTACACGACATGCGTCAAGACCGTGATGAGCCTGTAAGACGTTTCTGTGCACGACTTATAGGACAGGCTAGTGTTTGCAAATTCCTGATAAAATGTCCAGGATGCAACGTTGATGTAAATTATACTGACACAATAGTGAGAGACGTATTAGCACGCGGCATATGTGACCCTGAAATATAATTAGATCTACTTGGTGATAAGAAACAGGACATGTCATTAGATGAAGTTGCACAGTTTGTCGAAGCTAAAGAATCTGGTAAACGATCTGCCTCCCGACTATTAGACTCTCATGAGGTCCAAGCAGCAGCCAGTAGTTCATATAGAAAGGCAAAACAAACCGCTGTCAAAGATAAAAACGAAGTCTGCTCATACTGTGGCAAGAAAGGACATGGTAAAAACACTCCTGCACGTGCAAGAAAATCAGAATGTCTTGCTTACAGTCATAGATGCGAACACTGCAACCGAGAAAATAACTTTGAGAGTGTTTTCCGTAGTAAGGGCAAACCAAAAGTGAAACCCAGTGCTCACAATGCTAATGACTACGAGAATGCGGTGTTCAACACCTTGTGCAGCGTATCATCAATCTCTAAACGACACACTGACAAGACATTGGCTTTGGACCACCATCTGTATGACAACTTATCTGATACTTGGATAAAGAGACCTTCCAAATCTCAACCTTTCATAAATCTGACAATCAGAACATCACCTGAGGATTACGAAGCCTTTGGTTTCCACCTTCAAGCTGGTACACATGCTGTTCGTATATCTGCAATGGCAGACACTGGATGCCAAAGCTGTCTCGCAGGTATCAAGGTCATCCACAAACTTGGCCTCAAGCAAAGTGAACTCATTCCTGTAACTATGAAAATGCACGCTGCAAATAACAGGGGCATTAAAATCCTTGGTGCCACAATCCTTTGTATCTCAGGAACAGATGAGCAGGGGAACCTTGTTGAGACTAGACAAATGACATATGTCACCGACAACTCGGACAAGCTCTTCATCAGTAGGGAAGCCTGCATCGCCCTTGGCATGATATCGGATAGTTTTCCGACTATTGGTGAAATCTATGACACACAATCGGAAACTCCGGATGCCACCAACAATGAAGTAGGAAGCGTTAGTGGACTAGCCAATCAATGTGACTGCCCAAAACGTCAGCTACCACCTCCGTCGCCTACAGAATTACCGTTCAGTGCAACAGAGTCCAACCAGTCTAAACTAAAGGACTACCTCTTGGAGTACTACGAATCGAGTACATTCAACGTGTGTGACCACCAACCGTTACCACTAATGGATGGACCCCCAATGAAGTTGATGATCGATCCGAATGCTGATCCTGTTGCTCGTCACACACCAGTGCCAGTGCCGTTACACTGGCAAGAGGAAGTTAAAGCTGGACTTGACCAGGACGTCTGCCTTGGTGTCCTTGAACCTGTCCCAATCGGAGAACCAGTAACTTGGTGCCATCGGATGGTTGTATGTGCTAAGAAAAATGGCACACCTCGACGAACAGTTGATTTTCAGCCTCTCAATGTGCACGCTAAGAGAGAAACGCATCATACGCCTTCTCCATTTCACCAAGCAAGGTCAGTACCACAAGGAAAAAAGAAAACAGTCTTTGATGCCTGGAACGGATACCACACTGTACCGATTCAGGAATCTGACCATCACTTAACTACGTTTATCACTCCTTGGGGACGCTATCGTTATAAAACAGCCCCTCAAGGTTATATTGCTTCTGGCGACGGATATACTCGACGGTATGATGAAATAGTTGCCGAGATACCCAACAAAACTAAATGTGTCGACGATGTTCTTCTTTGGTCTGACTCAATAGAGGAGAGTTTTTTTCAAGCTGTACAATGGCTCGACATATGTGGAAGACACGGCATAACACTCAACCCTGACAAATTTCGTTTCGCAGAAGACACAGCTGAATTCGCTGGATTCGAAATAACCCCAGACACAGTTCGCCCATGTGCAAGATATCTTAGTGCAATTATGGACTTTCCAACCCCAAGAAATATCACCAATGTCAGATCTTGGTTTGGTTTAGTAAACCAAGTATCGTATGCTTTCAGCATGACCGACAAAATGCTACCATTCAGACAGTTATTGAAACCAGGAACACCATTCACCTGGAATGACAATATTAATGCACTCTTTGAGGAGTCTAAAACTGTCATTATCAACGAAATTGAAGAAGGCGTGCGAATCTTTGACAAGACAAAACCTACCTGTCTCGCCACCGATTGGTCAAAATCAGGAATTGGATTCTGGCTGTTCCAGAAACATTGCGACTGTCCAGACAACTGACCATTTTGTTGTCGCACTGGTTGGAAGATCACACTTGTCGGAAGTAGGTTCACACATGCAGCCGAGTCTCGATATGCACCAGTTGAAGGTGAAGCGTTGGCAGTCGTCGATGCTCTTGATAAGGCAAGATACTTTGTTCTTGGCTGTGAAGATCTTGTGGTCGCAGTTGACCATAAACCCCTTTTGAAAATATTTGGTGACAGATCATTGGAGGACATATCAAATTCACGTCTCAGAAACTTGCAGGAAAAGTCCCTCCGCTATCGATTTTGCATGATTCATATCCCAGGGGTCAAGCATCTCGCTGCAGATGGAGTATCGCGCCACCCAACTGGAAAATCTGAAAAGCTATCGCTTCAAGATGACATTGCATCAGTTGACAGTGTACCTTCCGTGAGAAATGTTCCCCTACACAAATTGCCATCAGCATATTCTGTTTCCACTGACAATAATATTGATACTTGTATCACCGCATCAGCAGTATGCTCACTTGACTCACATAACGTGAGATCAGTCACCTGGGACAGAGTTCGCACTGCCACAAGTAGTGATGATAACATGCATGAACTGCTCATCCTTATAGAATGCGGAATACCAGAGTCTCGCCAAGAATTTCCTGTACATCTTCGAGAGTATTTTCAATTCCGCGAGCATCTCTACACTGTTGATGGTGTGATACTATACGAGGAGCGTATAGTTATTCCTCCAGCCCTTCGTCAGGAAATTCTCACATCTCTTCACTCAGCACATCAAGGAATTACCTCTATGGTATCGCGAGCAGAGTCATCTGTGTTTTGGCCAGGGATAACACCCGCTATATCAGCACTTCGAGCTGGATGCAACCACTGCAATCGCATCGTGCCTTCGAATCCTAGTGCTCCGCCTACACCCCTTATATCTCCAGACTACCCGTTCCAATGTGTTTGTGCAGATTACTTTCACTACCGAGGAGTTGGATATTTAGTTATAGTTGATCGATACTCGAATTGGCCCATAGTTGAACGATCTTCGAACGGTGCAGAGGGTCTTATAACTTCACTACGCCGAACATTTGTGACATTTGGGATTCCGGATGAATTGACATCTGATGGTGGACCTGAATTTACAGCGACGGCAACTAGGCAGTTTTTAAAGGACTGGGGAGTCCATCACCGCCTTTCCTCTGTGGCCTTCCCACATAGTAATTGCAGAGCCGAAATAGGCGTCAAAACTGTCAAGCGTCTTATAGCGGACAACACGGGCAGTAACGGTGATCTCAACACTGATGAATTCCAACGTGCGATGCTCCAATACAGGAACACACCTGACAGAGATACCAAGTTATCTCCTGCAATATGTGTATTTGGTCATCCCATCAGAGACTTCATACCTGTCCCGCCTAGTAGGTACCGTCCCCACGACACGTGGAAGGAAACACTCGATGCAAGAGAGGCGGCCCTAAGACATCGACACCTTAAACAGGGAGAGCGCTTATCAGAGCACACTAAGAGACTACCCCCACTGTCCGTAGGTGACCGGGTTCGCATCCAAAATCAAACAGGAAATCACCCCCTGAAATGGGGCAAAACCGGTGTCATCATAGAAGTCCGCCAATTCGACCAATACGTCGTCAGAGTTGATGGCTCTGGTAGGGTCACGCTAAGGAACCGTTAGTTTTTGAGACAATACGTGCCTGTCAGGACTATTCCAGAAGTCCGTACAATTAGAGATGACTATAATCAGAATCAGATTGTACCTATTGCCAATCCTTCGACCACTAAAACGTCGAGACCATTGCGAAGGACACCATTCCGAAAACCCAAAATCCGGACACACATGGTACTCTTCCACTGACCACTTTGCCGTTACCAAGTGGTACTACCCCTAACATTCATTTTGATGTTGCTGCTCCGGAATGCTATCCCAACGACCTCGGTAACACTGCGAATCATCAAGCAGAGATTCCGCCTCCCAATGATAGCACAAACTCTCCATTGCAGTTAACTCCTGCCAAGCCAAATTTGGAGCAACGCAAGTCCAGTCGTACCCGTCGACCGCCAACATGGCACTGTGATTTCGAGATGAACTAGCTATAGTGTCATCATGATCAACGCATGACAATAATTGTTTTTCAAGTTTCCGTTCCTTCACATGCTAACAGGAGTTTAGTGTTCATGAACCTATAATTTGGACGTTTAATTGTCACCCAATGTTTTGACATCAGTTTTAAACCGACCTCCACGAGAGACATCTTAAAAGGCCGTTTAAAAACTTGGGGGGAGATAGAGGGTTATAAACATTGAGTTATATACATTGTTCATCATTTATTCTTAATATGTTTTATGTTCATTTGAGTTATATACATTGTTCATCATTTATACTAAATATGTTTTATGTTCATTTCAGATTGACCGTGGTCATTGTTCAATAATAAAGACATTTGAATAAATGGACCAAGCTCTTATTTACTTTGATTGTGGTCAGGAAGTTCGTATGATTAGTCTCGATTTTAGTGCTGCATTTGACAGTGTTGAGGTAGTTTTCAAACTTGCAGTGGGGAGATGAGCACCATACTGAGTACTGGGATATAATGATTATCTGGTGTTCCTCAGGGAAATGTTCTTGGCCCATTACTTTTCATAAACACACATGTGGCTTGGCATAGACAAGCTCATTGCATATGCAGGCAATGCTACTATCTCTACATCAATTCCTTCACCTGCGTGTAGATTTGGGGTTGCTGAAACCCTTAATATGGGAAATGAAGTTGAATCCTCACAAAACACTAAGAATGATTTCAAGTAGGTCGAGGACAGTGGCTCCTCAACATCCGGACCTTAGCAATGATAAAGTTCCTTCAACTTAAAATTTTGAGACGGCAAATTCACCGTTGAGAAACATTAGGTCTTGTCTGTTCAATTACACAAAAATTACTTGAGAAAATCTCGAAAGATTTTTGGATATATATCTATTTTGAAGGGTTTTTCTTTTCAACATTTCGTTCATTATTCTGTCTGGTCTTTCTCAGCTGAAAAGAAATTTGGCAAATCAGTAAGACTGATTAATTCATTTTCAAGACTTCATACATCTCTGCAAGATTCGGGTATAATTCTACACGACCTTTGGCAATCCTTCCTGTTATGTGTATTGAAGTTCGCCATAGCATCCTATTGACAGATGATGTGCCTGTAATATATTCGTAGTCTGGTGATTGTAGACTGAGATTGTAAAATATTTATTCTTTTTCATGTAATAAATTAAATATAGTTCTAATTCACTTCATAACTCCTGTAGTATATTGCAACACGACTGTCCAATTTTTTTTCTTTTTTGGCCTTTGCATGCACCACAATGTTTGGAGCTGTGGCCGAAGCCTTGAATTTATTTGTACTAAAATCTCAAGTACCATTCTGTTCGTAATACTAGTAAATTCTAATCATCATGAGGCTCAATATTACAGTATATGTTTTATTCCACTTGAAATTACAGTATCTTTGTAATAAGATTGTATAGGTGAAACTTCATACAATATGCCAACAGAAGTCGTTTTAGTTCATAGATGTAAGGCATTTCAAAGATATTTATTTTATGTTTAGTTTAATTCCTTTCCTCACTAGGCTATTTATACTGTTACAGCCCTTTGGCTTATAACATTCTGCCTTTCCAACTCTGGTTGTAGCTTAACTAGTAATTAATTTTTGCTTCCAATATTCAATTCATCCCTGATCCAAGAGAAGATTGTGTTCTTTGAAACCTTCCCTAGTCAATACCGATGATACGTTGAACCGTAAGTGAGCACTAGTGATAACGGGTAAACTTAACATCCGATCTGTATCAGGTTATGGCATGTAGACAATCTGAACGGGGCCAGATCTAGGGTCGGCTACAGCCGGAATTGTAATAAACTGCAGTAACTTGATAATAAAATTTAGGTCTAAAGAAAAGTACTGGGGCATTAAAGGAGACAATGCGAAGCATAAAGAGGCTGAGCAATTTAAAATTCAAGGGATGGGTGGCTCCAAAGATACCTAGACATCTTATCCAAGGCTTTCAGAACCCATCAGAGCAAGATGAATATTACTAAGGGGTGAGGTTGCAGGGACAACTGCTGTGGTATTTCTTTGCATGAGATTGACTAAGGTGATGTAAAGGAGGCAACTCTACCCGAACCTAGGGTGTTGGAAAGTCCTTAAACGCTGACCATGAACCCAGTACTGAAATCTTTCACATCTGGTTCTTGCTCAAGACAACCCGTGTAAAGTGATAGCTGCTTGTCCTGTCCACAAAATATCGACAGCGAAATGGTTGAGATGTAGCTTAAAGGCATCTCCTTGCTAGTTCAGGGAAGATACTAGTGTTGTTTATCAGTATCACTGAGTGACCTGCAAAGAACTTTTCAAGGGCTACGAGAGCCCCATCCTTTCTTTGATGGGTCCGTGAGCAGATGTCCAGAAGGGGACCTTGACAAAGGCCAGAGGCTTACATCAACCAATAGGTACAAATTCATCGTGAGGCAACCGTTGAAGACTCAGCATTTCAATAAAGCTCATGTAACACCCAAACAACCCCACCATTGCTGCCTTTGAGGGGCCGATTGTGACCCTACAACCAAGAGAATAGGCCCTCCTTTGAATCCTTCAATCGAGCTTTGATATACAGATCCTTCTCATTTGAGTACTGTGCATTCCCAGATCATGATGGTGCAGATTTTCCATGACCTTCAGATCGCAGCAAACCCCAAGACCAAGGTCTGTTGTCTAAAGCTGCATCATCCAGATAGAGGAGTGACATTAGCGTGAGCCCAGGCTGAAACTAGTGAACACTAGAGGTATTGCTGACATGCCGAAGTACAGCGCACTGAACAAGCATCAAGTTGAGCAGAACGTCCAAGGTACATCCTCTAGGATTGGACCAGCATCTGTTAGTACACATCTGTCTAGTCCAGTTACAGTCAGGATAAACTCTTTTAGGGCAAAGAAGTCTATTGGTGCTTGAGAAAGCACCAGATGCTAGCATGACTAACAAGAATAATTTCTGAAGGGATAAGACACCAGTCAAATGCATTACTGTACATCTTTGCAGTCAACAAAATAAGGATCACAGAACTGATCTACGAAATGAAGAATGATCAGTCACGGAAAGGATTGAAGATGAACATAGTTACTTTTGGTTTGGCAAGCTCTCAAATGTGAAGATGCTAAAACAAATTTTACCAACTTGTGCCAAACAAGATGAGGCATTTACTTTGGTGAATATTTTGACCGTATGACAAGGTGTAAAGGGGACCATACACGTTAAAAAAAAGGGTCAAAATTTTGATGCAAAATTTGTGTAGGACGTTTTGATGGCAAAAAAATATTTGAAGCAAAATTTTGATTGATGAAATCCGTTAGATATTTTTTGAAGTCGTAAAATGTTTGATGTGTGGGCTCATGTCAAAATTTTGATCAAAGTTTTTAGTCTTTAAACCATTTCTGACATTTACCAGGTTTATCATAGTCCAATGCTAAGACTAGTGCTATGGCCACTGATGCATGTATGTCGAAGATTTTGACGATACTGAATTTTGATGGGAAAAACGCCTAAATGCGTGTGGTCAATTATGCTATCAAAGTTACACGTCAAAATTGATGCTTTTTTTGAACGTGTATTTTAGGCTTAAGACCCTGAAAGCAGTATGGGCAAAATTTGAAAAAACTTTTAAATATTTCATATAGCCTATGAACTTTTGTAAGTCAACATTAAAATAAGACTTTTGGAAAGGATAGTTTTCTGTAATATGGCAAGGGAAGCATAACAGACACGATAGTAGGCAAGGCGGAACGTTGGACAGGGGTAATATGATGCAAGGAAAAGTGGATTTCTCATGTTGGCTTGAGCGACAATAAAGGCGTAAAGAAGTGTCAAGTGATGCTCGACAGACAACTTCAAGAAATTCTTATAACATGGAAAGTAAAGGATACAAGATGAACAATTGGAAAGCTAATGCTCAGTAGAGGACTGAGTAAATTTCATCAAAGATAGTAATGTTAACCAGAAACGTTTTAGACAAGTAATTGCCAGACTCAAAATTATTTATAACACTTCAGACATGCCTCAAGTTGGGAAGGACAGATAAGGATAGCAAGATCGATTGCTGGAATATAGTTACAAAAAATACGGCATATATAAGGACACAGCTTATTAGCAGAACACCAAAAAAAATTTCAAAGCTTGCTACTCAGAATGCATGAAATATCATGAGGTTGGACTGAGATAAACAGAAGACAGGATGAGAATGGAATATGCAATGTTAGATGAAATATCATTGGAAGGAGAAAGGAATAAGGTGGAATAATTTAAATAATTGGGAACTATGGTTTCTAATACAGGAACTTTAAAATTGAGGTTTAATGAAAGATTGAAATAAATCAATGGCTCGTTAAAAGAAAATTTGGAAATTAAATCACCTGTAATTACATTAAATTCAAGCTATATATCAGTGAGATTTGTGGTATTGTACGGACAAGAATCGTGGTATGACAATGAAACAATATCCAACGGATTCAGTCAATTTGAGAATAAAACACTCGGAAGAATATTTGGAGTTAAATGGTGGGACAGGAATAGAAATTAAACTTGACAAGATTACAATAGTGCCAACACTTCACAACTGGGTCACACAAGGCACTAGAAGAGTTAGAAGACCCAAACCTACATGGCCAAGGACTACGAAGCAGGAAATGAATGGAGAAATATTCATTCAAAGGCTTGATGTAGAGAAGACTGCCAAAATCTAACAAAAGGCCTTCAAAGTCAATACGTATAGATGAATGTAACTATAGCAATGTAATAAAGGTGGAACCAATAACCAAGACGTTGGTAAAGCAAGAGCAGGAAGTCTTAGGGGGAAAGCCTGTTAGACAAATTCACAGTAGATCCCTTGCAATAACCAAGACGTTGGGGTAAAGCAAGAGCAGGAAGTCTTGGGGGAAAGCGTTAGACCAATTCAACAGTAGATCCCCTGCCATACTTTGGCTTATGCAGCAGCAACAAGCAACTTAATACTGAGCAGGCCATTGTGCAAATCGGCGATTTACATCACACCCAGAAATACGCCAGTCAATTTAGCAGTCAGGGTAGGACCACTGGCATGCATTAATTCACCGAAAACAAATGTATTACAAAGGTAATTAGTCTTGTTAGCACATTACAGTATTGCTTGGCACTTTGTGGCTACTGGGAAGCGTGGCAGAGCGCAAATGAAATTATGATTTCCAGCCTCCAGAAATCAACCGTATTCAGGTCAAAGATTTATATTCATGTAGGAACAAAGTTAAAAAAAAAAAAAAAAAAAGTTGGATCATAAAATCTAATATACTATCAAACTAATCAGTTTCAAATTTTAAATGATAATGGAACATTCTTTCACCCAACAAAATTGGAATAAAAGCTTGTAAAATTACATACAGCCACTATTGTAAAAAGGTAATTCCCATCATGTAAGCACTACTAAAAGACATACTGTGAAGTCATAATTTATTTGAAAAATAATACGTTATCCAGTCACACAAGCACAGGTTACACAGTAACCTCTTTATGAAATTGATAAATTAAACGGAATGTCGACTCGCTGGAAAAAAAAAAAAGGGAAAAAGAAATGTGAAAAAATAGATCAGCACTACTCCTCCTGCATGGTATACCAGTTAGCATCAACACCCTTCAATCCAGGGTACAATGAATTATCTGCCTTTTATAACTAAAAACTACTTCTTGGTATATGCTGCTCATTTACTAGCCTTTTTTACAGGGCCAGTATAGATTTATTATGCTGGGTATACAATACAAAGCGAGCAATCGCAAAGACCTCCTCAGAAATATAGAACTCAGATCATTAAGGTCAAAACACTCATACATCTAGCAATATACACGCCACATACGACATCAAACCATTCACTAATGGTCCAGAAATATTCTTTTTCTTTGCTAAAAAGGTAATATTGAACGCCATTATTTACATTCAAGATTACAATACAACCACTTCTTTAGCACTGAAAGGAACATGTTACCATTTTTTTTTTTTACAAAGTAATAAAAACTGTTCCTTCCTCTTAAACGATTACAACTGACAGGTACTTTAAGTATGAGGAAAAATAATTGCCAGCACCAACTCAAGTGCTCCTAAGCTAAGAAATAGTACAAAAAAGGAGCCCATAGGGTTTAATGAGCCACCCACATGTGGTCAATCTAGGAAAAGTTGTGATCAGAGACTAGGCTGTAGCAGTAGCTGCTTCTTTAGGCTCGGCAGCTTCTTCAGAAACCTTAGCCTTCTTCCTTGGAGTACCCTCGGTCTCGGGTTCTTCTGCCGCCCGTTTTTCTGTGGGAGAAAGTAATTCCAAGTGAACCACAAATATTGGGCTTTCAAACCAAGCATTTTCAGCGTGCATAGGAAAATCAAGACTAGTACATGTAGCCTATACATCAAGTTCATTACAGACTAAAATTATATAATAGTATCAATCAGTCTACTGCACAATAAAGGACTTACCAGATTCACCATTGGTAGCGGATTCTGCCTCAGTATGACCGTTCATTTCTTCAGACTGAAAGAAAAGGGTTCATCAGATAAAATTATAGAGAAAAACTTCGTAAAAGGTGCTAAAATCTGAGTAATTTTTTTCAAGATATTAAAATTTTGACAAGGGAGCTATCAAAAACTTAAAACAGCCTCCTGGAAAGAATTTATCATAATTTATTCTTAGATATGTCAAGAGTTTAATTTTGACAATTGAATTTATGGACTGTCCCAGTGCAAAAACCTGCATTTTGCTATAGGCATAGCATTCTGAATCAAAAGAACATTCGAATTACCTTGCCATTAGTCTCGGGTGCTGATCCGTTGACTTCCATTTCTTCGGGTTTGTCCTCTTCCTTCTTTTCGGTCTTTTCCTTGGCTTCCTCAGATGTTTTCTCTTCCTTGTCTTCTTTCTTTTCTTTCTTCTCCTCCTCTTTCTTAGCAGGCTCCTCTTTAGCCTTTTCTTCCTTTTCAGCAGGTTTTTCTTCAGAGGACTTTTCCTTGTCAGCAGTCTTTTCCTCTTTGTCAGCGGTCTTTTCTTTGTCGGCAGTCTTGTCTTCTTTCTTGTCGGCGGTCTTTTCTTTGTCGGCAGTCTTTTCTTCTTTGTCGGCAGTCTTTTCTTCTTTGTCGGCAGTCTTTTCTTCTTTGTCGGCAGTCTTTTCTTCCTTGTCGGTGGTCTTTTCTTTGTCAGCAGTCTTCTTGTCTTCTTCCTTGTCTGTGGCCTTTGCGTCTTTCTCAGATTCCTTGGTTTTATCTTCCTCGGAGGCTGACTTTTCTGCAGATTCTTTCTCAGTTTTTTCCTCTTTATCCTTAGTCTCGGTCTTTTTCTCCTCCTTGGCTTCTACCCCATTTTCTTTGGGCTTCTCATTCTCTTTCGTTTCAGGAACTTCCTTGGTTTCTTTGGTCTCCTTCACTTCTTTGGTCTCCTTGGTGACTTCGGGAGTAGCCCTGGAAAAAAAGGGAAAAATTAACACTCCAGGAAATATACTTCAATTCAAAATCTGAGTATGAAATAGGTAAATATTATACTTTTCAAAAAACTTATTGCCATAACATTTAATATTTTCACAACTAAAATCCAATTAGCTGGTTTCGCTTAACGGAAATAAATCGACGACTAAACACTACCCAAACTATGCATTTAAATCTCTGAAGCCACATTTAATTTTTCAAATAATTGACTTATCCCACCTCATTTATGGAGTAATTTGAATGGAAAGTTTTTAAAACCTCGGGAATATTATTTATTACGTCTTGCAATACTATGTCAAGTATGGTCTTAGAATGGCCTATGTTACCTGTTAATCATTGGGACATGATGGAATTGCAATTACAATCTATATAAGCAGGTTATAATAAAAAAAATAAACCCAAAGAAATACTGTTAAAATGGCAGCCCAAACACATGTATGATGGCAAAGTTAGCAGGATACACTAATAGCACTTTTTTTTGGGAATCCAGATAAACTATACACCACAGCATAAAGCTAGCTCATTCACTAGCCATCCAGAACAACAGTCCATGTCAATAACACCGACAACAGCTGCAAAAACAATTACTGTAAATAAATGTCTATACAATATATGGGTGAAGAATGTTCTGGCCTTCAGTGCAGTTTAGTCCCTAATAATGTAATACACAGCACATTCTTAAAATAGGATAGATTTTATTTGTGATTGTGGTGTCATCCTATTACTCATGCTAGCAAATAGGCATTGATGCAACGCTAAAATTCCACACCAATTCTGAGAGAGAGAGAGAGAGAGAGAGAGAGAGAGAGAGAGAGAGAGAGAGAGAGAGAGAGAGAGAGAGAGACCTTTAGTCTTTTCAAACAAAAATCCCTTTCCTAGTATAGGTCATTGGCATTGCCCGGCCTCAATTTCAATGACAGCATAGCTAGTAGGCTCATGTATGCAGCAAACCTCAAGAAAAGAACACTGCTGCAAATTGAAAATATGAAACTCATGATATACAAAACATTTAAGTACCACTGGGGCCAGATTTCAGTCATTTTCAAGTCTCAAGTGATTGTACCAGAATATAATCCTGACCTGTCCATCAGAGAAAGGTCTAAGACACAAGGTTAGTGCTCTATGAGCCCCTTGGGAAGAATGGCACTCAAGATTACATATGTACTCGAATAAGGTTAAACCTCCTCTAGCCCTTTCCAAGGTTGGAGTGATGGAGGAAGATTGGCACACTGGCATATGTGCTCTATCTGCATTTAGACATGGGGATTCAAGACAAATTTATACCATGTCACCCCTGAACTTGGCACAAGTGAGAGAAGCTGTCGAGTCACTTAAATATCTAGTCTATTTTCAAGCACCCTTGATTCCTTTGACTTGAGCCATGAAAACATCTGGAAATGATGACGGAAAACAGCAAACCAAGACATTGAGGAAAAATTATCACAAGGTGATAAAAATCCATAATTCCATATTTCATAGACTTCATAAATACCTAGTTAATATACGGCACTATAATATTCTCCATCTAAGCACCTACAAAAAATGACAACATACAAGAACTTCAGCAGCAAAACTAGGGAAGATTGGATAAAAAATCAAGAGATCAAAGTAAATACACATCTTGCAACATCCAATATGTATTCCAGTACGAGATACACCAATGTAACAGCTACTAACAAGGGTAACCTATGCCAATGCAAATACAGTAGCATCATAAACCTAATTAAAACTGGGCCTGGGTCAAGGATTCTACCAAAACAAACAAACCGGATATTATCATTATTACATCCCTAGTTGGAAAAGCAGGATGCTACAAGCTCTAACAGGAAAAATATCCCAGTGAGGAAAGGTTAATAAGGAAATGAATGAACAAATTGACAATAAATCATTCTACAAACTAACATAAAACATGTCTTATATAAACTATGAAAGCTATACCTATCACCATCAGCTAAAGCAATAATAAGGGGAGTAAAATATTACATATAAACAAAGCTTTACATCTTCGGATGGCCCAGAGTTACCAAACAATTCTATAAACAGCCTGAGCAACACCAAAGAACTTCGTACATTCACTATGGATTTAATTACAATGGAGAAATATAAATGCATATTCTACACATTTCCAGACTGTTGTAAAATTCTTCACCCAAGCATTCGTAATGTCGTTAAATTTACTAAGCATATATAATTTGCTTCAATAAGGTCAAATTTACCAAGCATTAAATTAACACGTAAATTCAATTCAAGAAGTATAAACTGGTTTCAACAATGTACTTATGGCATATAAACTTGAAATATAGTTTGATATAAAACGTTTAGAAATAAGGGTTTTGGCAATTTCTTGACCATTACTGTTAGGTATGTATAGTATGTTTCTAAGAGTGTGTAGGCGATAGGTTAGGCTGTCATTAAATCCCATTGCTAATTAAGATTCATTCTATCCACAATTCATAGCACTAAGCTACACGTGCGCTAAATGAATAACTAATGTCAGATCAAATAGATGAATCTTATAAGTTATTTGACTACCGAAAGGCCTAAATAACTTTTCGAAAGTGTACACTGAGCAAGGATGATGGAGCGTGTACAACCGACAAACGAAAGTGCGTAGCAACGAGACAAGGGTGTATAATAAAGTCTAATATTTACACTCTTCGCTGTTATGAACAAAGGTGTTGGATAAATCCAGATCTGAGAAACATGCTAAATGGAATTGCCTGGACTAACTGATTTATTTATATACCACGTGTACGGAAGTTATCTTACAAAATTGGCTATTTTACACGTGCACTAGAGTAACTTTACAAAAAATGCTTATTTTACACGTGCACGAAAATCATCTAACAAAACAATGGTTATTTTACATGTGCACGAGAAAACCTTACAAAAGGCTTATAAAAAAAAAGCGACCTTTCCAATGCATCGAAATTATCAGTTCTATGAATCGTTAAACCAACAAAACTAATATCTGTAAAATTAACTATATGGACGAGACATTTAAATTTACGCAAATGGGTGTCGCTCTAGAGTACCTGTTTAGTATAAAATGGCCAGTCCGTAACTAATAAAACAAAATTGATGTTTAACGAATAATCAGACAACGCTAAACATATGCCTATGGACCTGCCAGTTTGCACATCCGTAACTAAAACAAATTTAAAGCTGTTTAAGGAATAGTCACAATGAAAAACATAGGCCTAAGGACCAGAATTTCCATATAAAAATGTTACAAAAGTCAAGTCTCAATTTTTCACGCATATCCGTAACTAAAACCAATTTAATGCTGCTTAAGGAAGTCAAAGACAAACATAGGCCTAATGACCAGTTTCCATGTAAAAATGTTACAAAAAACAAGTCTTAAAATGTTCAAGAAGTTACCAAGCTTTAATTTTACTACAGGTACGAGAAGCCTAACCTTGAATATAATTTTCATAAGCTTATAAGCCTAGGTCACAACACACGGAAAATTTTGGTGAGGCAATGGTGAACATATTCGTAACTAAAGCCATTTATTTACTACTGGTTAAACGAAGCTCAGCATTTCTACATCTCATCTTCACCCAATATAAAACTCCTTTACTAGGATACCAAACTTCTGAGCACGTTATTATGTTAAATGTACGGAATAGCCTTTAAACCATTCACTTCTTCATAAAGTACCATATATACAAACACGTGATAGTTAAATGTACTGTGGTCTTTACACCATTTACTACTTTATGAAGTACCATATCTACAAACACGTGATTGTTAAATGTACTGTAGTCTTTAATGCTGTTAATTCTACCATTGAAAAATTCAGCTTTTAGAATTTAATGTTAATCGGCTGACCAACTTCAAAATTATAAAGTTCTACCATTGAGAAATTCAGCTTTTAATGTTAATCGGCTGACCAACTCCCAAATTATTAAGTACCAAATTTTCAAACACGTGACTATAAACTGTTCGATATCGCATTTAAAGAAAAAGCGGAGCCTCTGCCGTTTATGGGGACAGCCCTTCGACCGGCCGAAAATCGAGGTAAAAAGTCCGAAATCGGCTCTTTTTTTTACGGGAATGATTTGTTAGATAATGTAGATTGACGGGACAGTATTAAATTGTAAAACTGAATGTTTCTTGAAATCGAGTAAAAAAAGTCCGAAATCGGCTCTTTTTACGGGAATGATTACATGACGCGTCCTTAAAAACTACAAACTTAACGAAGGGGTAAATATGTAGATTGACGGGACAGTATTAAATTGTAAAACCGAAGGAACCCTCTGGTCATGGATGTCGGAAATGTGCGAGAAAAATGGACAACTAACCCAAAATTCCCCTCCTAACCTGTCCTACAAGCCATGTCCTTACCTTCATCGTGAACTAAACGGGGGGGCTACGCCCCCCTGCGACCCCCCAAACACTGTTGCTAACATACAAACCCCACAAACCAAACCTAACCAATCCTAGTAGTTCCCAGGTCACTACCCCTACCCGGGGGCAAGCCCCCGGACCCCCTTCGTAAGTCTCTCACCTACAGAAAAGAAGCTTTGGGCAGCACTCAAAATTATATCTAATCCACATGATCATATTCTAGGTTATTCAGGCTTACCTTAAATTTCGTAGTCGCTAAAACCAAAATGAGGGCCACATCACCTGTTTTACACTTTTTACATGTACCTCTAAAATCCCCTAAGAGGCCTTCTCGAAATAAATAGTGAAAGAATTCGGGGGTAACACGAGTGAAATCACGTAGCTGTAAAACTCCGAGAGTCTTAATTGCATCAAGCTGATCAATACTGGAGATAAACTCGAAAATATCACTCACAGAGAAACTATACGGAACAGGTCTATCCATCACGGCGGTTAGAGCTGGAAAGGGTCGGCTGTAGGTCAATCTCGGGTCATGTGGGGGGGGATTAAAAATTTGAAATCACGCGGCCCACGAAAGGGTTAGTTCGGTTGCTTTGTTTGACACTGGCTTTATCTGACGAAATATCTAAACTAGATGCTGGATAACCTAACCTTTGTTTGTATATAAAACAAAATAGTATTCGGCATAATTTTGGGACGATTTCGAAAGAAATAACAATCTTAACAAGAGATTAAAATGAAAATTGTTGGAATTAGCGAAAACATACGTACGAACATCGAAAACTGTTCATGCTTGCGCGACCAGCTGATATGCGAATCGAGCGCCGCCAAACGGGTGTTATTATAATCAGGCAGGAAACAATGATTGCGGGAAATTTTACTACCGAGTAAGTTGGCCGTGGCTTCAGCGTACGACGCATTGTAACGGCCTTTTTCTAACATAACATTTCATGATAAATATCCAAGCAGTATCAAATTTCACTAAACATGACGTGTCCTTATAAACTACATACTTAACTAAGGGGTAAATATGTAGATTGACGGGACAGTATTAATTTGTAAAACCGAACGTTTCTTAGACTGGGATGACACGGGCTCTGTCTATCGGGAAAGTTGGAAACTAAGCAGGAGCTACCCGTGACTTGCGTACGGACCATGCTGAACTTAGAAAATATTGCCGTGGTAAAGGTAAATTGTGTTATTAGTCAAAACGATAAATTAACATCATATTA
Organism: Palaemon carinicauda; assembly: GCF_036898095.1. Classification (NCBI taxonomy): domain Eukaryota; kingdom Metazoa; phylum Arthropoda; class Malacostraca; order Decapoda; family Palaemonidae; genus Palaemon; species Palaemon carinicauda. The sequence continues at coordinate 123,670,498 of NC_090735.1, read as the reverse complement.
TGGTATGTTAGAAAATTGTAAAGAACATCAACCCCATAATGAAATACGATTTGGCTAGTAATAAGAAAGATATCCCTGTCCCCATAAACGGCAGACACCCCGAAAAAGCTTTTAAAGATACGGAGAGAAATTGAGCCTTAAGATACCAGAGTCGGCAAACAAAGTACCAAATTTCCAAACACGTGATTATAACTAAGGTATCAGCTTTAAACAAGTTACTGGTTTAAACGCATAAAAAAGTTAAAAATATATACCAATATTGTCTTTAGTTTTTTTAAATATTAAGGATACGCGTCACCTCAGACAAAACTGTTTGGACAAGACAAAGGAAATGGTGTGTAAATGGCTTCCAACGTGAACTGGCATTAAACTATACACAGCCGACAGAGAATACTTCAAACAAAGGAAAGCATTAACAGAATATATTAAAATCTAAATTACACGATTTAACAAAGGAATTAAATCAATATTAACAACTTGGCAACCAAAAATGCTACCATGTTAGGCCTAGTCCATTACTCACGTATACCTTTGTTAGGCCTAACTATAAATCACATTTATAGGAATAAAATAAAAATATATATAATGTAATATTTAAATTATACGATTTAACAAAGGAATTAAATCAATATTAACAACTTGGCAACGTTAAATGCTACCATGTTAGGCCTTTGTTAGGCCTAACTATATATCACATCTTTAGGAATAAATTGGCTTTTTAAATATCTAGACATTAACGATTATTTGCAACTTTTATATATATTTATTTAATATTAACAACTTAGCAACCTTAAATGCTACCATGTTAGGCCTAGTCCATTACTCACGTATACCTTTGTTAGGCCTAACTGTACATATCACATTTATAGGAATAAAACATTTTTAAACAATATTTAGACATTAACGATTATCTACAACTTTTATATATATTTATTCAAAAGTATAAATCAATTAAAACAGAACTTGTTCGATTACTCACGTATACCTTTGTTAGGCCTAACTATATATATCACATTTATAGGAATAAATTTGCTTGCTAAATAATATTTACACATTAACGATTATCTGCAACTTATATATATATTTATTTAAAAGTATAAATAAATAAAAACAGAACTTGTTCGATTCAAGTCGCGAAAATTAGTTTCCCGCCAACCCAGCGTCTCTCAGGTCAGGGGTGAAAGAGGGAGAGGGGGGAGAGAGAGAAGCAGAGGGAGGGAGGGAAGAAGCAGACGGAGGGAGAGAATAGGAAAAAAAGTTAAGCCTTAATTGGGAAAATAAAATATTCCTATATAACAGGAACCAATATTCTATAACTGTTACTGTTTTTAGAATGATTTATTGTTAATTTTCCTTTCCTCACTGGGCTATTTTTCCCTGTTGGAGCCCCTGGGCTTATAGCATCTTGCTTTTCCAACTAGGGTTGTAGCTTGGATAGTAATAACAATAATAATAATAGGATTGTGGGAATCGATATCAAAACATGAGTATACTTACGACCACGATGCGCTAATCTAAAATATCCATTTTCCGACTTAAAAATTCACTTTTCACATTACACATGGCGGTTAATAAAGCCATTTATGAACAAATAATTCACGATTTACGTAAAATAAAATAGAAAATATATATTTATATATATATATCACAATCGGCCCCGGTGTCCCGGTCCAAAGCACAGACCGGCGTCAACTCTAGGGGGTAAATTAAAAATCTAAAAATCACTTTTTCCATTAATTCCACTGTTAAAATAAAACCCATATTATACTTACACAGCCTCGGGTGCGGTATCGGCCATGATGATGATATTATTTGCAAGGAATAATGGAATTTTAAGGAAAAAAGAAGGGAGCGAGTGAAGAGCGACACACCACTGAGGTCTGCTTTACTCCGCGTTTGTCAGGCAAGAGAGACCGAGTCCGTTGAATAGCGGCATTTCCCGCGCGCGCCTTTTGCTTTCCCACAATGCACCGCGACCTGACCAATGGGATAGCAGCGTTTTCATGACGTCATCAATGCCGACCAATAGAATCGCGACTATTCCATGACGTCACGATAGGCTCCGCCTAGCCAAGGCCAGATTTATAAACTGTGGTGGTAAATCTTGAATATTTTCCTCGTGCTGCTTAAAAAATAACGCTAACTAAATAAAAATATCTATATTATATAAAACAATCATATGTATAATAACTATATGTATAATCGCTACCGACCAATAGAATCGCAGCGTTTCCATGACGACACGGTTGGCTCCGCCCACTTAGGCGGAGCTAAAGGCAGATTTATAAGCGGTGGTGCTAAATCTTTATTTTTTTTTCATGTTTCTTAAAAAATAACGCTAACTATAGAAAAAAATCTACATTATATTAAATAATCAAAAAGAAAATAACTATATATGTAATAAATATAACAATCTATCCATCTACAACATGAACTAATTATCTTATTTTTTACACGTGGCCTTTTATGAAAGCGCGGGCCTTCTGACAAGACAGCTGCTGTTAAGGGAAGCAAAGAGAGCGCCAAACCATGGGCTCAAAATAGTCGGTAAATCTTTAGGAAATAAATGTTTTGTCTGTGAGAAATTTTATGAATTGATTGATTAAATGCACAGACAGTCTCTTTTTATCTGTATCGATGTCTGTTGGGAAGTTAATTTTCATATACCTATAGTCCCAAAACCTGTTGCTATTAACGCCGTTAACAATGCTCGTAATTTTTAAACCGTAAGGAAGTTAATTACAGTTGAAACTAGAGTTGGTGGTTTTAAATATTCATTGTAAATTGTGTAACAACATAAATGCTTATTGTAATATGTAATTTACTTACACGGCATTATTTCCTTTTATTTCATTATACCAGTTTTATTCAAATATCCGGTAGAGTAAGTTAAATAAAAGAATTATTATCGAAAGAGGTAGTTCATGGCGCTAACATTACGAGCTAATTTCAGAATTCCATTGACGAGAACTCTCGAATTGGTGCTTCTTCTATTCCAACTTCATCCGCCGCCTCTTCTTGAGGGATGGGTGATAAAAACTGGATGAAAATATAACTATAAGGGAAATGATTTATCATAGTAGGCCTATAAGTTTATCACCTCCCAGCTATGCTAAAATTTCATCCCTAAAATGCTTAGTAGCAGAGGTATCTCTTCCACCTTAAAGTCAACCTTGTACGGTTGTACCATCTCTCTCTCTCTCTCTCTCTCTCTCTCTGTCTCTCTCTCTCTCTCTCTCTCTCTCTGTCTCTCTCTCTCTCTCTCTCTCTCTCTCTCTCTCTGTCTGTCTGTCTGTCTGTCTCTCTCTCTAAATAACCCTCTCTCTCTCTCTCTCTCTAAATCTCTCTCTCTGTCTCTAAATCTCTCTCTCTCTAAATAACCCTCCCTCTCTCTCTCTAAATAACCCTCCCTCTCTCTCTCTCTCTTTCTCTCTCTAAATCTCTCTCTCTGTCTCTAAATCTCTCTCTCTCTCTAAATAACCCTCCCTCTCTCTCTCTAAATAACCCTCTCTCTCTCTCTCTCTCTCTCTCTCTCTCTCTCTCTCTCTCTCTCTCCCAGGTATCTCTAAAATTTCATCCCTAAAATGCTATGGAGCAGAGGTATATCTTCCACCTTAAAGTCAACCTTGTACGGTTGTACCATCTCTCTCTCTCTCTCTCTCTCTCTCTCTCTCTCTCCAAATAAGTCTGTCTCTCTCTCTCTCTCTCTAAATAAGTCTCTCTCTGTCTCTCTCTGTCTCTCTCTCTCTCTCTCTCTAAATAACCCTCTATCTCTCTCTCTAAATCTCTCTCTCTGTCTCTAAATCTCTCTCTCTCTCTAAATAACCCTCTCTCTCTCTCTCTAAATATCTCTCTCTGTCTCTAAATCTCTCTCTCTCTCTAAATAACCCTCCCTCTCTCTCTCTCTCTCTCTCTCTCTCTCTCTCTCTCTCTCTCTCTCTCTCTCTCTAAATAACCCTCTCTCTCCCAGCTATACTAAAATTTCATCCCTAAAATGCTATGTAGCAGAGGTATCTCTTCCACCTTAAAGTCAACCTTGTACGGTTGTACCATCTCTCTCTCTCTCTCTCTCTCTCTCTCTCTCTCTCCAAATAAGTCTCTCTCTCTCTCTCTCTCTCCAAATAAGTCTCTCTCTGTCTCTCTCTGTCTCTCTCTCTCTCTCTCTAAATAACCCTCTATCTCTCTCTCTAAATCTCTCTCTCTGTCTCTAAATCTCTCTCTCTCTCTAAATAACCCTCTCTCTCTCTCTCTAAATATCTCTCTCTGTCTCTAAATCTCTCTCTCTCTCTAAATAACCCTCCCTCTCTCTCTCTCTCTCTCTCTCTCTCTCTCTCTCTCTCTCTCTCTCTCTCTCTAAATAACCCTCTCTCTCCCAGCTATACTAAAATTTCATCCCTAAAATGCTATGTAGCAGAGATATCTCTTCCACCTTAAAGTCAACCTTGTACCATCTCTCTCTCTCTCTCTCTCTCTCTCTCTCTCTCTCTCTCTCTCTCTGTGATCAGTCCCTTCCATCCGCTCTCCTTCTCACCCCCTCCCCCCTAAATCCCCAATTCCGTTCCCCCCAGCCATACGCCATTTCCCCCAGGGGTGAGTGGCCGTGAAGGCCAAGGAGAACTTTTGGCTGGAGTCATCGAGCACTTCTGGGGGAATGATTTGGCTTTGATTTCCCCCAGATATATCTGGGGGAAATCAAAGATAATATCATCAAATTAAATATGGAATCCGTTATTATTATTATTATTATTATTATTATTATTATTATTACTTGCTAAGCTACAACCCTGGATGGGTAAGCAGGATGCTATAAGCCCAGGGGCTCCAACAGGAAAAATAGCCAGTGAGGAGAGAAAACAAAGAAAAATAAAACAAATATTTTAAGAACAGTAACATCAAAATAAATATTTCCTGTATAAACTATAAAAACTATAACTAAAGAAGAGGAAGAGAAATAAGATAGAATGGTGAGCCCGAGTGTACCCTCAAGCAAGAGAACTCTAACCAAAGACACAGGAAAGGCCATGGTACAGAGGCTGTGGTACTACCCAAGACTAGAGAACAATGGTTTGATTTTGGAGTGTCCTTCTCTTAGAAGAGCTGCTTATCATAGCTGAAGAGTCTCTTGTACCCTTATTATTATTATTATTATTATTATTACTTACTAAGCTACAACCCTAGTTGGAAAAGCAGTATGCTATAAGCCCAGGGGCTCCAACAGGGAAAATAGCTCAGTGCGGAAAGGAAAAAAGGAAAAATAAAATATTCTAAGAAGAGTAACAACAATAAATATCTCCTATATAAACTATAAAAACTTCAACAAAACAAGAGGAAGAGAAATAAGATAGGAGTGTGTGCTCGAGTGTACCCTCAAGCAAGAGAACTCTAACCCAAGACAGTGAAAGGCCATGGTACTGAGGCTATGGCACTACCCAAGACTAGAGAACAGTGGTTTGATTTTGGAGTGTCCTTCTCCTAGAAGAGCTGCTTACCATAGCTAAAGAGTCTCTTCTACCCTTACCAAGAGGAAAGTGGCACTGAACAATTACAGTGCAGTAACCCCTTGGGTGATGAAGAATTGTTTGGTAATCTGTGTTGTCAGGTGTATGAGGATAGAGGAGAATATGTAAAGAATATGCCAGACTATTCAGTGTGTATGTAGGCAAAGGGAAAATGAACCGTAACCAGAGAGGAGGATCCAATGTAGTACTGTCTGGCCAGTCAAAAGACCCCATAACTCTCTAGCGGTAGTATCTCAACGGGTGGCTGGTGCCCTGGCCAACCTACTACCTAAAAAGAGGAAAGTGGCCACTGAACAATTACAGTACAGTAGTTAACCCCTTGAGAGAAAAAATAATTGTTTGGTGATCTTAGTGTTGTCAGGTGTATGTGGACAGAGGAGAATATGTAAATATGCCAGGATATTCATTGTATGTGTAGGCAAAGGGGAAAATGAACCGTAACCAGAGAGAAGGATCCAATGTAGTGCAGTAATGTCTGGCAAATCAAAGGACCCCATAACTCTCTACCGGTAGCATCTCAACGAGTGGCTGGTGCCCTGGCTAACCTACTACCTATGGGTCTACAAGATTAGACCGAGTTGAATTCACAAGTATGTCTAATTGTTGTCTAAAGGAATTGAACTCTTATTATGAATGATTAGTAGTTAATAATAATAATGAAATTGAAATTGATGACCTTTTAGCATCTTTCAATCAAGATTCCCATAGGCTTATGTGAACTGAAAAATGAGTTTGTAACAACAATTTCAGACAAATTGATTTTGATAAAAATAAACTCTTACAATATGTTGAGATTTTCATGGGAAACACTGATTTCCTTTCCTCACTGAGCTATTTTCCCTGTTGGGGCCCTTGGGCTTATAGCATCCTGCTTTTCCAACTAGGGTTGTAGTTTTAGCAAGTGATAATAATAATGGTTGGAAAAGCAGGATACTATAAGCCCAGGGGCTCCAACAGGAAAAAAATAGTCCAGTGAGGAAAGGAAACAATGAAATAAGAGAATTTATTAGCAATTACAGATTTGTGTGGTTATTTTGATCAATGTCTGATATAATATTAACCTTCTCATGATTCAGTTTAGCGAACTCACATCTGTTTAGCAAATTCGATATTTTATTACAACTATTTAAAATGAATTGCATTTATAGGACAAGGTAATTTATATATATATATATATATATATATATATATATATATATATATATATATATATATATATATATATATATATATATATATATATATATATATATATATATTTGGGTGTGTGTTAAATCTGACCTCTAAAAATTCGTCTCTCTAAATAATAGTTCAACACGTTATAAAATGATTGATAGATTCACATTAGGAAGACAAAGTATTCTTTTAAACAAAACAAAATATGAATACTGCATAGTGGAGTTAATTCTCTCTCTCTCTCTCTCTCTCTCTCTCTCTCTCTCTCTCTCTCTCTCTCTCTCTCTCTCCTCTCTCTCTCTCTTACTCAGATAATTCTCCCCTTGTGATATCTGACTCGCGTTGGCCTGTATTTCATAAGGCAGTTAACTCCCTTTACGCATTCACCATCGAAATGAGTCACATAGCAAGAAGCCTTGCTTTAAATTCCTTCCTTTAAATTCCTTTTATTTCACTTTAAATGGCTTTCACTGGCAAACCACATCGGGCACACACGTGACTCATGCGAGCAGTTTTTCCTTCGGGGATTTAAAATATTTGAAAAATCTTGCGAGATTAGACTGATGCTCTGTGTGACAACAGGTGGTGAATTTCTTTTTTTTTTTTGTTTTTATTCAATACTTTTCATAATTTTTTTTCTATTTCCTCAAACAGAGAAAAATCCCGTTTCGATTTTCTCTACCCATTTAATCAGAGATGAATCGATAAGAGAGGGGGGTGGATTTCTTCGTTTTTTTCGTTTTTATTCAATACTTTTCATATTTTTTTTTTCTATTTCCTCAAACTGAAAGAAAAATCCCGTTTCGATTTTCTCTATCCATTTAATCAGAGATGAATCGATAAGAGAGGGGGGTGGGGGATTTCGTAAGGGGAAATCCTCAGCTTTATTGATTAAACCCAACAGAAGGGGAGAGTGGTAACCCCTTTCTCAGCGAGGAAGGGGGGGGGGGGGTTTACCAGCATCCCTGTCCCCCCCTAGCCCCTCGGAGGAATAATGAACATTATAAGTAAGAGTTGTACTTTTAATTCAAGTGTTTGTCAAAGAGGTTTACTCATTAAACCTCCTTGTTATCTGTTATCTTCCTATTCAATTCGTTTTGATAAACATTTTTCTACTGGAATAATATGATGAAATGAACCTTTATTATTATTATTATTATTATTATTATTATTATTATTATTAATTGCTATGCTACAACCCTAGTAGGAAAAGCAGGATACTATAAGCCCCAACAGGGAAAATAGCCCAGTGAGGAAATGAAAGAAGGAGAGATGAAATATTTTCATAAGAGTAGCAACATTAGAATGAATATTTCCTATATAAATTATAAATACTTTAACAAAACAAGAGGAAGATAAATTAGATAGAACAGGGCGCCCGAGTGTACCCTCAAGCAAGAGAACTGTAACCCAAGAGAGTGGAAGACCATGGTACAGAGGCTATGACACTACCCAAGACTAGAGAACAATGGTTTGATTTTGGAGTGTCCTTCTCCTAGAAGAGCTGCTTTCTTATATTTATTTATTTCATATTGTACTTTTCTGTATCTTTTTGTATCGTAATCAATATTAACTTTTTATTGGGTTGAACCTTGTACGGTAGAAATAATTGAACAAGTTCCAATTTAGATGTGATCTCTCTCTCTCTCTCTCTCTCTCTCTCTCTCTCTCTCTCTCTCTCTCTCTCTCTCTCTCTCTCTCACTTAAAAGCTTCACTAAGCAAGCACATTGAGCAATGCGTTAATTTTTCATTGTTTCCTTTCTTCACTGGGCTATTTTCTATGTTGGGGGCCCTTGGGCTTATAGCATCCTTGCTTTTCCAACTAGGGTTGTAGCTTAGCTAATAATGATAATAATAATAATAATCATATTATTATTATTATTATTATTATTATTATTATTAGCCAAGCTACAACTCAAGTTGGAAAAGCAAGATGCTTTAAGCTCAAAGGCTCCAACAGGGAAAAATAGCCCAGTGAGGAAAGGAAATAAGTAAATAATAATAATAATGATAATAATAATAATAATAATAATAATAATAATAGCGTTACCAATAGTCTACCAGTGGAAAATTAATTTTATGATAATCATGCCAGACATTTTATATATTTCACTGAATAATATTCAACAATGAGAGAGAGAGAGAGAGAGAGAGGAGAGAGAGAGAGAGAGAGAGAGAGAGAGAGAGAGCTGGGAACCCCATTGTCACATCCTGTTCGACTGGAACTTATCATACGGGAGAAAATGCTATTTTTTTATTATTATTATTATTTTTTTTTTTTTTTGTATTATTCGACGATGTTAATGAAGGTCGAAACTAGATAGGAATTTGTGAAGGAAGAGCACAAGACAGTTCACAAAGTATATACGAACATACGATGTAACCAAAAATAAATAATGATAGAATTATCTTAAAAGTTTGTTCACATCGGCCTAAAATATCTTCCAGAACTATATTTCTCTCATCTCTCTTACTTTTTTTATGGTGCTAACTGTTAATTTGTAAGTTACAGAAAAGAATACAGAATACAATGATAAAAAGAATGTTATATTCAATGGTTTCGTACAATAGGTCAAACAAAAATGAAGTATTATCCTGTTTACCTGTTTTCATTGTTTTTGCCAGAAAAAAAATACTTTCACTTGATCTACTGTAACCAAAGTTACAGAAACTGTATTACACTCGGGAGGAAAATTATTGATCCTTCTCTCTGGTTACGGTTCATTTTCCCAATGCCTACACATACACCAAATAGTCTGGCCTATTCTTTACATTTTCTCCTCTGTCCTCATACACCTGACAACACTAAGATTACCAAACAATTCTTTCTATCAAGGGGTTAACTACTGCTCTGTAATTGTTCAGTGGCCACTTACCTCATGATAAGGGTAGAAGAGACTCTTTAGCTATGATAAGCAGCTCTTCTAGGAGAAGGACACTCCAAAAAATCAAACCATTGTTCTCTAGTCTTGGGTAGTGCCAAAGCCTCTGTACTAAGGTCTTCCACTGGCTTGGATTAGAGTTCTCTTGCTTGAGGGTACACTCGAGCACGCTGTTCTGCTTTATTTCTCTTCCACTTGTTTGTTTTGAGGTTTTTATAGCTTATATATAAAAGATTTATTTAATATTGTTACTGTTCTTAAAATATTCTATTTTGATCATTTATTATTTCTCTTGTAGCTTATTTATTTCCTTATTTCCTTTCCTCACTGAGCTATTTTTCCCTGTTGGAGTCCTTGGACTTATAGAATCTTGCTTTTCTAATGTAGGCATTAATAAAAGGCCCCTATCTACTCCCACTTATTATCTTTCTGATTCAATTGCGTTCTAGCTTCCTCTCTTATGTCTTGCGCTTTAAAATCTCATTAAAAGAATAAATTTGATACTAAAAAATGTTAAAATTAACAATAATATTTGTATCAACTTTTGCAATTTGACCATGTAGGAATCATGAAGGTTTATTGTAGGCCTACTGACTTTTATAATAATAATAATAACAATAATAATAATAATGATAATAATAATAATCAATAACTTAATGGTTTAGATTTCAGGAAGTGTTTTAAATGTCGTAATCAAATACCAATTTCATGAGTGGTCTGCTAGACTGAGTCTTTTGCAACCCGGTTGAAACTTCTCCCATTACTCTTATCCAATAGACCTACGCAATAGCCTTCTTTAAAAACTGGATCTATTACAAACTGTGTCTTGCGTCACTCAAAGAATCGAATTTCATAACTGGATATTTATTTATTTTTTATCTTTTTATTAAAAAGTTAAATTATATTTACGTAAATTATAAATTTGCGTTTTTGGATAGGTTTAAAGTCCGCTCATGAAACGCAGAGGCAAGGGACAGTGATATTCCCCTATCAAGCAGGACAATGCCCTAGAGACTGACCATATTACATATGGCCAGTGGCCAAAGCACCCTCTTCACCCAAGCTAGGACCAAAGAAGGCCAGTGATATTGCCCTATCAAGCAGGACAATGCCCTAGAGACTGACCATATTACATATGGCCAGTGGCCAAAGCACCCTCTTCACCCAAGCTAGGACCAAAGAAGGCCAGTGATATTGCCCTATCAAGCAGGACAATGCCCTAGAGTGACCATATTACATATGACCAGCCCCAAAGCCCCCTCTCCACCCAAGCTAGGACCAAAGAAGACCAGGCAATGGCTGCTGATGACTCAGCAGATAGACCTATAGGCTACTCCAATACCCCCCATCCTTAGCTCACAAGGATGGTGAGGTTGCAGCGACCAAAGACAGTAACGAGTTTGAGCCGGATTCGAACCCCAACCAGTCTGGCGTTCACCAGTCAGGGACGTTACCACATCGGCCACCACACCCCTATCACACGTAAGTTACAAGCAGGATGCTATAAGCCCAAGAGCTCCAACAGGGAAAATATACATTGTTTGTAAAATTGAATTATCACACAATGTTATTTTCTTACGTTTACTTGAGAGAGAGAGAGAGAGAGAGAGAGAGAGAGAGAGAGAGGAGAGAGAGAGAGAGAGAGATAATTTCATCAACTCTTAAGCTCTGCTCCACATGGGCTTGGACCGAGTCTTTTTTTGTAATATTTTGTATGTAAATATGTTTTTTGTCCAATAAACACTATTTTCTATTGTCTTTTTCTTATTCATCAACAATCTTTGTCATTAGAAGTTATTTTGCAAGAGAATAAAAAAGGTGATTTGCTCAAATCACTCTAAAAACCTTTTAATGAAAACTATACATACGTACATACTATCATACACTTTCCACCCACGCTCACCTCAGCCGTGGCCAAATATAATGGCGGGATAAACTGATAGACTTGTTTTTTACTTTGAAAACCTTGACCCAATAATTAACAGAATTTAGGTTAATGGAAATATAGTCTATTCATTATAGATGCCTCCAGCATTACACCAATGCCACCTGATAGATTTGCACATTAAATTGTATATTGATACGAGATATTTAGTGATTAAACACTCGTTTAAAAATCATTTAGCCATTGTATCAAGGCCTTGACTTTAGGCGCTGAAATGCACAGTATTGCAACTGCATTCCCTTTGAAATGTGATCATATTATTGGTTATAATTCACTGCGGGCCCTTTTTCCCAGCCCTGGTCATTTCAGGTTCAGGTTCAGGTTCTGGGGTCTCTAACGTTTATCTTCTTGTACTGTTTTGTCTTTTCTTCCACATTAGATTTAAAACTTCTTTTTTCTTTTCTACATTTGTTTCACTTAATAAAAATACTCCTACTATTTTCTTTAGGTCTTCGTCGTATGGTTGCTGTAGCTCAATTACTTCATTCCTTTCTTTTCTATATTCCTGGCAAAATAACTAAAAAATGTATCAATTCTTCCTCCTCATTTTCACAAATATTACAGTTTACATTCCCTCCATTGTGTCTATTTACAATATTTAGTTTTAACGTATTAGTTCTTGCTCTAAAAAATATCACTGAAGCAAATGTATTGTCATAAATTAACTCTTCTTTAATTTCTTTCTTCCACGTTCAGTTTGAAAAGTGAGACTGTATTAGTGTTGTGAATAAATATTTTCCTCAGATACACGTGGTCAGATTGTTGACAAATGTTCGGGTCTGTGTTCATCATGAACAGTAGAACTGCTCTCAAGGTAAACTAACAAAATGAATTATTGTTATTATTATTATTATTATTACTTGGGCCCTTTTACCCCCAAAGGACGTACAGGTACGTTTCACTAAAGCCATCCCTTTACCCCATGGACGTACCGGTACGTCCCTTGCAAAAAAATGCTATAAAAAATTAGTTTTTCATATTTTTTGATATTTTTTTGAGAAAATTCAGGCATTTTCCAAGAGAATGAGACCAACCTGACTCTCTATGACAAACATTAAGGTTGTTAGAGCAATTTAAATAAAATATACTGCAAAATGTGCTTGGAAAAAATAAGGGTGGGAAATTTCCAAATACCCCGGGGTAAAAGGGCTAGGCTACAACCCTATTTGGAAAAGCAGGATGCTACAAGTCCAGGGGCTCCAACGGGGAAAAATAGCCTAGCGAGGAAAGGAAACTTATGGAAAAATAAAATATTTCAAGAAGAGTAACATTGAATTAAATATCTCCAATATAAACTATAAAAAAAAACTTTAACAAGACCAGAGGAAGAGAAATAAGATAGAACAGTGTGCCCGAGTGTACCCTCAAGCAAGAGAACTCTAACCCAAGACAGTGGAAGACCATGGTACAGAGGCTATGGCACTACCCAAGACTAGAGAACAATGGTTTGATTTTGGAGTGTCCTTCTCCTAGAGGAGCTGCTTACCATAGCTAAAGAGTCTCTTCTACCTTTATCAAGAGGAAAGTAGCTACTGAACAATTACAGTGCAGTAGTTAACCCCTTGAGGGAAGAATTGTTTGCTAATCTTAATTTTGTCAGGTGTATGAGGACAGTGGAGAATATGTAATAAATAGGCCAGACTATTCAGTGTGTGTGTGTGTGTAGGCAAAGGGCAAATGAACCGTAACCAGAGAGAAAGATCCAATGTACTGACTGGATTAATAAATAATATAGAGGGAATAGAATCACATTTCAAGAACGAAGTTATGTTTTTGTTTAAAAAAACAAAACAAAACACTGACGCATAGGTATAGAATGAGACTGGTATTATGACATTTCAACCTCATTGTAACCAAATCTTCGGAAATCTTGGGATTTTTTGCTTTGATAATGTACCGTTTATATCCAGAAATATATATATATATATATATATATATATATATAGAATTGCTAGTAATACATACATTACTTAGTTAATTAAAAATGCAGCTACCTAATCTTAGGAACGAGATATAGAGAGAAATTAGGACCAATATTTGTGACTAGGCCTATAAGTATTAGACTAGTAATATTAGCTTGGTGACGAATGAAGGAAACTTTAGAAGATGGAAGAGCATATTTATATCTTTTATGATATATGTAGACTCACTTAAAGAGTTTCAAGTATCAGGGATTTAGGCCTATGTACATTCTATCCTAGCCTCAACTGCCTATTATTTTTTCCCATAGCAACAAATACATTAACTTAAAAGACTGTTTACACTGAACTGTAAACACACCAAGAATAGTCCACTTAAGATCTTAATCCTGACCTTGAGAGAGAGAGAGAGAGAGAGAGAGAGAGAGAGAGAGAGATATTTTAAACTGGATAACTGAATCTATCAGTTACATTCGAATTACGTCGAAACTATGAAACCTGAGAGAGAGAGAGAGAGAGAGAGAGAGAGAGAATATTTTAAACTGTATAACTGAATCTATCAGTTACATTCGAATTACGTCGAAACTATGGTACCTGTTAAAGAGAGAGAGAGAGAGAGAGAGAGAGAGAGAGAGAGAGAGAATTTTAAACCATAATTGAAACTATCAGTTACATTGGAATTACGTCGAAACTATGAGAGAGAGAGAGAGAGAGAGAGAGAGAGAGAGAGAATATTTAAAACTGTATAACTGAAACTATCAGTTACATTAGAATTACGTCGAAACTATGGTACCTGTTAAAGAGAGAGAGAGAGAGAGAGAGAGAGAGAGAGAGAGAGCATATTTTAAACTGTATAACTGAAACTATCAGTTACATTAGAATTACGTCGAAACTGGTACCTGTTAAAGAGAGAGAGAGAGAGAGAGAGAGAGAGAGAGAGAGTATATTTTAAACCATAATTGAAACTATCTGTTACTTTAGAATTGCGTCGAAACTGAGAGAGAGAGAGAGAGAGAGAGAGAGAGAGAGAGAGAATATTTTAAACTGTATAACTGAAACTATCAGTTACATTAGAATTACGTCGAAACTATGGAACCTGATTAGATTTTTTTTCTTTGCTGAAATAATAGGAGACATTTTTGAAAACCGCAGCTACTGTACGAATATGTACAGTATAATATTACGTTATCGAGGTAATATGATATTTGGAGTTTTCCTGTTGTTAAAAGTTTTTTTTTATTGTAATTTAAACCATCCTTAGGTCTAGGGTTCGTTGGAAATTCCAATAATTTGTCTGTTTTTCTTCTTGTGTAGTTTTCAAATCCATGTAGGCCTATACAGTTATCTTATTGGTATATATTTTTTAATAATGACAATTTTATTAGTTTTTCAAATCCGTGTAGGCCTATACAGATTTATCTCATTGGTATATATTCTTTAATAATGACAATTTTATTAGTTTTTCAAATCCATGTAGGCCTACACAGATTTATCTCATTGGTATATATTCTTTAATAATGACAATTTTATTAGTTTTTCAAATCCGTGTAGGCCTATACAGATTTATCTTATTGGTATATATTCTTTAATAATGACAATTTTATTAGTTTTTCAAATCCATGTAGGCCTATACAGATTTATCTTATTGGTACATATTCTTTAATAATGAAATTTTTATTAGTTTTCCATATTCTATTTAATTATTTTAATTTAGTGTGTGAATTCAGTAAGTAGCTCTTCTAGGAGAAGGACACTCCAAAATCAAACCATTGTTTTCTAGTCTTGGGTAGTGTCATAGCCTCTGTACCATGGTCTTCCAGTGTCTTGGGGTAGAGTTCTCTGGCTTGAGGGTACACTCGATCACACTATTCTATCTTATTTCTCTTCCTCTTGTTTTGTTAAAGTTTTTATAGTTTATATAGGAAATATTTGTTTTAATGTTATTCTTCTCAAAAAATTTTGGCGGATCGCGTACACTTGCAGTTATTATTATTATTATTATTACTTGCTAAGCTACAACCCTAGTTGGTAAAAAGCAGGATGTTATATGCCCAAGGGCTCCAAGAGGGAAAATAGCCCAGTGAGGAAATGAAATAAGGAAAACCTATAAGAGAAATTTAAGACAATAATAATATTAAAATAAATCTTTCATACATAATATATAAAAACTTGAAAATAAAAAGAGGATAAAAACTGTTCTTGCATAGACGCTATTTTCAATATAGTTTTTTTCCCACAACGCAATAATTGTTGAAAGTCAAGGGCTCTAACAGGGAAAATAGCTCAATGAGGAAAGGAAATAAGCAAAACCTACAAGAGAAATTTAAGAACAATAATAATATTAAAATAAATCTTTCATATATAATATAAAAAAGCTTGAAAATAACTAGAGGATTAAAACCTATGTTGCGTAGACACTATTTTCAACATGGTTTTTCCCCACAACGCAATAATTGTTGAAAGCCAAGGGCTCCAACAGGGAAAATAGCTCAATGAGGAAAGGAAATAAGGAAAACCTACAAGAGAAATTTAAGAACAACAATAATATTAAAATAAATCTTTCATATATAATATAAAAAAAACTTGAAAATAACTAGAGTATAAAAACTTATGTTGCGTAGACGCTATTTTCAATATACTTTTTTTCCCACAACGCAATAATTGTTGAAAGTCAAGGGCTCTAACAGGGAAAATAGCTCAGTGAGGAAAGGAAATAAGGAAAACCTATAAGAGTAGTTTAAGAACAATAATAATATTAAAATAAATCTTTCATATCTAAACTATAAAAAACTTGAAATAAACAAGAGGATAAAAACTCATATTGCGTAGACGCTATTTTCAATATAGTTTTTTTCCCACAACGCAATAATTGTTGAAAGCCAAGGGCTCCAACAGGGAAAATAGCCCAGTGAGGAAAGGAAATAAGGAAAACCTACAAGAGAAGTTTAAGAAGAATAATATCAAAATAAATCTTTCATATATAATATATAAAGACTTGAAAATAACTAGAGGATAAAAACTTACGTTGCGTAGCCTAGACGCTATTTTCAATGTAGTTTTTTCCCACAATAATAAAATAAATCTTTCATATCTAAACTATTAAAAAAACTTGAAAATAACTAGAGGATAAAAACTTATGTTGCGTAGACGCTATTTTCAATAAAGCTTTTTCCCACAACGCAATAATTGTTGAAAGACAGGACAGGATTATAAAATGAGCAACATTCTTTTAGTTCGTGAAACCAGGTCAGCAGGTCCAAGGACTGCGAGCTGAAGGCCAGAAATGCCGGCTTGGCCAAGAATAGAACTAGTTTAATTATATATAAAAAAAAATTAGGGATATCGGTTGTCATTTTCTATTAAACAAACATTAGGATACTTGAGTCAAGGACACTATAGGACACCATTTACACTGCAACCCGTCGAGTGGTCTTTTTCTACGAAAGGTTCTCGCTTGACCTTGAGTAGTCGCTTCACGGCTTTTGATATCCTTGGCCACTTTGGTATTATTATTATTATCATTATTATTATTATTAATTGCTAAGCTACAACCCTAGTTGAAAAAGCAGAATGCTATAAGTCCAGGGGCTCCAACAGGGAAAATATCCCAGTGAGGAAAGGAAACAAGGAAAAAATAAACATTTTCAGAATAATATTAAAATAAATATCTCCTATATAAACTATGAAAGCTACAACCCTAGTTAGAAAAACAGAATGCTATAAGCCCAGGGGCTCCAACAGGGAAAATAGCCCAGTGAGGAGAGGAAACAAGGAAAAAATAAACATTTTCAGAATAATATTAAAATAAATATCTCCTATATAAACTATGAAAGCTACAACCCTAGTTGGAAAAACAGAATGCTCTAAGCCCGGGGGCTCCAATAGGGAAAATAGCCCAGTGAGGAAAGGAAACAAGGAAAAAATAAACATTTTAAGAATAATATTAAGATTAATATCTCCTATATATACTATAAAAAACTAACAAAAAACGAGGAAGAGAAATTAGATAGAATAGTGTGCCCGAGTGTACCCTCAAGCAAGAGAACTCTTCTAAAAGCCCGGTTTCTTGTATATTTTTCTGTATATTTACCATAATTCTTGCACCATGCCATGACGAAAAACAATTTCATTCTATCCATATATATTCCTTCTACAAAATATAGACCGTTTTTCTGGAGTTACGTTTTCATATGAAAACGTATATCAAGGTGTTGAAAAAAGGGCTTACCTAGACCCTAGGTCTAAATATGCCCTTACCTAGGATTACATTACATCCTTTCAATTATCCTTGTTGGAGAAATATTCGTAGGCTAATGACAACAGCAAAAATAAAAAATTAAATATTTTCGTGGTAGGACTATCATTTCGATTATAGTCTAAGACTATTACTATCTTTTTCTTGATGGAAGGCAAAATCAAATTAAGAAAAGCAGGATGCTATAAACCCAATGTCTTCAACAGGGGAAAATAGCCCAGGAAGGAAAGGGAATAAGGAAATAAATACACTACTAGAGAAGTAATGAACAACTGAAAAATATTTTAAGAACAATAACATTAGAATAAATCCTTCATATATATATATATATATATATATATATATATATATATATATATATATATATATATATATATATATATATATATATATATATATATAAGTGTGTGTGTGTGTTTACTGTAAAAACTTTAAAAAACCAAGAAGAAGAGAAATAAGACAAAATAGCGTGCCCAAGTGTATCCTCAAGCAAGAGAACTCCACCAATGATGGCAAAGCTCTGATTTTAATGTAAGCCATTTTTACAAACATTTTTAACAAGAGAAAAAGTTATCCTGCCCTTTTTTTATGTAGTATAATGCTTTATAAGGAAGGTTTTTTTCTATACATACCACCAGTATAATATTTCTCATCATTCTGTCTATACTTCAGTATAATATTTCTCATCATTCTGTCCATACTTCAGTATAATATTTCTCATCATTCTGCCCATACTTCAGCATAATATTTCTCATCATTCTGTCCATACTTCAGTATAATATTTCTCATAATTCTGTCCATACTTCAGTATAATATTTCTCATCATTCTGTCCATACTTCAGCATAATATTTCTCATCATTCTGTCCATACTTCAGTATAATATTTCTCATCATTCTGCCCATACTTCAGCATAATATTTCTCATCATTCTGTCCATACTTCAGTATAATATTTCTCATCATTCTGTCCATACTTCAGTATAATATTTCTCATCATTCTGTCCATACTTCAGTATAATATTTCCCATCAATCTGTCCATACCTCAGTATAATATTTCTCACAATTCTGTCCATACTTCAGCTTGATATTTCTCATAATTCTGTCCATACTTCAGTATAATATTTCTCATAATTCTGTCTATACTTCAGTATGATATTTCTCATCATTCTGTCCATACGTCAGTATGATATTTCTCATCATTCTGTCCATACTTCAGTATGATATTTCTCATCATTCTGTCCAGACTTCAGTATGATATTTCTCATCATTCTGTCCAGACTTCAGTAGAATATTTCTCATCATACTGTCCAGACTTCAGTAGAATATTTCTCATCATTCTGTCCAGACTTCAGTAGAATATTTCTCATCATTCTGTCCAGACTTCAGTAGAATATTTCTCATCATACTGTCCATACTTCAGTATAATATTTCTCACAATTCTGTCCATACTTCAGTAGAATATTTCTCATCATTCTGTCCATACTTCAGTATAATATTTCTCACAATTCTGTCCATACTTCAGTATGATATTTCTCATCATTCTGTCCATACGTCAGTATGATATTTCTCATCATTCTGTCCATACTTCAGTATGATATTTCTCATCATTCTGTCCATACTTCAGTATGATATTTCTCATCATTCTGTCCATACTTCAGTATGATATTTCTCATCATTCTGTCCATACTTCAGTATGATATTTCTCATCATTCTGTCCATACTTCAGTATGATATTTCTCATCATTCTGTCCAGACTTCAGTATGATATTTCTCATCATTCTGTCCAGACTTCAGTATGATATTTCTCATCATTCTGTCCAGACTTCAGTATGATATTTCTCATCATTCTGTCCAGACTTCAGTAGAATATTTCTCATCATACTGTCCAGACTTCAGTAGAATATTTCTCATCATTCTGTCCAGACTTAAGTAGAATATTTCTCATCATACTGTCCAGACTTCAGTAGAATATTTCTCATCATTCTGTCCAGACTTAAGTAGAATATTTCTCATCATACTGTCCATACTTCAGTATAATATTTCTCATAATTCTGCCCATACTTCAGTATAATGTTTTTCATAATTCTGTCCATACTTCAGTATAATATTTCTCATAATTCTGTCCAGACTTCAGTATAATATTTCTCATCATTCTGTCCATACTTCAGTATGATATTTCTCATGATTCTGTCAATACTTCAGTATAATATTTCTCATCATTCTGTCCATACTTCAGTATAATATTTCTCATCATTCTGTCCATACTTCAGTATGATATTTCTCATAATTCTGTCCATACTTTACATTTAGACATCCTCAGCCATACCTTTATGTTCATTACGTAGAAACAGGACCTTCTAAGTGGATCCCGCATAGACCTATGTACGCCTACTGTGTGTATTATTTTTTCTTATTCCCACAAGAACAGATTTGAATTCGAAATCCAACAAAAGGTCAAACGTGGGGATTTACCTATATGTATATGCTGTTTGGGTCAGTAAGAAGAAACGAGATACGAAAGAGGAAACAGATGCCTTTCTTAAGTGTAAATTTCAATATGATCGGTGGCTTTAGAAAAATATCTATAAAGAATGAATGAATAAAATGTTCACCAAAAATATATATAAATTATTGTTTTTGAGTAACTAAGAATTAAAATCAAGATGTGTGATGTTAATTGTTAAATTAGATGGATTTGTTTATAGAAAAATGCAATTAAATGTAATTATACTGTAAATATTGTGATTGTAAAGAAGATGTAATTTAACTTTTTAATAAAAAGATAAAAAAAAAAAAACATTTTTCACCTCTCCAGTTTCTTGCGTTGCAGTTTAGCTTAACCACGCGTCATTTGAAAAACCAAAAATCTATTGATTGGGATAAGTGCAAGACCTTAGAAATTTAATGGGATACGCACCTTGCACGCCAATATATTAACTTGGTTATTTAACTGGCTCTCAAGTCTTTAAAATAAACCATCTAGTAATCAGCCAATGAGTGAGAACAATATTTTGTTTTCCTCATAAGGTCAAGTTCCAGATCCAATGATAATACTATTACTATTTGTATTTGTTTTTGATATTGTTATTAGTTTATATATGACATGTCTGTTTTGACGTTGTTACTTTTTTAGAATGATTTATTGTTAATTTGTTCTCTTCATTTATTTATTTCCTTATTTCCTTTCCTCACTGGGCTATTTTTCCCTGTTGGAGCCCCTGGGCTTATAGCATCTTGCTTTTCCAACTAGGGTTGTAGCTTGGATAGTAAAAATAATAATAATACTATTACCAATACTAGTTAAGTTACAACCCGGTTGAAAAAGCAAGGTGAAAATCCCAAGGGCTCCAAGAAGGAAAATAGCCCAGCGAGGAAAGGAAACGAGAAAACAGATAGAGTAGTGTACTGAGTGTACCCTCAAGACAGTGGAAGACCATGGTAAAGAGGCTATGGCACTACCCAAAACTAGAGAACAATGGTTTGATTTTGGAGTATCCTTCTCCTACAGGGAGCTGCACACTATAGCTAGAGTACTTCTAGACTTATCAAGGGGAAAGCAGCCAATGAACAAGGAAAATAGCCCAGTGAGGAAAGGAAACGAGAAAACAGATAGAGTAGTGTACTTGAGTGTACCCTCAAGGAAGAGAATTGTAACCCCAAGACAGTGGAAGACCATGGTAAAGAAGGCTATGTCACTACCCAAAACTAGTGAATAATGGTTTGATTTTGGAGTCTCCTTCTCCTAGAGGAGCTGCATACTATAGTTAAAGAGTACTTCTAGGCTTATCAAGCGAGTTAAAGTGCAGCAGTTAAACCCCTTGAGTGAAGAAAGGCGTATATATTAAGCAGTGGGGATAACTAGGTAATTCTAGAGTTTAGAATTATTACAAAAACTATTTTGATCATTGGTTTTCTGGATGGTAGGCCTAGACTTTGTTTAATCTTCATGTAATTTAGCGAATTTAGTAAAGAATCTTGGCGTAACTACGTAGTGGAACATCATGCACAGAATTGTACATATTCTCACGCTCATTAAAAAGGATATTTAAATAAAATAATTACGGAAAGAGTGGAAATTAAGTAAACTTAGTTGCATTTTTATAATGAGATATAGAATACAAAGATATTAAACGAATTCGAGCGAGAGGGCGTCTAGACAATATAAGTCTAACTTTAAGCCAAGGGAAAGAGGGACTGTAGAACCATTTTACAGGTAGAGCTCTCTCTCTCTCTCTCTCTCTCTCTCTCTCTCTCTCTCTCTCTCTCTCTCTCTCTCTCTCTCTCTCCCTACAGAGGCGTATTCCAAGGGCAGGAAGAAAATGAAGAATGCCAGTGGTTGCCATGACGCCCGCTAGGTGGCAATGAGAGCGCTCCCGAGCTATGAGAGTACATATTATCTCCGATTGAAGACTGGGTCGATGTTATTGTTTTTTATTAAAAAAAAAGTTAGGTTTAATATTAATGAACCTCCATTGACGTCTTTTTCATAGGCTATAGTTAGAAAATAGTGTGATATTCGTTAAGGCAAATATATCATCATCATCATCTCCTCCTACGCCTATTGACGTAAAGGGCCTCGGTTAGATTTCGCCAGTCGTCTCTATCTTGAGCTTTTAATTCAATACTTCTCCATTCATCACCTCCTATTTCGCGCTTCATAGTCCTCAGCCATGTAGGTCTGGGGCTTCCAACTCTTGTAGTGTCCTGTGGAGCCCATCTGAACGTTTGATGAAATAATCTCTCTTGGGGAGTGCGAAGAGCATGCCCAAACCATCTCCATCTACCCCTCATCATAATCTCATCTACATATGGCACTTGAATAATCCCTCAGAAGAGTTGGAAGACCCAGGCCTACATGGCTGAAGACTTAGCAAACGACATCACCACGAGCAGTAATAATAATAATAATGATAATAATAATAATAATAATAATAATAGGTTTGTGGTGGCCTATGTGGTAACGTCCCTGACTGGTGAACGTGAGTGGGGTTCGAGTCCCACTCACACTCGTTAGTTTATTTGGTCGCTGCAACCTCACCATCCTTATGATCTAAAGATGAGGAGGGGTTGTTTGGGGTAGCCTATATGTCTATCTACTGAGGCATCAGCAGCCATAGCCTGTCCCTCCCTGCTCCTAGCTTGGGGGGAAGAGGTATATATTGTCAGTCTCTGGGGCATTGTCCTGCGAGCAGGACAATGTCCTAGAGATGACCATATAATATATGATCAGCGCCCAAGCCCCCCTCTCCACCCAAGGTAGGACTATGGAGGGCCAGGCAATGGCTGTTGATGACTCAACAGATAGAACTATTGGCTCCCTAAACCCGCCAACCTTAGCTCACAAGGAGGGAAAGGTTGCAGACACTAAAGGCCCTAACGAGTCTGAGCGGGACTCGAACCCCCGTTTGGTAAACACTATTCACAGACGAAAGCTAAGATTTTTTTTTCTTTTTTTGGTAGATGAACTTCTAATCGATAAATAACATCATTAATTCAGGGAGAGAGAGAGAGAGAGAGAGAGAGAGAGAGAGAGAGAGAGAGAGAGAGAGAGAGATGCAGCTGGCTGACCGGAAGGGAAGTTGCCATGAACGTCTGGTGGCAATCTACACGCCGTGTATGGCAACTACACACTCACCTCTCAATCTTCCTTAACGAGATGTGTAGTGATATATTTAATATTTCATCTATAAAAAAAAGGCATCATATCACATATTATATAAAAAGGAAGGATTAGACAACATTTTTAAATGCGCAATTATTTGCTATTGAAAAATACCATATAAAAAGACTATGTTAACGATAAATAGGCTTATGGTTACATATATAACTATTCAAATATAGCATAAGCCATTGTGGAATAATACGGGCAAAGCGCAAATGATGAAGATAAATAAGAATGAGTGTGTGTATGTGCGTGATAGCATCAAGGCATTTAGAAGCACCTGCTTCCACAGCGTGACTTTACAAGTAACGGATTTCCTGTTAGGGAGAGGAAGGGGTGACACACACACACACACACACAAATCATGGTGAGGGGGTAGATGGAGATGGTTTGGGCATGCTTTTCGCACTCTCCAAGAGAGATTAGTTCACCGAACGTTCAACTGGCCTCAAGAAACTAGAAGAGTTGGAAGACCCAGGCCTACATGGCTGAGGACTATGAAGCGTGAAGTAGATGATGAATGGAGGAGTATTGATTTAAAAGCTCATGATAGAGACAACTGGTGAAATCTAACTGAGGCCCTTTGCGTCAATAGGTGTAGGAGGAAATGATGATGATATATATATATATATATATATATATATATATATATATATATATATTATATATATATATATATATATATATATATACAGTTTATTTTTAAGAAACACTTAAAAACCTTCATGAAACTAGGCCTATGCGCATTGCTGTAGACTGCAGTTGCAAATAGTCTCTCCTTTGAAGGGCTCAAAGGTGTATTGAAACGGTTTGAGAAAAAGACACAGACGTTGATACACCCTGTGTAACGTTGTGTATTGACGCGACACCCCTTAAAAGGGCGATGCTCACACTGTGGGAAAACCGTGGGGGGAAAACTACCTTACGGAAACGACATTGGGAAAGTTGTGTGAAGTGGTGGGGAGGGGGGGGGGGGGGAATCAGGGGTTGTTTTTGGCTATGCATGTCTTTTAATTTTCTCACAAAGAGATGTCTTTAAACATCATACGAGCTTCAAGCTATTAATAATAACAACAACAACAGCAACAACAATAATAATAATTATAATAATAATAATAATAATAATAATAATATTTTGATGTAGAAATCTAGACCTATGATCGCTATTATTAATATTATTATTATTATTATTATTATTATTATTAGCTAAGCTACAACCCTAGTTGTAAAAGCAAGATGCTATAAGCCCAATGGCTCCAACAGGGAAAAATAGCCTAGTGAGGAAAGGAAACAAGGAATTAAACACAGTAATGAAAAATTAAATATGTCTATTAAATATGGTATTTCTATGGTTTGCAATGACGGAAACTCACTCTGCTATGCAGAATCTGTATATTTTAGTTCTATATATATATATATATATATAGAGAGAGAGAGAGAGAGAGAGAGAGAGAGAGAGAGAGAGAGAGAGAGAGAGAGAGAGAGAGAGATTAGTTCACCAAACTTTCAACTGGGCTCCACAAGGCACTACAAGAGTTGCAAGAACCAGGCCTACATGGCTGAGGACTATGAAGCGTGAAGAGGGAGATGATGAATGGAGAAGTACTACTGTAATTTAAAAGCTGAAGATAGAGACGACTGGTGAAATCTAACCGAGGCCTTTTGCGTCAATAGGCGTAGGAGGAGATGATGATTATATGTGTATGTTCGTACGTGTGTAAAAATTAATGAATTTTACCTCCTCATCTTTTATTATTACTTTACCTCCTCTTCTTGCTTTGTTAAAGTTTTTATACTTCTTATAGGAAATATTAATTTGAATATCGTTACTGTTCTTAATATATTCTATTTTTCCTTGTTTCCTTTCCTCATTGGGCTATTTTCCCTGTTGGGGCCCCTGGGCTTACAGCATCCTGCTTTTCCAACTAGGGTTGTAGCTTAGCAAATAATAATAATAATAATAATAATAAGTTACTGTTCTTAAAATATCTTATTTCCCTTGTTTCCTTTCCTCACTGGGCTATTTTCCCTGTTGGACCCCTGGGCTTACAGCTTTTCCAACTAGGGTTGTAGCTTACCGAGTAATAATAATAATAATAATAATAAGTTACTGTTCTTAAAATATCTAATTTTTTTCCTTGTTTCCTTTCCTCACTGGGCTATTTTCCCTGTTGGAGCATCTTGCTTTTCCAACTAGGGTTGTAGCTTAGCAAGTAATAATAATAATAATAATAAGTTACTATTCTTAAAATATCTTATTTTCCCTTGTTTCCTTTCCTCACTGGGCTATTTTCCCTGTTGGACCCCTGGGCTTACAGCTTTTCCAACTAGGGTTGTAGCTTAGCGAGTAATAATAATAATAATAATAATAAGGTACTGTTCTTAAAATATCTTATTTTCCCTTGTTTCCTTTTCTCACTGGGCTATTTTCCGTGTTGAAACCCCTGGGCTTACAGCATCCTGCTTTTCCAACTAGGGTTGTAGCTTAGCGAGTAATAATAATAATATTAATAATAATTTACTGTTCTTAAACTATCTTATTTTCCCTTGTTTCCTTTCCTCACTGGGCTATTTTCCCTGTTGGACCCCTGGGCTTACAGCATCTTGCTTTTCCAAGTAGGGTTGTAGCTCAGCAAGTAGTATTATAATAATAATAATAATAATAATAATAATAATAATAATAATAATAATAATTCACGGTCCCATCTTCTCACCTATTCATTCAAAGTCGTAGTTATTTCCGGTTCTCATCCCTGAACCGATGGAGCGATCGTTCAACCTTCGGAGGAACTGGAGGACAATGGCTGCTGCCGCCGGTATACCTCTTTTTCCAGAAGGCGCCACTTTGGCGGGCTCGGATCAGGACCCTCTCCGTCCTTGAGAGCCCTACAATAGTCCCAATAGTCCCGACGTGAAGTCCTTCCTATCCTGACGACGTTATACCTTGAGACCACGACACCATGTTGGTTTCAAACTAAGATGGAAAAGTTTTCTCTGCTTGAATTATCAGTCTTTTAAAAAAAAAGATTTATTTAAAGCCCTTTTTACTGTATTCTTCTTGTTTACTCCTAAACAGTGTTGAAATTTCATATTTATATATAATTTTTGTTATATAACAAAGTAAAAAAAAGGTTTGAACATGCAATTCTTATGCTTTTCAATCAAGGATTTTAGAATTTTTCAACTTATGATTTCAAACGAACAAAGGTCAATATGGAGTCCTTTTCTCTGCTTGAAATTACAATAATTGTTTTAAGCTTTCTGCCTGCATCTATTTGCTTACTTTTATATAGAATTGCTTTTTCCATATATATTTTATTTTGAATAATATAAAAAAAAGGGTT
This sequence comes from Palaemon carinicauda, assembly GCF_036898095.1. Lineage (NCBI taxonomy): Eukaryota > Metazoa > Arthropoda > Malacostraca > Decapoda > Palaemonidae > Palaemon > Palaemon carinicauda. The sequence goes on along the minus strand of NC_090735.1, from coordinate 123,643,795 downwards.
GAAAATGCATTTATCAATGAATATATCGTTTTTTTTCTGTTATGCACCTGGCGGTATGAAACTCAACCTCTTGAGCTTCCTCCACCTTTTCCGTTACGGGAATTCAAACGTTCAAACAGAAAACTGCAGCTCCTATATGCAGGTCTGAAAATACCGGTTCGAATACGCATAATGGCCTCTGTCAATTCAAAGACGGTTCTATACGTTGAAGAGAGAATAGATTACTATCAGGAAAAAAAAGGGAAAAACTATTTCATTCGTTTAAGCTTGAAAAGATATCGCTCTTTGCTAAGCTTGGCTTCATTTTCTTAAATAAACTCATGACGGATATAAATCTATCATATTTAAACAATTAATTTATTCTATCATTAGAATTTATATAAAATGTATGAATATATATTTATTACTTTGTTGGTTCTTATTATTCTATAAATTATTTTTCTTCATTTTCTTGAACACGTAACGGATTTAAAACCATCATATTTAAACAATTAATTTATTCTATCATTAGAATTTATATAGAATGTATGAATATATATTTAGTACTTTGTTGGTTATTATCCAATAAATTATTATTTTACCTAATAAATCTATATCTTTACAGGGCAGTATTTTCATTGCAATGAATTTCAATATAGGCCTAATGTCTCTTTGTATTAGGTCGTTTTGAGACGCCCATATTTATATACAAAATTTAGCGTTTGAATCAATTAGTCTCATATTATATCCATTCTCTACATACCATCAATAATTTTCTTTATTTATTGTTAATTTGTTCTCATCATTTATTTATTTCCTTATTTCCTTTCCTCGCTGGGCTATTTTTCCCTATTAGAGACATTGGTCTTATTGCGTCTTGCTCTTCCAACTAAGGTTGCAGCTTGGCTAGTAATAATAATAATAATGATAATAATAATAATAATAATAGGCCTATTCATATTTTTCCTAAATTCGTCTAGAATAATGTATTAAATGTCATAGCCAAACAGATTTGCTTTAAATTTAACCAAATGAAAATAATAAATGTGATTATTTGTTTTGAATAGTCTGATTGTTAGACAGATAATAAATGTGTTTTATCCTATTCCAATATATATTATAACATTTTTATCTGTTTTCTTATTACGTATGATGGTATATATTGTATATATACTGTACATTCTGTTCTATCATATGGCAAATTGCTGAAAGAAAATAGCCTCTCTCTCTCTCTCTCTCTCTCTCTCTCTCTCTCTCTCTCTCTCTCTCTCTCTCTCTCTCTCTCATAAGTAGAATTATCCTTTGCATTACGTGTCCAAAAGTAATTTGAAATTCTTTAAGATTTTAGTGTAGGCCTACTTTTTATATAAAACTTAATCACTGTAATTATACACCACCACTTCCCTTAGCAAATGAGAGAGAGAGAGAGAGAGAGAGAGAGAGAGAGAGAGAGAGAGATCATGGTAGTTCGCTTGTTTACATAGTACTATGTCTCTACTGACATACTCAAATATGTATTGCTGTAGATAATATAAGTTTTGTCGAATAATGAAAACATTCTCGTGTTGTTTAAACAACAACAAGAACAACACTAACAACAAGAAAACTAAATATTTATAACGAAATATAACCTTATACTAAGGTTACACAATTTCCCGGATATATAATTGTGGTTTCAAGTTTTCCGAAGTATTTTTAAATGGGTTTTCCCAGATTTGGCTTATCGGTGTATCAATGTTGAGATATTTTATTTAATAATATTGATAAAATAACTAACGAATCCTAGACTTACTTCATAAGTAGGATATATATAAATGGTACCGAGTGGGAATTAATATCAATAAAAGTTAGAGTGATTATCTCTGTACTTTATCGAAACTTCACAGCAACAAGCCGAAACACTGGAAGCTCTCTCTCTCTCTCTCTCTCTCTCTCTCTCTCTCTCTCTCTCTCTCTCTCTCTCTCAAGATAATCATTATATTACAAGGTAGGTAACCTACATTTTGTACCGATTAGGAAGCACGGGTTCGAGTCCTGTTTGAGTAGGATATATTTGAGGCAATGAAAATTCCTTGACAAAAATTAAATTTTGAGACATATTTGAAGACAATTCCCTTCAAAGATCACTCCAAACAAACATATTTTCATAGGAAATAAATATTAATTTTACGTAGATTCTTTATCTTGTTTACCCAACGTAAACAAGATAAACGAAATAAACAAACGTATAGGAAATAATCGGCAAAATGTGTTACATTTTAACGTATTTCGGGTTGCCAACTAGTATATTATACATAATGTTTTATGATAGTAAAACCAGTATCTTTGCATTCTATACCAGTATCTATGCATTCTATATTCCATCAGAAATAACAATAATTAATAAGCATTAGGATATATTGAATTACATACATTTCCAATTAGAAAAATCATCTTAAATAAATAAGTGAGCAGTCGTTGGCAAGAATCCCAGTCTGTAGTCACTGAGGGGCTAAGAATTCGTTGACACACGTGTGGAAACACCGTCTGGTCTCCCTCCCCCTTACTAAAACCTCCTCTCCCTCCCCCTTACTAATACCTCCTCTCCCTCCCCCTCCAAATGGTTCATCGGTTCGTTGGGAGGGGTGACTGCGCAAAATAAGAGAGGGTCGGTCCGTCTGAGGGACGTTGTACCGTGGTTCTGTAACAGGCGGGTTCTGAACAGGCCCGGGCCGGGACGGGCTCAAACATCTGTCCTTTGTGTTTTCTTACCGCCAGACCACGAGTAGACCTCTCTCTCTCTCTCTCTCTCTCTCTCTCTCTCTCTCTCTCTCTCTCTCTCTCTCTCTCTCTCCGTAAAAGTACTCTCTGACCTTAAACCAGGAACTGTTTAGGCGGGAGTCGGCGATGTATTTCTTACCATGAGACTAATCGAAAATTATGAAATTATGGTAATATATCATAAATTATTTGTTGTTTCATTATAAAATTAATATAATTAATTGATTTAGTCTTCCTCTGATACTAGCCACAAATTGAATTATTAATCAAGACTTACTATTTAATAGGAAAAGGTAAAGAAATGTAAGGTCTGGCCGAGTGGCTAGTTCTCTTAAGCATCACTAGAACGCGCAAGGTTTAAGATATCTTTGAATTGACCACGTGCGAATTAATCACTGAAACTTCTCACGGAAGTTATTTTGGGTTTAATATATATATAAAAGCATCCAGTTTATTAATTCAAAACATTCTGTGGAGAAATTCTACTTAATAACACCAATTTCGGCTCTTGTTTGAATATAAACGGCTTTTTTTCCTTAACGGAAATGGTTCTTGAGAACGCGCAGTTGGATCTTGAGAATGCGCACCTCTTATATTTATTTTCCTCACTGGGCTACTTTCCCTATTGGAGTCCTTGTGCTTATAGCATCCTTGCTTTTCCAACCAGGGTTGTAGCTTAGCAAATAATAATAATAATAATAATAATAATATAGTTTGGTATGCAGGAAACGAGATAACGAGATAACGTCTATGATAAGAGATAGGTTATCAGTCGAGAGGTTCAAGGTCGAGATGGAGACATTTTTGAAGAGGTATGGCGCTAAGCTATTTTGTTTTTAATATGGTAACTGTTTTTATTATACGTAGTTATTGCTCGGTAATTCATAATTGTGATGAATAACTGTAGATATAAAAAAAAAAAACAGTTCTAGCCTACGATATATGATTTCATCTTGCAGAATGATTTATCGAAAATGTTTTTAGGCTATAGGCCTAAGTATTATTCTACAAAATAAAACATTCTTATTGGTTTCGTATTGTAGTCTCTTTTGGTTTAGAAGAGTCCAGAATAATGTAAACTAAATTACCAACTGGAAAATTCTATATTTCCCCCCTAATTACAAGCCTTTTTTCTCAAACATTGACTGGAGAAGGACACTCCAAAATCAAACCATTGCTCTCAAGTCTTGGGTAGTGCCATAGCCTCTGTACCATGGTCTTCCACCGTCTTGGGTTAGAGTTCTCTTGCTTGAGGGTACACTCGAGCACACTATTCTATCTATTTTTTCTTCCTCTTGTTTTGTTAAATTATTTAAAGTTTATGTATGAAATATTTATTTCAATGTTACTGTTCTTAAAATGTTTTATTTTTCCTTGTTTCCTTTCCTCACTGGGCTATTTTCCATGTTGGGGCCCCTTGCCTTATAGTATCCTGCTTTTGCAACTAGGGTTGTAGCTCAGCAAATAATAATAATAATAATAATAATAGTAATAATAATAATAATAATAATAGTAAAATTTAGCGTGTCTTTTTTTCAAATTGACGATGCCAAATTTTTCCACCTTTGTATTAAACATCCACTGGTACACAAGTGTTATAAAAACAGGTGCAACAATTTGGAATACTTACTAAGCTACAACCCTAGTCGGAAAAGCAGAATGCTATAAGCCCAGGGGCCCCAACAGGGAAAGTAGCCCAGTGAGGAAAGGAAATAAGGAAGAATAAAATATTTTAAGTATAGTAACATCAAAATAAATATTTATTTTAATGTTGTTACTGTTCTTAAAATATTTTATTTTTCCTCATTTACTTTCCTCACTGGGCTACTTTCCCTGTTGGGGCCCCTGGGGTAGCATCCTGCTTTTCCAACTAGGGTTGTAGCTTAGCATTCAATAGTAATAGTAATAGTTATGCGGATGAGATCATGATGAGAGAGAGAGAGAGAGAGAGAGAGAGAGAGAGAGAGAGAGAGAGAGAGAGAGAGAGATAAATTACATTCTGTAAAAGAAAGCTATTCCAGCGATGTCCCGAAACAATGGAGGCAGATTGACACTCGTAAAGTGTAGCTGCCTCCACTCCACTGCGGTCAAGAAAGAAACCGGTTTTGTACAGTGACTAAAGGAAGAATGTTGTGTATTGCCACCCTGAAACGATTGAAAAGATAAAAGATTAAATGGTATATAAATCTCCAATCAACAATGCAATAATGTCTTATAGATAAAAGATTTAGTAAAATATTTCCTGAATCCCCTTTCATCGGAGTAGGCCTACCTGCCACATTCATAATTACAGACAATACATGAAATAATTCACGGAACAATTATTTCCTAACGCTTCCCCACATATATATTTTTTTGTTATCTTTTTATTAAAAAGTTAAATTACATCTTTACAATCACAATATTTACATTATAATTATATTTAATTGCATTTTTCTATAAACAAATAAATCTAATTTAACAATTTACATCACACATCTTGATTTTAATTCTTATTCACTCAAAAACAATAATTTATATACTTTTTGATGAACATTTTATCCATTCTTTCTTTATAGATATTTTTCAAAAGCCATCGATCATATTGAAATTTACACTTAAGAAAGGCATCTGTTTCTTCTTTCATTTTTAGTAACAAGAGGCGAATGGAAGATGACAGAAGGCATTGGAGAGAGTGCATCGAAGCAACCGACCCTTTAATGTAAGGATATCGGTGAAGATAATAATAATAATAATAATAATGTTTATTGGACAAAAACATATGTACATACAAAATATTTTACAAAAAAGATTCGGTCCAAGCCCATGTGGAGCAGAGCTCTTCGGGCAATAATACAAATAAAATAATATCTTCAATGAAATTTTTTTTTCATAAAAAGTAAATATTGATATAGATAAACTAAATGTACACATACATATACATAAATATATACATATGCATACATATACAAATACATATACACACATGTACATATAAATACACATATACACATAGACACATATAAATGAGATTTTCAGCCTAAAAATAGATGGAATTGTATATTCGTATAATAAAGTATAATAAAGAAGGGCGGAATAATAAATAGTGCAAATTTTGAATTTAAACATTGATATGGTAGAAATGCTAGAATTACAAATGTATACAAGCAATAGTAGGTTGGCCAAGGCACCAGCCACCCGTTGAAATACTACCGCCAGAGAGTTATGGGGTCCTTTGACTGGCCAGACAGTACTACGTTGGATCCTTCTCTTTGGTTACGGTTCTTTCTCTTTGCCTACACATACGCCGAATAGTCTGGCCTATTCTTAACAGATTCTCCTCTGTCCTCACACACCTGACAACACTGAGGTTACTAAACAATTCTTCTTCGCTCAAGGGGTTAACTACTGCACTGTATTTGTTCTGTGGCTACTTTCCTCTTAGTAAGGGTAGAGAGACTCTTTAGCTATGGTAAGCAGCTCTTCTAGGAGAAGGACACTCCAAAATCAAACCATTGTTCTCTAGTCTTGGGTAGTGCCATAGCCTTTGTACCATGGTCTTCCACTGTCTTGGGTTAGAGTTCTCTTGCTTGAGGGTACAATCAGGCACACTATTCTATTTAATTTCTCTCCCTCTTGTTTTGTTAAAGTTTCATAGTTTATATAGGAAATATTTATTTTAATGTTACTCTTCTTAAAATATTTTATTTTTCCTTCTTTCCTTTCCTTACTGGGCTATTTTCCCTGTTGGGGCCCCTGGGCTTATAGCATTTTGCTTTTCCAGCTAGGGTTGTAGCTTAGCAAATAATAATAATAATAATAATAATAAACAATATAAGAATTAAGAACATTAAGAACCTTTTTCTTCGATAAGGAAAAGTTGGGCGTACCACCAAGGTGTGTATTAATTCGTTTTACTCAATGAGAATACGTTTTGTTAC